>NW_024573051.1:0-412955 GCF_018153835.1 Drosophila eugracilis | reverse complement strand
GAAATAAAAATATTTTGGAATTGTTTGCATTTTTAGACACTGGTAGCAATGACTTACAGTATCCCAATCCGCTAATATCCAATTTGTGTATGTTGCGGAAAAGTTTTGATGCAGCATTATGTGTCTTTTTGTAAGAAATGTTTTTTTTTCCATTTCTTTAGCTTTTAGACCAAATTTGTTGAGGCTACGGCGAACTGTCCAAGCACTGGCATTCAAATTAAGCATTGACGCCGCTTTTATTGGTGTGATATTAGGATTGCCTGTTACCAAGTTAGCGACGTGGCGTGTGTCACGTTCACTCAAAACTCTTGGTCGGCCTCCTGGATTTATTGGAATGTATGGCCAACACCGAATTTTTTGGCCACTTTTCGGACAGATTCACCAGCTTCTAGTAAATCAAGAATGATCTTATTTTTTTCACTAGCCATTACAAATTCAATTACCATGTGGCTTTAAAATATCAAAGCTCAGCGAGTAAAATGTAAACAAATAAACTTTAACGGTAAACTAAGCCTTAGAGCTAAAAACCAAAGCTTTGCCATTGTGAGTGCAAAACTGTAACATTTGACTTTTTTTACAGTTTGGCGTGTCATTTTCTTTAACTGATAACAAATAGCTTTAAATTTTGCTTAATAATAGTAAATGATATAACCAATAAAACAAGACCAAGATTTTTCAAATGCATGCATTAGAAAAAAGTTACAGACCTTTGAAGTTGCAACAATGAACTAGTGTTACAGTTTTGCTCGTCAGTGTATAACAGCTTGATTTGAAATATAATATATGATTTTGTTGTGTACCCTTTTATCAAAACCAAAAAGTTGAACAACTAATTTCCAGGGTTTCCATTTACTACTCCGTAGCAGCGAGATGAAAGAAATATTGCTCTGCTATTGCTTCCGCTCCCACTTTATTCGAGAGTGGAAGCAGAGCCGTAGCAGAAAAACGAAAACTGACTTGCTCTGTTCTGCTCCGAGCTACGAAAAGTTCAGAGCTGTAGCTATAGCAATAGTAGAAAATAATATTCTGTGCTCTGCGGAGAGCAGAGCAAATAATATATTTTTTGTGCTACGGCTTTCGGGTATCTTCGGCTTCAAATGAAGTTAAACCGTATAGGGTCGCTTAAGTATATATATTTTTTTTAGGATCAATAGCGAAGTCGATTAAGCCATCTCCGTCTGTCCGTCCGTCCGTCCGTCCGTCTGTCTGTCCGTCAGTATGAACGCTGAGATCTCAGGAACTATAAGAGATACAAAGTTGAAATTAAGCATGAAGATTCTTGAGGACCATATGCAGCGCAAGTTTATTCAGTATGTATAATCTCGCGGTGGCAACGTATATAAGGGTGGTACCATTATCCGGCCACACCCACTCTTAAGCCCACCAAGCTCAAAAGACGGGTTTCGCATTTTTTATAAAAGCTGATATCTCGGTAACTTTAATTGATAGAAAGTTCGGATTGAGCATGTAGGTTTTTTGATGCCCCAGATGTGAAGGTTTTTTTTCTCATCTGACTACGCCTACCCTAACGCCCACAAAATCCGGAAAACCAAAAATACAAAAATCAAATAAAAATTCACGAGCCATGAGAGCTGGAGAGTTGAACTTAAGAATACGTATTTAAGAGATGCCAGTGCAACTCGTCACGGGTTTTTATCTACTCATGCCCTTTCTAACGGCCACAAACCGCGAAAAACTGTGGCGTCATAATATCATACTGTATGTCCTCTTTGGATCTTGTATAAATTTCCCCTAGCTTTGTAAATTTTCCCTACCAATATTAATTTTTTTAAATTGTGCAAAATAGTAACAGGTATATTTGATCTTAGTGATACTATCAAAATGATCAAGATCAAGACAGCGCTTCAGAAAACCTGTGCATCCATTTCCAAATACTCGGTTAGAGATAAAATCGATGCAACTTCCAATGACTGAGTTTACACAGTTCCACAGTGTTTCCGCCATCCTGTTTCTCCAGTCTGGCAGGAACAGCTACAGTCCCGAGGCTATATATGTATATCTACAGCAGAGGCCAAAGTGGTGCCTATCAAGAACGACTGGCTTCCGCTGTCACAATGGCTATTGGGGCAAGTCATCGAGTTACACCCAGGGACGGATGCATTGGTCCGGGTTGTAACACATAAAACCAAGCAAAGCCGGTACTTTGTCCACTGTCAATCCGTTCTTGAGCGCCCGCTCTTTTTCTTGCACACACACATTTGTTGTTTCACTTTCCAATACTAGATATTTTACCCCACTTACAACCAGTATGGACTCAGCAAGCGAAGGTGTCTCATGCCAGTCCTAGCATTGGCGGGTGGCATGTTAAGTCTACTGCTTGTCCCGCTGTGCTGGAAGCTCAAAGCGATCAGCTGAATTATCGAATAGTTAGAACTTTTTTGTGTATTTATCAAGTTGGTGATTGCTTTGCTTGGAACCCCTCTAACGATGACTCTAACGATGGGGACAGAAAGAACAGAAAACGACTACGCTAGTATAATAGATTTCAATACGACGAAAACGACGTAACGTACTTGGGTAAAAACTACGAAATGGAAAACATACATCTGTATATTTTTCACAACTTATGTTTTGGAAATCTTACCTGCGACAGGTAAGACGAAGAAGATCCACGATACCAAAGTGTTGACGAAGCTGAGAGTGTGGTTGATGAAGACAATCGAGAGAGTGAAACAAAGCACCAATTGGATTCACGGCAAGTTCAAAGCAATTCAGTATTCATCCAGTAATAAATGCAGCATTTATTATCTTATTACTCATCAGACATCATCATGATACGGCTCCCAACATGCATCAAAGAGGTGCATCTGGATTTCGGCCGACTACCTCAAAACAGTGCAGTTGGGGCTTGCCCAACAACCAATGGATATGCTTCTGTACCACATATACTGCAAGAAATACAGAAATATACTGCTCAAATACTGCCAGCTACTTTCAATGGTGGGCCTAACGATGGTAAAGTTAGCAGGATCTTCTGTACCAGTGGTGCCACCAGTGACCTCCACATTCTCGCTATTAGGTAACAGATAAATGGGCTCTCAATTCGGTACAACGATTGTCTCGCAGCGCACACCAAGAATTTATCTTCTTCCCTGGCTAACACAAGTCCTAGAACAATAATTCAGATTAAGTAGTATTGATCTCTACTTATATGGTTATAAACATGACTTAATTTCCTTCCAATTATGTATTTTTGTTATTGGTTCAAGTTTATACTCAAAGAATTCTATTATAGCCATTAATGTGGCTGATTGACGATTAATAAATGAATTTATTTATTATATAAAAAAAAAAGTTATTTATTCACAAGTTTTTTTTGTAAAAGTCCGTTTCACTCGCCTACTTATTGTAAACTCTCTGTCCCTCATCCGTTTGTCCGCTGCGAGCATCTCCGCTCTTCAGTCAACACTATCTCTTCTACCAACATGCCATCCATATCTCTCTTCACTTCAAACATCACACTACTCTCCACAGTACCCATCAAAGATAGATGACAAAGTCGTCTATAAGCTCAATCGATCTCCCGCGCATTAGTTTCATCAATGCCCCGCAAGCTCATACCCACACCCTCTCTTTTAATTTGTAGTCTCTGGCGAGCTCATCGGTCACAAAATTTACTAATAAACCAAAGCCAAGCAACTTTTCGTGCATGCGGTCACGATAGCTGTGACAAGAATAACTCTATCCTATACAGTCGCATGCAAAACATGCGAAGTGGGAAGAGACTCTTGCATGAGCGCGGGCTGAGCAGGAGGGGGCAAAGCGAGATTAGTATTACCAGAGTATCTGTGAAACAATGTGTGATGAGAAGATTTGCATACCCTGCACCTGTTCGACTTGCATTTTTTAGCAGTGTGACCCTTGCAAAGGCAGTTAATTCATAAGGACATTTTTTTCCGTGCAATTCTTATTTGATGTTCTGCCGAGGTGCAAAACACACAAAAGGCAGGGTCGTCCCTGGCAGCGACCAACGAAATACTTTTATTTCCACTCTTCTTCGGGAATGTATTGTTAGGCTGAACATTTTTGGACTTGGAAGCCTCTTCGGCGACCTGGTATCTCCTATCCAAAGCCGTCTCACATTCCCTCCAAAGGGGAAGCGAAGTATATTCTAACTGTTCTTCCCACATTCTCTTCGTTCCTGCATCGACTTTGCTCATTATTAAATGGATGAGGATGGTATTCGTTATCCGTTTGTCATCCCCAATAGAAGCAGAGAATCATAAAGAGCTCTGACTGTGTCGATCAGGTTTCTCAATACTGTAGCTGATGGCTGGGACATTTTCAGCAGATTGAAAAGTATCGATATATTGTCGAAGAAAATCAGGCAATCATTGTCGTACACTCGCTTCAGGACAGCCAGGTTTTTGGTTTAATTAACCGCAATGACTTGGAACGCCCTGACTGTGCCTAAAGCGTCGCAAGTCAGACACGATAGTAGATGATTGAATTTTTCAATATCGTGCAGAGTGTCATATATGTCGACAAATGTTTCGAAAAAGCTTATAAAATGTTTAAATTCGGAATGCTTTCCGCTGAAGGTTGGAAGAGCAACGCTCGGAAACGGCATTGGTAAGTGCGCGTAGCTGGCGAAGCTGCATCATCGGTGTTTATAGGCCTGCCTTTGTTTATTACCGAAATCAGTAATGATTTTGCCATTACGGCAGTTTTTTGTAATTCTTTGCGGAACAAATACTCTGGGTCTTTTGCTTCGACTTGATTTTGAATAAAAGAAGCATTTTCAATGTGCAAATTTGAAATTTCAAATTGACATTCTAATTCGACTGGATTTAGAGATAGTTGACGCTCTTGTATAAACTGCTATACTCCTCATTATTCCATCTCGATTATTTTTAAGGGCTTCAATTTATCTTTTATCCATTTATTATTATTTATTTAAAATTTAATTTTAAATCGAAGAGCGCAATAAATTTTATTTAATTCGAGTAATCAATTGTAATCTGCAATTCAAAATACATATGTTAGCTTGATTTCAAAAATTTGAAACACAATTATTCACACGTGACATTTATTTGGAGTTCAAATCTGGACTTTCTAACTCCAATTAGAAATACCCTTATATAAGCTGTGGGTCGGGGAGCGACGTTAACTTCGTCGGCGGCGGCGCTGTTTTGGTTGGCAGCGACTTTGGTATATTTTGGGTAGTTGCAGAAATCGTAAAATCTGAAAAATTTATGTTTATAGACTGTTGAAAAATACTTATGTAAATACATACAAGTGCAAGAGTTATATTGATATTCATACATCCCATCTATTGTGTACGTATTGATAGAGAGGGATCTAAGAAGGTAACGGCAACAGTGCTTTATGATTGTCCCCATCACACATCCTTTTCTTTTGTGCACACGTCAATTAGCGTCACTTGAGTTTTGGCAGCGAGCTAGTGCGGTTCATATAATCTAAATCAAAGTGTTCTTATTTATCTGGTTGCTTAGTGGGACAATTTTATATTAAAGATTTCTGTGATTTATGGGGCACCCAGTCACAATTGCAACGGAAAAATAATAGGAATACTTTGATTGTTGAAATAAAACTATGTTAAAGTGAATAAAAAAAAGTGAAAGCATATTATATGTGAAGGTTTGTGTGCATATATGTATTCAGCTTGCAGTTACCATCGAAATTGAAGTGTTGGAAGTGTTTAATTATTGTGTGATAGAAATTGCACAATATAACTATTTAATTTCACAAGAAATCACACAATTTCACGCTGCGACCAATTAGCCGCATAAAACTTTTTCATATATCCATGAAGAAGCCAAGACGAATTCGCCGCAAAAAGTTTTCAAAAAGCCAAGAGTGTTTGAATTCGCCATTAGTTCTTTTCTTGCACCTCTTGTGCTGCTATTTCGTGTTGTTGAACCGCGTTGCTGAACTGTTTTGCTGGACCGTGTTGCTGAACTGTGTTGCTGGACTTTATTGCTGATCTGTGTTGCTTGATTTTTATCAATGAACTGTGTTGCTGGAATGTGCCGCTGTGTTGCTAAAAAGTTGTTTGCTAGGAAGTATTGCTGTGTTGGAAAACGATGGATAAGGGTAAACGGAACATAAACCCATTTGATGGTGAAAAGTACTCTATTTGGAAGATTAGAGTAAGAGCTCTTTTGGAGGAGCATGATTGTGGAAAGTAATTGATGAGATAGATTTCGAAGTGAACGAAGAAAACAAAAAGGCTAAAAGAGCTGCAAAAAATTTGATCATTGTATATTTAAGTGATTAATTTCTAGCTTTTGCTAGCAGTGACGATGGGGCCAGTCAGATTTTTGCGAATTTAGATGCCATTTACGTAAGAAAGAACATAGCATCGCAACTATCACTTCGTAAAAATCTTTTGGGGCTTAAATTAAAAGGTTGTGCTTCACTTCTAAATCACTTCAATTTCTTCGACGACCTTATAACCGAACTTATAGCATGAGGAGCAAAGCTAGACGAGGTGGATAAAGTTTCCCATCTATTCCTTACTCTTCCACCCTGTTACGATGGAGTTATAACTGCGATAGAGAACTTATCCGAAAGTAACCTAACCTTAGCATTTATAAAAACACGACTTCTAGATCAGAAGATAAAGCTTAAGAACTTAAACATAGATACTAGTCATAAAGTGCTGCAGGCAATAGGAAAAAAAGAATTTAAAGATAAGTTTAACAATAGAGTAGGATCAGACGCAGTGAAAGACTTAGAGGTAAACAAAAATTATCATATCGTTTTTTGAGAGAAATGTCTTATGAATACTCAAATATGCTTGAATGATATTCCAGTTAATTTTGACGAAATTAAGTTTCGTGATGACAGATCTTTAAGGGAAGAAGCCATAAAAGATGAACTTAACTCCCATTTTGAAAATAATGCTTGGTCCTTAGTGCAAAAGCCAAACAACAAAAACATAGTTGATTGTAAGTGGGGATTTAGTATAAAACAAGATGAATGTCCAATTTTAAATCTTACCTTCAAGATAAATTTAAGATGACTGATTTAAGAGAAATTCGTCATTTTATTGGTAAAATAATTTATAGAACAAAAAGCCAGATATGTCTTAGCCAGTCAGCATACATCAAAAATGTTTTGAGAAAATATAATATGGAAGATTGTAATGCAGTCAGCACCCCACTTCAAAACAAATTAGACTATAAAGCTCTTAAATCAGAGGAATCATATGTTGCACCAAATAGAAATTTGATTGGTTGTTTGATGTACATTATGCTTTGTACACGACCAGATTTAAGCAATTCAATAAGTATTCTAAGTAGATATACAAACAACAACAATAAGGAACTATGGCAATGCCTGAAAAGAGTTGACTTAAAGCTCACATTCAAGAAAAATGTTGATTTTTAAAATATTCTGATAGGGAATGTAGGAAAACGGACAGAAGAAGTACTACTGGATACCTATTTAAGATGTTTGAGAGCTGTTTGATTTCATGAAGCACCATGAAGCAAAAATCTATTGCTGCATCATCTACTGAGGCAGAATACATGGCCTTATTTGAAGATGTTAGAGAAGCTTTATGGTTTAAGTCACTAATTAAAGAAATAAATCTAGAATTAAATGGTCCAATAGTTATTTTTGAAGATAACCAAGGCTGTATTAGTATTGCCAACAATCCAACCTGCCACAGAAGAACAAAGCACATAGACATTAAATATCATTTTACTAGGGATCAAATTGAAAATAAACTAGTTTCTGTAAAGTATATTTCCAGAGATTTTCAAATAGCTGACATCTTGACGAAGCCGTTACAATCAGCCAGATTCAGTATTTTGAGAGCCCAGATGGGACTTTTTGAATAACAGCAAACAAAAACGAAACTGTCCTAATGTACAAATTATAATTCTTAAAAAGTTCACTTACTTAAACATTGAATAACTACGAATAGCTTTAAGCAACTGAAGTTCCTTAGCACAAGATTCTTGAATATCTGAACCTTTGTATATTTTGTTTTCACTATGTAAATTTAATTTTTTACTATTTTTCATTTGAATAGATCTGGTTGGGTTTTACTGTGTTTCCCCAACTTTTTGCAGCAAATGCTGGATCTAATTGTAATCCCCAGAATATAAAATAAATAAGCACATACTCGTCTGTCAATTATTCCCAACCAGATCTATTTAAATAAAAAATAGAATAATAGACATATTAATGTAAATACAACGGTCAACTGCTAGATTTTCAAATCCAACATCTCTCAATACATTTTCAAAGACTTCAAACCAGCATCTAGCGGCCTTTAGAATACTCATATAGATTTCATCCTTTAGAGTTCCATTTAGAAATGCAGTTTTAACGTCCATATGTTGGACAAGTAAATCATATTGATTTAAAAGTGCAAACAGAAATTTGAAACTTGAGATTCGTGCAACTCTTGGGTAAAACCTCGAGCCACAAGCCTAGCTTTGAACTTTACTAAGTTACCAAATTCATCTTTTTTTATACTAAATATCAACTATGTTTTTGTTGTTTGGCTTTTGCACCAAGGACCAAGCATTATTTTCAAAATGGGAGTTAAGTTCATCTTTTATGGCTTTTTCCCATTAAGATCTGTCATCACGACAAATAAAATTAATCCAGAATCAACAGATTTAATCTCTTCCTCCAAAGAAAAACCCAACTCTCCACTTCCTCTATTTAAAGAGTCAATATTTGGTTCAACATTATTACTTTGACCCACAGATTCTTCTCCATGTAAAACTCTAGATTTTAACATGTTAATCTTATCCACCACAACATATCTAGCTGTCATAAATTTCCTCGATTCCTCATTCCACAATTTATACCCATTTGGTTCATACCCGACAAGTATAGTTATGATTGATTTATCATCAAACTTTCGTTTTCTCACTTTATTTAATGCAAACACTGTCGAACCAAATATTTTGAGATACTTTAATACACGATTTTTATTATGCCACATCTCATATGGAGTTTTAATTTTTTTTATTCTATAACGCTCTGCTTGGGGATCTGTTAATTAAGTATGATCCCGTTAAAACAGCCTCACCCCAAAAACATTTATTAAGTTTAGGACAAGAAATCATAGAGCGAGCCTTCTCGGTGATTATCCGAATCTTCCGTTCAGATACACCAATTAATTGTGGAATATGAGGAAATATCAAATGATAGCTGATGCCTTTTTCAACACAGAAATCACGCATTTCAATAGAAAGGTATTCCCTACCATTATCAATATACAAATTAAAAACTTTGAAGTTAAAATGATCCTCACTTTTAGCCACAAAATCTTTGAAAATGAAAAAAACTCGGACTTATATCACGTCACACAGTAATGTGTATACTGATCAATGAAAACTACATAATAGTGTTTAATATCTATGGCTTGTGGTGTAATTGGAACACAAACATCGAAGTGGATCACAAATAGAGGTCGTTGGATATTTTCCTTGCTCTTCAATTTTTCAAATTTTAATCTAGAGTGCTTGCCACTTACACAAGCTTCACATAATTCATGATTTGACTCAACATTGTTTAAAATATCATTACCTTCAAAGAGACCTTTTCGTTTTATTTCCAAAAATTTTCCTACACTTATATGGCCCAACCGTTCATGCCACAATCGATACTCAGCACTATTTTGGATTCTAGTAGTAAATACCTTACTGTTCAATTTAAATTTTATGTTTGGTACATTGTGTTCACAAAAACCAGCAAACTCTGGTTTAAACTCAATGGTCATCCCAGCATCCTACATCTTTTTGACCGAGAGCAACCTGTGAGGAATATCCTTACAGTACAGCACGTTTTGTAGGGTAATTTGGTTTCCAGAGCTGGTAAGATGAAGCACTCCTTTGGCTGTAGCATGAATATATTCTCTGCGTTTGGCAATCTCTATAGCCACATTATCATTTATGAGATGATCCGATGGTCTTGAGGGTTAGATAAACTCAACCTCATCCATGATCGAGCTTGATGTTGCATTTGTCATCATAAAAGCGAAACTACGCTCCGGCTGTGCTATCACCGCTGCCACTGCTGTTGGTGCCTGCATTTCCTTTCCAATACTTTCAAATGAATTTTGATTTCCCTGTCTTTTAAAAAGGAAGCAGTCCTTTTTGTAATGGACTGGTTTTCCGCAATAAAAGCATTTAATTTTTGACTTAACAAAGGGTTTGACTAGTTTCTTTCCAAGTTTTGCTCCTACTTTATTGTTAAACTTATCTTAAATTCCTTTTTTCTTATTGCCTGCAGCACATTTTGTGGCTAGTATCTTTGTTTAAGTTCTTAAGCTTTATCTCCTGATCTAGAAGTCGTGTTTTTACAAAAGCTAAGGTTAGGTTACTTTCGGATAAGGTCTCTATCGCAGTTATAACTCCATCGTAACTGGGTGGAAGAGTAAGGAGTAGATGGAAAACTTTATCCATCTCGTCTAGTTTTGCTCCTGATGCTATAAGTTCGTTTATAAGGTCGTCGAAGAAATTTAAGTGATTTAGAAGTGAGTAGACTCTTAAATAGAGTACTTTTCACCATCAAATGGTTTTATGTTCCGTTTGCCCTTATCCATCGTTTTCCAACACATCAATACTTCCTAACAAACAACTTTTTAGCAAAACAGCGGCACAGTTCAGCAATAAAAATCAAGCAACACAGATCAGCAATAAAGTCCTGCAACATAGTTCAGCAACACGGTCCAGCAACACAGTTCAGCAACGCAGTCCAGTAACACAGTTTAGCAACACGGTCCAGCAACACAATTTAGCAACACGAAAAATCAGCACAAAAGGTGCAAGACAAGAACTAATGGCGAATTCAAAAACTCTTGGCTTTTTGAACACTTTTTGCGGCGAATTCGTCTTGGCTTCTTCCTGAATATATGTGAAAAAGTTTTATGCGGCGAATTGGTCGCAGCGTGAAATTGTGTGATTTCTTGTGAAATTAAATAGTTATATTGTGCAATTTCTATCACACAATAATCAAACACTTTAATTTCGATGGTGACTGCAAATTGCATACATACATATATGCATAAAAACATTCACATATAATATGCTTTCACTTTTTTTTTTTATTCACTTAATCTTGCAATTTATCCATTGCAATTGTGACAGGGCCCTTAACCTATAGAAATCTTTATTATGAAATTGTCCCTACAAGCAACCAGATAAATAAGAAAACTTTCATTGAGATTATATGAACCGCACTAGCTCGCTGCCAAATCTGAAGTGACGCTTATTGACGTGTGCACAAAAGAAAAGGAATATGTGGGGGGGACAGCCAGAAGGCACCGCTGCCGTTACCTTCATAGATCCCTCTCTATCAATACATACACAATAGATGTGATGTGTGAATATCAATATGACTCTTGCTTTTGTATGTATTTACATACGTATTTTTCAACAATATTATTATTATATTAAACATAGCTTATGAACGCTTCAACAGCATCTTCTGGCGGCAAAAATCGTTGACCACGCATTTTTCCCTTGACGTGCGGGAATAAAAAGAAATCATTGGGTGCTAATTCAGGGCTGTGCGGCGGGTGACCCGTCAATTCCACGTTTTGGCCGATCAACAAAGCGCGGGTTTGGATCTGTTGTGTGAGAGCTCGCGTTGTAATGGTGCAGAGTGATCCGTGTTTTCTTGTTCGTTTTTCGAATTTCTCCGAAGTGGAACAGTCGGCATATGACCAGTTTCCCCGAAGAAACAGGAGACCATTTGCTTTAAAGTGTTTCTTTCACGAACAACTTTCGTTGGATTTGGATCTTCTTCAAAGACCCACACAGTCGATTATAAGTCGACTCATAAGTAAGGATACATGATTCTCAACCTGTGACGATCTTATAAATGTCTTCTGAAGCACCGCGAAAAAATTTTTTCAAAATTTCTTTGCATCAATCTTTTTTTTTAGCATTTGTCAAATTGTATTCGTTGGTAAGAAAACCTTATTTACTACCAGGATGCCTTTATCTCACGATATGTGGCATGACGAGTTTTGGACTTATCGTCTATCGTTTTTAAGCCTGGTCACACACGACAAAGTTGTATGCAGCTTTAATCGATAAAAGTCCAAACCTTTTTTGGGAAATAGACAATGGGGCCTAATATCTAAACAATTCTACTTTTGAGAATCCATTCTATTCGATTTAATTCTTGAAAAAAACGATTAAAACGATAAAACGAAAAAAGTCACGTTTTGCTTAAAAATGGTAAGGAAAACTCGAAATTTACAGTTGCAAACAAAAGTAAAATTCGTTAAAAAAGATGTTTGAAATCAATGTTTTTGTTTATTTATTTAAAATCCATGGGTTTTTATTTGTGAGTCAAGCTTGTCTACTCTTTTGGGTTTCGAGGACGCTCTGCGGCCAGCGCGGACAACAATCTACATTATTTATTTGGAAAACGAAACTATGTTCGATCAATATCTCTTTTTTTCCCTCAACACTAACACACACTGATTCTGAAAGTGATTAATATTTATTAGTTTATGAGTTATATTACTTTAAAATAATTGTTTCGCTTAATAGTGAGCAAACTTGTTGATGCTTCAATTCCCTCCGCTCATCCAAAAGGATCGATTAAATCGATCAAGAAATCGAAATGTTTACAGCTCCATTTTTACAAGAAGCAACTCCCTTATTGAACTTCGCCCTTTTTTCTCACAAATAAATACTAAATACTGCATATTTCCGGGGAAAAGATGAAGAAATATTGCTGTGCTTAAATCTCCGTAAAAATCCTGCTTTTCCACAAGAGGAATTAGAAATAGGGGTCGTTATTAAAATCCGGGATTATTTTTTTAGAACCCGATATGATGTTGGATTTGTTATTTAGAATTTTTGGAAGTGTTTCTTGGACTTTTTGGGTTACCTTTTATTTATAATGGAAACGGGTTCTACAAGAGGTTACGGAGATAAAGGCAGGCAGATTCTTGAGGTCCATACGCAGCGCACGTTTATTTCCTCCTGCCACTCCCACTATAACGCCCACAAGCCGCGGGAAACTGTGGCATACATAATATTGTGGTGTGTGTCTTCGTTTGACCTTGTATAAAATATTGTTGTCCATATCTATCGTTCTAACAAGAGGAAACGATAAAGTCGAGTGACGCGACTAAACCCTGTCGTTACTGTTTTACACAATTTTAAAAGAAATTCCCATAGCGCCACCTATTGTCGGAGAAACCATGTTGAGTAACTGATGGGGACGTCGCTGTCCATGTGAGGCCTTATAACTTTATTATTATTATTATAAAGAAATTACCAACAATTATAAAGTGCGGGCAATTTTTGCTTCGTGTTAAGCAATAGCTACAATGGTCTTCTGCTTAAAATCTATTTTATAATATGCAATATGTGTTATGTAACAATGATGGATAGATGGATAGTATATAATATGATATTTGTAATAATAATGGCTTTTTTGATTTAAATGGGTATTTACAGGTATGCTAACAAGTATTTATACATATATATGTGTGAACTTATTCTAGTTATGTACAGTAAGGTTAAGCTTATATGTTGTTGTAAAGGTTTATGGATTTTAGGAATTGGATAGTTGTGATTATATTTATGGGATCTAATATTTCTTTAATGTAGGTAGGGCATTCTAGGAATATGTGGGAGAGGGTAAGGTTAAGGTTAGTTTGTTGGCATATGTGTGGAGGTGTTTTATGAAATAGGTAGCTGTGTGTCAGCTTAGTGTGTCCTATTCGGAGTCTCATAAATTTAATGGTATCTATTCGAGATATAGTTGGTTTTAAAAGTTTTTTATTTTTTGTTTGTACTGATGAGTTTGTAGTGTATGCTGATGTATTTAAGGGTATCTGGTACGTTGTAGTTTATTTCTGATATGGGGTGCTGACTGCATTACAATGTTCCATATTATATTTTCTCAAAACATTTTTGATGTATGCTGACTGGCTAAGAAATATCTGGCTGTTTAATCTATCAATTTTTATACCAATAAAATTACGAATTTCTCTTAAATCAGTAATCTTAAATTTATATTGAAGGTAAGATTTAAAATTGGACATAGTTTCAGATTCCTTTGTAATAATTACTACATCGTCAATATATAACAAAATATAAATAGTTTTTGAAATATCTCCTTTATTTAATATGTAAATACAACGATCAACTGCTAGATTTTCAAATCCAACATCTCTCAATACATTTTCAAAGACTTCAAACCAGCATCTAGCGGCTTGCTTAAGAACATATCTGGCTTTATTTAGTTTACACACTTTATTCTCAGAAAATTGGTTAAAGCCTTTTGGAATACTCATGTAGATTTCATCCTTTAGAGTTCCATTCAGAAATGCAGTTTTAACGTCCATATGATCCACAAGTAAATCATATTGATTTAAAAGTGCTAACAGAAATCTGAAAATTGAGATTCGTGCAACTGGTGCAAATGTCTCATCTTAGTCAGTCATATACTCTTGGGTAAAACCTCGAGCCACAAGCGTAGCGTATGGCTTCTTCCCATAAAGATCTGTCATCACGAAACTTAATTTCGTCAAAATTAAGTGGAATATCATTCAAGCATATATGAGTATTCATAAGACATTTCTCTAAAAAACGATATGATAATTTTGGTTTACCTCCAAGTCTTTCACTGCGTCTGATTTCTTCTTCATTTTCATTTTCTTTTAAGTTATCACCAGTTACAACTGGATCGGCATTCTCAAGATTTATGGAATTTTCATCGAGTTGTAAATTTAATCCAGAATCAACAGATTCAATCTCTTCCTCCAAAGGAAACCCAACTCTCCACTTCCTCTATTTAAAGAGTCAATATTTGGTTCAACATTATTACTTTGAACCACAGATTCTTCTTCATGTAAAACTCTAGATTTTTACATGTTAATCTTATCCACCACAACATATCTATCTGTCATAAATTTCCTCCATTCCTCATTCCACAATTTATACCCATTTGGTTCATACCCGACAAGTATAGTTTTGAATGATTTATCATCAAACTTTCGTTTTCTCACTTTATTTAGTGCAAACAGTGTCGAACCAAATATTTTGTGATGGAGTTTTACTTATATTCTATAACGCTCTGCTTGGGGATCTGTTAATTAAGTATGTTGCCGTTAAAACAGCCTCACCCCAAAACATTTGTTAAGTTTAGGCCAATAAATCATAGAGCGAGCCTTCTCGGTGATTATCCGAATCTTCCGTTCAGATACACCAATTAATTGTGGAATATGAGGAAATATCAAATGATAGCTGATGCCTTTTTCAACACAGAAATCACGCATTTCATTAGAAAGGTATCCCCGTTTTCTCACTTTATTTAATGCAAACACTGTCGAACCAAATATTTTGAGATACTTTAATACACGATTTTTATTATGCCACATCTCATATGGAGTTTTACTTTTTTTTATTCTATAACGCTCTGCTTGGGGATCTGTTAATTAAGTATGATCCCGTTAAAACAGCCTCACCCCAAAAACATTTATTAAGTTTAGGACAAGAAATCATAGAGCGAGCCTTCTCGGTGATTATCCGAATCTTCCGTTCAGATACACCAATTAATTGTGGAATATGAGGAAATATCAAATGATAGCTGATGCCTTTTTCAACACAGAAATCACGCATTTCATTAGAAAGCTATTCCCTACCATTATCAATATACAAATTAAAAACTTTGAAGTTAAAATGATCCTCACTTTTAGCCACAAAATCTTTGAAAATGAAAAAAACCTCGGACTTATATGTTACCAAACACGTCACACAGTAATGTGTATACTGATCAATGAAAACTACATAATAGTGTTTAATATCTATGGCTTGTGGTGTAATTGGAACACAAACATCGAAGTGGATCACAAATAGAGGTCGTTGGATATTTTCCTTGCTCTTCAATTTTTCAAATTTTAATCTAGACTGCTTGCCACTTACACAAGCTTCACATAATTCATGATTTGACTCAGCATTGTTTAAAATATCATTACCTTCAAAGAGACCTGTTCGTTTTATTTCCAAAAATTTTCCTACACTTATATGGCCCAACCGTTCATGCCACAATCGATACTCAGCACTATTTTGGATTCTAGTAGAAAATACCTTACTGTTCAATTTAAATTTTATGTTTGGTACATTGTATTCACAAAAACCAGCAAACTCTGGTTTAAACTCAATGGTCATCCCAGCATCCTACATCTTTTTGACCGAGAGCAACCGGTGTATTCTTACAGTACAGCACGTTTTGTAGGGTAATTTGGTTTCCAGAGCTGGTAAGATGAAGCACTCCTTTGGCTGTAGCATGAATATATTCTCTGCGTTTGGCAATCTCTATAGCCACATTGTCATTTATGAGATGATCCGATGGTCTTGAGGGTTAGATAAACTCAACCTCATCCATGATCGAGCTTGATGTTGCATTTGTCATCATAAAAGCGAAACTACGCTCCGGCTGTGCTACCACCGCTGCCACTGCTGTTGGTGCCTGCATTTCCTTTCCAATACTTTCAAATGAATTTTGATTTCCCTGTCTTTTAAAAAGGAAGCAGTCCTTTTTGTAATGGACTGGTTTTCCGCAATAAAAGCATTTAATTTTTGACTTAACAAAGGGTTTGACTAGTTTCTTTTCAAGTTTTGCTCCTACTTTATTGTTAAACTTATCTTAAATTCCTTTTTTCTTATTGCCTGCAGCACATTTTGTGGCTAGTATCTTTGTTTAAGTTCTTAAGCTTTATCTCCTGATCTAGAAGTCGTGTTTTTACAAAAGCTAAGGTTAGGTTACTTTCGGATAAGGTCTCTATCGCAGTTATAACTCCATCGTAACTGGGTGGAAGAGTAAGGAGTAGATGGAAAACTTTATCCATCTCGTCTAGTTTTGCTCCTGATGCTATAAGTTCGTTTATAAGGTCGTCGAAGAAATTTAAGTGATTTAGAAGTGAGTAGACTCTTAAATAGAGTACTTTTCACCATCAAATGGTTTTATGTTCCGTTTGCCCTTATCCATCGTTTTCCAACACATCAATACTTCCTAACAAACAACTTTTTAGCAAAACAGCGGCACAGTTCAGCAATAAAAATCAAGCAACACAGATCAGCAATAAAGTCCTGCAACATAGTTCAGCAACACGGTCCAGCAACACAGTTCAGCAACGCAGTCCAGTAACACAGTTTAGCAACACGGTCCAGCAACACAGTTTAGCAACACGAAAAAGCAGCACAAGAGGTGCATGACAAGAACTAATGGCGAATTCAAAAACTCTTGGCTTTTTGAACACTTTTTGCGGCGAATTCGTCTTGGCTTCTTCCTGAATATATGTGAACAAGTTTTATGCGGCGAATTGGTCGCAGCGTGAAATTGTGTGATTTCTTGTGAAATTAAATAGTTATATTGTGCTATTTCTATCACACAATAATCAAACACTTCAATTTCGATGGTGACTGCAAATTGCATACATACATATATGCATGAAAACATTCACATATAATATGCTTTCACTTTTTTTTTTATTCACTTAATCTTGCAATTTAGCCATTGCAATTGGGACAGGGCCCTTAACCTATAGAAATCTTTATTATGAAATTGTCCCTACAAGCAACCAGATAAATAAGAAAACTTTCATTGAGATTATATGAACCGCACTAGCTCGCTGCCAAATCTGAAGTGACGCTTATTGACGTGTGCACAAAAGAAAAGGAATATGTGGGGGGAAAGCCAGAAGGCACCGCTGCCGTTACCTTCATAGATCCCTCTCTATCAATACATACACAATAGATGTGATGTGTGAATATCAATATGACTCTTGCTTTTGTATGTATTTACATACGTATTTTTCAACAATATTATTATTATATTAAACATAGCTTATGAACGCTTCAACAGCATCTTCTGGCGGCAAAAATCATTGACCACGCATTTTTCCCTTGACGTGCGGGAATAAAAAGAAATCATTGGGTGCTAATTCAGGGCTGTGCGGCGGGTGACCCGTCAATTCCACGTTTTGGCCGATCAACAAAGCGCGGGTTTGGATCTGTTGTGTGAGAGCTCGCGTTGTAATGGTGCAGAGTGATCCGTGTTTTCTTGTTCGTTTTTCGAATTTCTCCGAAGTGGAACAGTCGGCATATGACCAGTTTCCCCGAAGAAACAGGAGACCATTTGCTTTAAAGTGTTTTTTTTCACGAACAACTTTCGTTGGATTTGGATCTTCTTCAAAGACCCACACAGTCGATTATAAGTCGATTCATAAGTAAGGATACATGATTCTCAACCTGTGACGATCTTATAAATGTCTTCTGAAGCACCGCGAAACAAATTTTTCAAAATTTCTTTGCATCAATCTTTTTTTTTTAGCATTTGTCAAATTGTATTCGTTGGTAAGAAAACCTTATTTACTACCAGGATGCCTTTATCTCACGATATGTGGCATGACGAGTTTTGGACTTATCGTCTATCGTTTTTAAGCCTGGTCACACACGACAAAGTTGTATGCAGCTTTAATCGATAAAAGTCCAAACCTTTTTTGGGAAATAGACAATGGAGCCTAATATCTAAACAATTCTACTTTTGAGAATCCATTCTATTCGATTCAATTCTTGAAAAAAACGATTAAAACGATAAAAAGTCACGTTTTGCTTAAAAATGGTAATGAAAACTCGAAATTTACAGTTGCAAACAAAAGTAAAATTCGTTAAAAAAGATGTTTGAAATCAATGTTTTTGTTTATTTATTTAAAATCCATGGGTTTTTATTTGTGAGTCAAGCTTGTCTACTCTTTTGGGTTTCGAGGACGCTCTGCGGCCAGCGCGGACAACAATCTACATTATTTATTTGGAAAACGAAACTATGTTCGATCAATCTCTCTTTTTTTCCCTCAACACTAACACACACTGATTCTGAAAGTGATTAATATTTATTAGTTTATGAGTTATATTACTTTAAAATAATTGTTTCGCTTAATAGTGAGCAAACTTGTTGATGCTTCAATTCCCTTCGCTCATCCAAAAGGATCGATTTCTCCATTTTTACAAGAAGCAACTCCCTCATTGAACTTCGCCCTTTTTTCTCACAATTAAATACTAAATACTGCATATTTCCGGGGAAAAGATGAAGAAATATTGCTGTGCTTAAATCTCCGTAAAAATCCTGCTTTTCCACAAGAGGAATTAGAAATAGGGGTCGTTATTAAAATCCGGGATTATTTTTTTAGAACCCGATATGATGTTGGATTTGTTATTTAGAATTTTTGGAAGTGTTTCTTGGACTTTTTGGGTTACCTTTTATTTATAATGGAAACTGGTTCTACAAGAGGTTACGGAGATAAAGGCAGGCAGATTCTTGAGGTCCATACGCAGCGCACGTTTATTTCCTCCTGCCACTCCCACTATAACGCCCACAAGCCGCGGGAAACTGTGGTGTACATAATATTGTGGTGTGTGTCTTCGTTTGACCTTGTATAAAATATTGTTGTCCATATCTATCGTTCTAACAAGAGGAAACGATAAAGTCGAGTGACGCGACTAAACCCTGTCGTTACTGTTTTACACAATTTTAAAAGAAATTCCCATAGCGCCACCTATTGTCGGAGAAACCATGTTGAGTAACTGATGGGGACGTCGCTGTCCATGTGAGGCCTTATAACTTTATTATTATTATTATAAAGAAATTACCAACAATTATAAAGTGCGGGCAATTTTTGCTTCGTGTTAAGCAATAGCTACAATGGTCTTCTGCTTAAAATGTATTTTATAATATGCAATATGTGTTATGTAACAATGATGGATAGATGGATAGTATATAATATAATATTTGTAATAATAATGGCTTTTTTGATTTACATGGGTATTTACAGGTATGCTAACAAGTATTTATACATATATATGTGTGAACTTATTCTAGTTATGTACAGTAAGGTTAAGCTTATATGTTGTTGTAAAGGTTTCTCCGAAGTGGAACAGTCGGCATATGACCAGTTTCCCCGAAGAAACAGGAGACCATTTGCTTTAAAGTGTTTCTTTCACGAACAACTTTCGTTGGATTTGGATCTTCTTCAAAGACCCACACAGTCGATTATAAGTCGACTCATAAGTAAGGATACATGATTCTCAACCTGTGACGATCTTATAAATGTCTTCTGAAGCACCGCGAAAAAATTTTTTCAAAATTTCTTTGCATCAATCTTTTTTTTTTAGCATTTGTCAAATTGTATTCGTTGGTAAGAAAACCTTATTTACTACCAGGATGCCTTTATCTCACGATATGTGGCATGACGAGTTTTGGACTTATCGTCTATCGTTTTTAAGCCTGGTCACACACGACAAAGTTGTATGCAGCTTTAATCGATAAAAGTCCAAACCTTTTTTGGGAAATAGACAATGGGGCCTAATATCTAAACAATTCTACTTTTGAGAATCCATTCTATTCGATTCAATTCTTGAAAAAAACGATTAAAACGATAAAACGATAAAAAGTCACGTTTTGCTTAAAAATGGTAAGGAAAACTCGAAATTTACAGTTGCAAACAAAAGTAAAATTCGTTAAAAAAGATGTTTGAAATCAATGTTTTTGTTTATTTATTTAAAATCCATGGGTTTTTATTTGTGAGTCAAGCTTGTCTACTCTTTTGGGTTTCGAGGACGCTCTGCGGCCAGCGCGGACAACAATCTACATTATTTATTTGGAAAACGAAACTATGTTCGATCAATCTCTCTTTTTTTCCCTCAACACTAACACACACTGATTCTGAAAGTGATTAATATTTATTAGTTTATGAGTTATATTACTTTAAAATAATTGTTTCGCTTAATAGTGAGCAAACTTGTTGATGCTTCAATTCCCTTCGCTCATCCAAAAGGATCGATTAAATCGATCAAGAAATCGAAATGTTTACAGCTCCATTTTTACAAGAAGCAACTCCCTCATTGAACTTCGCCCTTTTTTCTCACAATTAAATACTAAATACTGCATATTTCCGGGGAAAAGATGAAGAAATATTGCTGTGCTTAAATCTCCGTAAAAATCCTGCTTTTCCACAAGAGGAATTAGAAATAGGGGTCGTTATTAAAATCCGGGATTATTTTTTTAGAACCCGATATGATGTTGGATTTGTTATTTAGAATTTTTGGAAGTGTTTCTTGGACTTTTTGGGTTACCTTTTATTTATAATGGAAACGGGTTCTACAAGAGGTTACGGAGATAAAGGCAGGCAGATTCTTGAGGTCCATACGCAGCGCACGTTTATTTCCTCCTGCCACTCCCACTATAACGCCCACAAGCCGCGGGAAACTGTGGTGTACATAATATTGTGGTGTGTGTCTTCTCGTTTGACCTTGTATAAAATATTGTTGTCCATATCTATCGTTCTAACAAGAGGAAACGATAAAGTCGAGTGACGCGACTAAACCCTGTCGTTACTGTTTTACACAATTTTAAAAGAAATTCCCATAGCGCCACCTATTGTCGGAGAAACCATGTTGAGTAACTGATGGGGACGTCGCTGTCCATGTGAGGCCTTATAACTTTATTATTATTATTATAAAGAAATTACCAACAATTATAAAGTGCGGGCAATTTTTGCTTCGTGTTAAGCAATAGCTACAATGGTCTTCTGCTTAAAATCTATTTTATAATATGCAATATGTGTTATGTAACAATGATGGATAGATGGATAGTATATAATATAATATTTGTAATAATAATGGCTTTTTTGATTTAAATGGGTATTTACAGGTATGCTAACAAGTATTTATACATATATATGTGTGAACTTATTCTAGTTATGTACAGTAAGGTTAAGCTTATATGTTGTTGTAAAGGTTTCTCCGAAGTGGAACAGTCGGCATATGACCAGTTTCCCCGAAGAAACAGGAGACCATTTGCTTTAAAGTGTTTCTTTCACGAACAACTTTCGTTGGATTTGGATCTTCTTCAAAGACCCACACAGTCGATTATAAGTCGACTCATAAGTAAGGATACATGATTCTCAACCTGTGACGATCTTATAAATGTCTTCTGAAGCACCGCGAAAAAAATTTTCAAAATTTCTTTGCATCAATCTTTTTTTTTTAGCATTTGTCAAATTGTATTCGTTGGTAAGAAAACCTTATTTACTACCAGGATGCCTTTATCTCACGATATGTGGCATGACGAGTTTTGGACTTATCGTCTATCGTTTTTAAGCCTGGTCACACACGACAAAGTTGTATGCAGCTTTAATCGATAAAAGTCCAAACCTTTTTTGGGAAATAGACAATGGGGCCTAATATCTAAACAATTCTACTTTTGAGAATCCATTCTATTCGATTCAATTCTTGAAAAAAACGATTAAAACGATAAAACGATAAAAAGTCACGTTTTGCTTAAAAATGGTAAGGAAAACTCGAAATTTACAGTTGCAAACAAAAGTAAAATTCGTTAAAAAAGATGTTTGAAATCAATGTTTTTGTTTATTTATTTAAAATCCATGGGTTTTTATTTGTGAGTCAAGCTTGTCTACTCTTTTGGGTTTCGAGGACGCTCTGCGGCCAGCGCGGACAACAATCTACATTATTTATTTGGAAAACGAAACTATGTTCGATCAATCTCTCTTTTTTTCCCTCAACACTAACACACACTGATTCTGAAAGTGATTAATATTTATTAGTTTATGAGTTATATTACTTTAAAATAATTGTTTCGCTTAATAGTGAGCAAACTTGTTGATGCTTCAATTCCCTTCGCTCATCCAAAAGGATCGATTAAATCGATCAAGAAATCGAAATGTTTACAGCTCCATTTTTACAAGAAGCAACTCCCTCATTGAACTTCGCCCTTTTTTCTCACAATTAAATACAAAATACTGCATATTTCCGGGGAAAAGATTAAGAAATATTGCTGTGCTTAAATCTCCGTAAAAATCCTGCTTTTCCACAAGAGGAATTAGAAATAGGGGTCGTTATTAAAATCCGGGATTATTTTTTTAGAACCCGATATGATGTTGGATTTGTTATTTAGAATTTTTGGAAGTGTTTCTTGGACTTTTTGGGTTACCTTTTATTTATAATGGAAACGGGTTCTACAAGAGGTTACGGAGATAAAGGCAGGCAGATTCTTGAGGTCCATACGCAGCGCACGTTTATTTCCTCCTGCCACTCCCACTATAACGCCCACAAGCCGCGGGAAACTGTGGTGTACATAATATTGTGGTGTGTGTCTTCGTTTGACCTTGTATAAAATATTGTTGTCCATATCTATCGTTCTAACAAGAGGAAACGATAAAGTCGAGTGACGCGACTAAACCCTGTCGTTACTGTTTTACACAATTTTAAAAGAAATTCCCATAGCGCCACCTATTGTCGGAGAAACCATGTTGAGTAACTGATGGGGACGTCGCTGTCCATGTGAGGCCTTATAACTTTATTATTATTATTATAAAGAAATTACCAACAATTATAAAGTGCGGGCAATTTTTGCTTCGTGTTAAGCAATAGCTACAATGGTCTTCTGCTTAAAATGTATTTTATAATATGCAATATGTGTTATGTAACAATGATGGATAGATGGATAGTATATAATATAATATTTGTAATAATAATGGCTTTTTTGATTTAAATGGGTATTTACAGGTATGCTAACAAGTATTTATACATATATATGTGTGAACTTATTCTAGTTATGTACAGTAAGGTTAAGCTTATATGTTGTTGTAAAGGTTTCTCCGAAGTGGAACAGTCGGCATATGACCAGTTTCCCCGAAGAAACAGGAGACCATTTGCTTTAAAGTGTTTCTTTCACGAACAACTTTCGTTGGATTTGGATCTTCTTCAAAGACCCACACAGTCGATTATAAGTCGACTCATAAGTAAGGATACATGATTCTCAACCTGTGACGATCTTATAAATGTCTTCTGAAGCACCGCGAAAAAATTTTTCAAAATTTCTTTGCATCAATCTTTTTTTTTAGCATTTGTCAAATTGTATTCGTTGGTAAGAAAACCTTATTTACTACCAGGATGCCTTTATCTCACGATATGTGGCATGACGAGTTTTGGACTTATCGTCTATCGTTTTTAAGCCTGGTCACACACGACAAAGTTGTATGCAGCTTTAATCGATAAAAGTCCAAACCTTTTTTGGGAAATAGACAATGGGGCCTTATATCTAAACAATTCTACTTTTGAGAATCCATTCTATTCGATTCAATTCTTGAAAAAAACGATTAAAACGATAAAACGATAAAAAGTCACGTTTTGCTTAAAAATGGTAAGGAAAACTCGAAATTTACAGTTGCAAACAAAAGTAAAATTCGTTAAAAAAGTTGTTTGAAATCAATGTTTTTGTTTATTTATTTAAAATCAATGGGTTTTTATTTGTGAGTCAAGCTTGTCTACTCTTTTGGGTTTCGAGGACGCTCTGCGGCCAGCGCGGACAACAATCTACATTATTTATTTGGAAAACGAAACTATGTTCGATCAATCTCTTCTTTTCTCTCTCCGAAGTGGAACAGTCGGCATATAACCAGTTTCGCCGAAGAAACAGGAGACCATTTGCTTTAAAGTGTTTCTTTCACGAACAACTTTCGTTGGATTTGGATCTTCTTCAAAGACCCACACAGTCGATTATAAGTCGACTCATAAGTAAGGATACATGATTCTCAACCTGTGACGATCTTATAAATGTCTTCTGAAGCACCGCGAAAAAAATTTTTCAAAATTTCTTTGCATCAATCTTTTTTTTTAGCATTTGTCAAATTGTATTCGTTGGTAAGAAAACCTTATTTACTACCAGGATGCCTTTATCTCACGATATGTGGCATGACGAGTTTTGGACTTATCGTCTATCGTTTTTAAGCCTGGTCACACACGACAAAGTTGTATGCAGCTTTAATCGATAAAAGTCCAAACCTATTTTGGGAAATAGACAATGGGGCCTAATATCTAAACAATTCTACTTTTGAGAATCCATTCTATTCGATTCAATTCTTGAAAAAAACGATTAAAACGATAAAACGATAAAAAGTCACGTTTTGCTTAAAAATGGTAAGGAAAACTCGAAATTTACAGTTGCAAACAAAAGTAAAATTCGTTAAAAAAGATGTTTGAAATCAATGTTTTTGTTTATTTATTTAAAATCCATGGGTTTTTATTTGTGAGTCAAGCTTGTCTACTCTTTTGGGTTTCGAGGACGCTCTGCGGCCAGCGCGGACAACAATCTACATTATTTATTTGTAAAACGAAACTATGTTCGATCAATCTCTCTTTTTTTCCCTCAACACTAACACACACTGATTCTGAAAGTGATTAATATTTATTAGTTTATGAGTTATATTACTTTAAAATAATTGTTTCGCTTAATAGTGAGCAAACTTGTTAATGCTTCAATTCCCTTCGCTCATCCAAAAGGATCGATTAAATCGATCAAGAAATCGAAATGTTTACAGCTCCATTTTTACAAGAAGCAACTCCCTTATTGAACTTCGCCCTTTTTTCTCACAAATAAATATTAATACTGCATATTTCCGGGGAAAAGATGAAGAAATATTGCTGTGCTTAAATCTCCGTAAAAATCCTGCTTTTCCACAAGAGGAATTAGAAATAGGGGTCGTTATTAAAATCCGGGATTATTTTTTTAGAACCCGATATGATGTTGGATTTGTTATTTAGAATTTTTGGAAGTGATTCTTGGACTTTTTGGGTTACCTTTTATTTATAATGGAAACGGGTTCTACAAGAGGTTACGGAGATAAAGGCAGGCAGATTCTTGAGGTCCATACGCAGCGCACGTTTATTTCCTCCTGCCACTCCCACTATAACGCCCACAAGCCGCGGGAAACTGTGGTGTACATAATATTGTGGTGTGTGTCTTCGTTTGACCTTGTATAAAATATTGTTGTCCATATCTATCGTTCTAACAAGAGGAAACGATAAAGTCGAGTGACGCGACTAAACCCTGTCGTTACTGTTTTACACAATTTTAAAAGAAATTCCCATAGCGCCACCTATTGTCGGAGAAACCATGTTGAGTAACTGATGGGGACGTCGCTGTCCATGTGAGGCCTTATAACTTTATTATTATTATTATAAAGAAATTACCAACAATTATAAAGTGCGGGCAATTTTTTGCTTCGTGTTAAGCAATAGCTACAATGGTCTTCTGCTTAAAATCTATTTTATAATATGCAATATGTGTTATGTAACAATGATGGATAGATGGATAGTATATAATATAATATTTGTAATAATAATGGCTTTTTTGATTTAAATGGGTATTTACAGGTATGCTAACAAGTATTTATACATATATATGTGTGAACTTATTCTAGTTATGTACAGTAAGGTTAAGCTTATATGTTGTTGTAAAGGTTTCTCCGAAGTGGAACAGTCGGCATATGACCAGTTTCCCCGAAGAAACAGGAGACCATTTGCTTTAAAGTGTTTCTTTCACGAACAACTTTCGTTGGATTTGGATCTTCTTCAAAGACCCACACAGTCGATTATAAGTCGACTCATAAGTAAGGATACATGATTCTCAACCTGTGACGATCTTATAAATGTCTTCTGAAGCACCGCGAAAAAAATTTTTCAAAATTTCTTTGCATCAATCTTTTTTTTTTAGCATTTGTCAAATTGTATTCGTTGGTAAGAAAACCTTATTTACTACCAGGATGCCTTTATCTCACGATATGTGGCATGACGAGTTTTGGACTTATCGTCTATCGTTTTTAAGCCTGGTCACACACGACAAAGTTGTATGCAGCTTTAATCGATAAAAGTCCAAACCTTTTTTGGGAAATAGACAATGGGGCCTTATATCTAAACAATTCTACTTTTGAGAATCCATTCTATTCGATTCAATTCTTGAAAAAAACGATTAAAACGATAAAACGATAAAAAGTCACGTTTTGCTTAAAAATGGTAAGGAAAACTCGAAATTTACAGTTGCAAACAAAAGTAAAATTCGTTAAAAAAGTTGTTTGAAATCAATGTTTTTGTTTATTTATTTAAAATCAATGGGTTTTTATTTGTGAGTCAAGCTTGTCTACTCTTTTGGGTTTCGAGGACGCTCTGCGGCCAGCGCGGACAACAATCTACATTATTTATTTGGAAAACGAAACTATGTTCGATCAATCTCTTCTTTTCTCTCTCCGAAGTGGAACAGTCGGCATATAACCAGTTTCGCCGAAGAAACAGGAGACCATTTGCTTTAAAGTGTTTCTTTCACGAACAACTTTCGTTGGATTTGGATCTTCTTCAAAGACCCACACAGTCGATTATAAGTCGACTCATAAGTAAGGATACATGATTCTCAACCTGTGACGATCTTATAAATGTCTTCTGAAGCACCGCGAAAAAATTTTTCAAAATTTCTTTGCATCAATCTTTTTTTTTAGCATTTGTCAAATTGTATTCGTTGGTAAGAAAACCTTATTTACTACCAGGATGCCTTTATCTCACGATATGTGGCATGACGAGTTTTGGACTTATCGTCTATCGTTTTTAAGCCTGGTCACACACGACAAAGTTGTATGCAGCTTTAATCGATAAAAGTCCAAACCTATTTTGGGAAATAGACAATGGGGCCTAATATCTAAACAATTCTACTTTTGAGAATCCATTCTATTCGATTCAATTCTTGAAAAAAACGATTAAAACGATAAAACGATAAAAAGTCACGTTTTGCTTAAAAATGGTAAGGAAAACTCGAAATTTACAGTTGCAAACAAAAGTAAAATTCGTTAAAAAAGATGTTTGAAATCAATGTTTTTGTTTATTTATTTAAAATCCATGGGTTTTTATTTGTGAGTCAAGCTTGTCTACTCTTTTGGGTTTCGAGGACGCTCTGCGGCCAGCGCGGACAACAATCTACATTATTTATTTGTAAAACGAAACTATGTTCGATCAATCTCTCTTTTTTTCCCTCAACACTAACACACACTGATTCTGAAAGTGATTAATATTTATTAGTTTATGAGTTATATTACTTTAAAATAATTGTTTCGCTTAATAGTGAGCAAACTTGTTAATGCTTCAATTCCCTTCGCTCATCCAAAAGGATCGATTAAATCGATCAAGAAATCGAAATGTTTACAGCTCCATTTTTACAAGAAGCAACTCCCTTATTGAACTTCGCCCTTTTTTCTCACAAATAAATACTAAATACTGCATATTTCCGGGGAAAAGATGAAGAAATATTGCTGTGCTTAAATCTCCGTAAAAATCCTGCTTTTCCACAAGAGGAATTAGAAATAGGGGTCGTTATTAAAATCCGGGATTATTTTTTTAGAACCCGATATGATGTTGGATTTGTTATTTAGAATTTTTGGAAGTGTTTCTTGGACTTTTTGGGTTACCTTTTATTTATAATGGAAACGGGTTCTACAAGAGGTTACGGAGATAAAGGCAGGCAGATTCTTGAGGTCCATACGCAGCGCACGTTTATTTCCTCCTGCCACTCCCACTATAACGCCCACAAGCCGCGGGAAACTGTGGTGTACATAATATTGTGGTGTGTGTCTTCGTTTGACCTTGTATAAAATATTGTTGTCCATATCTATCGTTCTAACAAGAGGAAACGATAAAGTCGAGTGACGCGACTATACCCTGTCGTTACTGTTTTACACAATTTTAAAAGAAATTCCCATAGCGCCACCTATTGTCGGAGAAACCATGTTGAGTAACTGATGGGGACGTCGCTGTCCATGTGAGGCCTTATAACTTTATTATTATTATTATAAAGAAATTAACAAATTATAAAGTGCGGGCAATTTTTGCTTCGTGTTAAGCAATAGCAACAATGGTCTTCTGCTTAAAATCTATTTTATAATATGCAATATGTGTTATGTAACAATGATGGATAGATGGATAGTATATAATATAATATTTGTAATAATAATGGCTTTTTTGATTTAAATGGGTATTTTCAGGTATGCTAACAAGTATTTATACATATATATGTGTGAACTTATTCTAGTTATGTACAGTAAGGTTAAGCTTATATGTTGTTGTAAAGGTTTATGGATTTTAGGAATTGGATAGTTGTGATTATATTAATGGGTTTTAATATTTCTTTAATGTAGGTAGGGCATTCTAGGAATATGTGGGAGAGGGTAAGGTTAAGGTTAGTTTGTTGGCATATGTGTGGAGGTGTTTTATCAAATAGGTAGCTGTGTGTCAGCTTAGTGTGTCCTATTCGGAGTCTCATAAATTTAATGGTATCTATTCGAGATATAGTTGGTTTTAAAAGTTTTTTATTTTTTGTTTGTACTGATGAGTTTGTAGTGTATGCTGATGTATTTAAGGGTATCTGGTACGTTGTAGTTTATTTCTGATATGGGGTGCTGACTGCATTTCAATGTTCCATATTATTTTTTCTCAAAACATTTTTGATGTATGCTGACTGGCTAAGAAATATCTGGCTGTTTAATCTATCAATTTTTATACCAATAAAATGACGAATTTCTCTTAAATCAGTCATCTTAAATTTATATTGAAGGTAAGATTTAAAATTGGACATAGTTTCAGATTCCTTTGTAATAATTACTACATCGTCAATATATAACAAAATATAAATAGTTTTTGAAATATCTCCTTTATTTAATATGTAAATACAACGATCAACTGCTAGATTTTCAAATCCAACATCTCTCAATACATTTTCAAAGACTTCAAACCAGCATCTAGCGGCTTGCTTAAGAACATATCTGGCTTTATTTAGTTTACACACTTTATTCTCAGAAAATTGGTTAAAGCCTTTTGGAATACTCATGTAGATTTCATCCTTTAGAGTTCCATTCAGAAATGCAGTTTTAACGTCCATATGATCCACAAGTAAATCATATTGATTTAAAAGTGCTAACAGAAATCTGAAAATTGAGATTCGTGCAACTGGTGCAAATGTCTCATCTTAGTCAGTCATATACTCTTGGGTAAAACCTCGAGCCACAAGCGTAGCTTTGAACTATACTAAGTTACCGTCCATCTTGTTTTATACTAAATATCAACTATGTTTTTGTTGTTTGGCTTTTGCACCAAGGACCAAGCATTATTTTCAAAATGGGAGTTAAGTTCATCTTTTATGGCTTCTTCCCATAAAGATCTGTCATTACGAAACTTAATTTCGTCAAAATTAAGTGGAATATCATTCAAGCATATTTGAGTATTCATAAGACATTTCTCTAAAAAACGATATGACAATTTTGGTTTACCTCCAAGTCTTTCACTGCGTCTGATTTCTTCTTCATTTTCATTTTCTTTTAAGTTATCACCAGTTACAACTGGATCGGCATTCTCAAGATTTATGGAATTTTCATTGAGTTGTAAATTTAATCCAGAATCAACAGATTCAATCTCTTCCTCCAAAGGAAAACCCAACTCTCCACTTCCTCTATTTAAAGAGTCAATATTTGGTTCAACATTATTACTTTGAACCACAGATTCTTCTTCATGTAAAACTCTAGATTTTTACATGTTAATCTTATCCACCACAACATATCTATCTGTCATAAATTTCCTCCATTCCTCATTCCACAATTTATACCCATTTGGTTCATACCCGACAAGTATAGTTTTGATTGATTTATCATCAAACTTTCGTTTTCTCACTTTATTTAGTGCAAACAGTGTCGAACCAAATATTTTGTGATGGAGTTTTACTTATATTCTATAACGCTCTGCTTGGGGATCTGTTAATTAAGTATGTTGCCGTTAAAACAGCCTCACCCCAAAACATTTGTTAAGTTTAGGCCAAGAAATCATAGAGCGAGCCTTCTCGGTGATTATCCGAATCTTCCGTTCAGATACACCATTTAATTGTGCAATATGAGGAAATATCAAATGATAGCTGATGCCTTTTTCAACACAGAAATCACGCATTTCATAAGAAAGGTATTCCCTACCATTATGAATATACAAATTAAAAACTTTGAACTTAAAATGATCCTCACTTTTAGCCACAAAATCTTTGAAAATGAAAAAAACCCCGGACCTATAAGTTACCAAATACGTCACACAGTAATGTGTATACTGATCAATGAAAACTACATAATAGTTTTTATTATCTATGGTTTGTGGTGTAATTGGAACACAAACATCGGAGTGGATCACAAATAGAGGTCGTTGGATATTTTCCTTCTTCTAAAATTTTTTAAATTTTAAACACCTTACTGTTCAATTTAAATTTTATTATTGGTACATTATATTCACAAAAACCAGCAAACTCTGATTTAAACTCAATGGTCATTTGGCTGTAGCATGAATATATTCTCCGCGTTTGGAAATCTCTATAGCGACATTCGATTGCAAACGCTCACAGTTGGAGAATAATGCTATGTCATTTATGAGATGATCCGATGCTCTTGAGGGTTAGATAAACTCAACCTCTTCCGTGCTACGCTCCGGCTGTGCTACCACCGCTGCCACTGTTGTTGCTGCTGCTGCCATTTCCAATACTTTTGAATGAATTTTGATTTCCCTGTCTTTTAAAAAGGAAGAAGTCCTTCTGTAATGGACTGGTTTTCCGCAATAAAACCATTTAATTTTTGACTTAACAAAGGGTTTGACTAGTTTCTTTCCAAGTTGTTAAACTTATCTTAAATTCCTTTTTTCTTATTGCCTGCAGCACATTTTGTGGCTAGTATCTTTGTTAAAGTTCTTAAGCTTTATCTTCTGATCTAGAAGTCGTGTTTTTACAAAAGATAAGGTTAGGTTACTTTCGGATAAGGTCTCTATCGCAGTTATAACTCCATCGTAACTGGGTGGAAGAGTAAGGAGTAGATGGAAAACTTTATCCATCTCGTCTAGTTTTGCTCCTGATGCTATAAGTTCGTTTATAAGGTCGTCGAAGAAATTGAAGTGATTTGGAAGTGAAGCACCACCTTTTAATTTAAGCCCCAAAAGATTTTTACGAAGTGATAGTTGCGATGCTAGTTTCTTTCTTACGTAAATGGCATCTAAATTCGCAAAAATCTGCCTGGCCCCATCGTCACTGCTAGCAAAAGCTAGAAATGAATCATTTAAATATTCTATGATCCAAATTTTTGCAGCTCTTTCAGCCTTTTTGTTTTCTTCGTTCACTTCGAAATCTATCTCATCAATTACTTTCCACAGATCATGCTCCTCCAAAAGAGCTCTTACTCTAAACTTCCAAATAGAGTACTTTTCATGTTTTTTATGTTCCGTTTACCCTTATCCATCGTTTTCCAACACAGTTAAATAGTTATATTGTGCAATTTCTAACAATTTCTGCAAACTACATATGTACATATATGCACAAAAACATTCACAAAACATTCATATAATATACTTTCACTTGTTTTTTATTCACTTTATCATAGTATTATTTCAACAATCAAAGTATTCCTATTATTTGCCGATGCAATTGTGATTGGGCCCTTAACCTATAAAAATCTTTATTATAAAAGGGTCCCCACAAGCAACCAGATAAATAAAATAACTTTTATTGAGATTATATGAGCTCGCTGCCAAATGTGAAGTGACGCTAATTGACGCGTGCACAAAAGAAGAGGGGCACAACCAGAAGGCAACTGTTTGCGAATTAAGTGGACTGTATTTCTTTTTTCGAGGATACGAGTTTATTTCTGAATTATAAGCGGGTTTACAAAATGTTAAGCAGGGCAGGTTGCGTGCCAGAACAAAACTATACACTAACTGCCGAAAAACCGTGCAGAAAAGATAATGCAGAAAAACGCAGTATCACGCGTTTTGTACTAATACAAATTTACTGCAATTTCGTCTATGCGTGTGAGCTTTGTAACGGTCCTGCTTTGGGGTGTCTGGGACAGTTCACCGGATACCAGCAGTTCGTTCCAACATTTAATTTGATGTCAGGCGTGGTTGCTGCAAAGAAGATTTCACCCCGAGTAAGACGCAGCTTGTTTAGTTCAGAATAGAACAGATCTTAGTTATTTATTTCATATCTATGATTACAGAGTTAATACACATGGATTGGTTGGTCGTTGCCGTGGATGGTCTGCTGGCCTGGGAGGGAGAGCTTCCGAAGGATGGTAGCCGGGCGTCCGATGCTCCGTCGTGGGCCGTGGGGGTGTCGCGTGGGCCAGGGCCAGGCTGTCGTAGTGATCCGCTAGCTGGTGAGGGTGCCCAACTGCGGGAAAGGGCTGATCTTACCTGGGTGAGATCCACCGCAAAAGTGTCTCTTCCCAGAAACCGGTCCTCCTTATATACCCCGTGCCTGCAGACAGTGTGCTCGTTCCCGGAAATCCCTTTATGTGGTGTGCCCGTTCGGCCCGGCAGTGTGACCGTTCGTGGTTTACTAAGGCGCGCCCGCGAATTCAAATTCAAATCTTATTTATTTCTCCTTAACTAATCAACTTAACAAAACGAGTACTTCAGTGTTTTTTCTACTTATAACTGTAAAACGAATTATCATATAGACTCCATAATTGTCTTTACGGCTATCCTTACTTTCCTAATATTATTCATACCCTGGGCGTCATACCCTTTTTGTCTGGCGTCCGATGCTCCGTCGTGGGCCGTGGGGGTGTCGCGTGGGCCAGGGCCAGGCTGTTGTGGTGATCCGCTAGCTAAGAAAGGGGAAGAAGAATAGAAATGATGGAGCGTGTGTCGGCCCGAGGGCCCGAGTCACGCGAGCGAGTGTGAATGTAAAAAGAAAAGAAACAAAAGAACCCTGGGGTTCGGTATGAGAAAGAGTGAATGGAAACCCAGTGGCTCTCGGGTAAGATGATGACGCGAGGTCCGACGGGTCCGACGCGTAAGAAAGGCAAAGCCCCTGTGGGTCTCTTACGTGAGATGACACGAGGCCCTTTGGGTCCGACGTGTGAGAGATGAAAAGCCCCTGTGGGGCAAAATGCAAAGCCTGGTGAGGCTGTTGCGAGAGTGCCGGCAGTGATCCAGTGGATCTGCTGCGGGCAAGCATCGGCGAGTGGCGGATGGCAGTGCTGTCTCAGTATGACCGAGGTTGAATGTATTAGATTTAGCCTTAGGCTTAATCCGACCAAAAAGTGATTAGTGCTGGTGAGGGTGCCCAACTGAGGGAAAGGTGTCTCTTCCCAGAATCCGGTCCTCCTTATATACCCCGTGGCTGCAGACAGTGTGCCCGTTCCCATAAATCCCTTTATGTGGTGTGCCCGTTCGGTCAGGCACTGTGACCGTTCGTGGTTTACTAAGGCGCGCCCGCGCATTTAAATTCAAATCTTATTTATTTCTCCTTAACTAATCAACTTAACAAAACGAGTACTTCAGTGTTTTTTCTACTTATAATTATAAAACGAATTATCCTATAGACTCCATGAGTCTATCCTTACTTTCCAAATATTATTCATTCTTTTAACTTTTATGCGCCCCCTGGGCGTCATAGCTTCAAGCTTTGAGACGAAAAACAAAACAATGGTGTACATTTAACTAGCTACGATTATAAGAACAATACAATGATGAGCATTTAACTAGGTGTGTTTTGACAATAATACAATAATGATAAATGACCAATCTATTCTTCAACAGCACCGTTGCCGTTACCTTCATAGATCCCTCTCTATCAATACATACACAATAGATGTGATGTGTGAATATCAATATGACTCTTGCTTTTGTATGTATTTACATACGTATTTTTCAACAATATTGTTATTATATTAAACATAGCTTATGAACGCTTCAACAGCACGAATAAAAAGAAATCATTGGGTGCCAATTCAGGGCTGTACGGCGGGTGACCCATCAATTCCACGTTTTGGCCGATCAACAAGGCGCGGGTTTAGATCTGTTGAGTGAGAGGTCGCGTTGTAATGGTGCAGAATGATCCGTGTTTTCTTGTTCGTTTTTCGAATTTCTCCGAAGTGGAATGACCAGTTTCCCCGAGTTTTCTTTTTGAACAACTTTCGTTGGATTTGTATCTTCTTCAAAGACCCATACAGTCGATTATAAGTCGACTCATAAGTAAGGATACATGATTCTCAACCTGTGACGATCTTATAAATGTCTTCTGAAGCACCACGAAAATAATTTTTCCAAATTTCTTTTCTCGTTTAGCTACCCACACACATTCTCCATTCGTTGTTTTTCTTCCGTACCAAGACTATCGGTGCGCTGTACGAGCTTCGCAAGGGTTCTATCAGCCCCTGGTCCAACAATTCATCCACCTGTTCGTTTATAATGGCTTGCTGTTTTGGGTTGCGCGGGTAATAGCGTTGCTTCACCGGTCTTTCGTCCTTCATGTATATCGTGTGCGTTGCGATCGTACTGCATCCCTTCATTCTCTCAAACACCATCATTTGGTCCTCCAGGAACGTCTGGATCTCCTCGTCGGATGGTTCCGTTTTTATCCCTGCTTCTTCCCGCTGTTTCCGTTTCGGTTCCTCCTGAGGCTCTCTGATGGCTATTTCTTGGTGGCCGCATCGTATTATAGTTCCTACTTTTGCCAAGAAGTCCATCCCAAGCAGAATTCCTCCTGTTACCTGGTCTAGGATCAAGAAACTTAGCTTGAATCGCTTGCTCCCGAACCGGACGAGCGTGGTGAAGTTCCCTATGACCTTTTGTCTTGTCCCGTTTGCTAGGGTTATTCCTCCCCCGCCTCGTTCCACCTACCCTGCTTCCTCAAGTTTAGGCATCTTCTCCTGTCGATTACGCTTCTTGACGCCCCGGTGTCTACTATTCCCTTCGCTCTCCTTGTTCCGATTCTTACCTCTGCCGTTGCCTGGAATCCATCGTAGCATATCCATTCTCCTTCCGCCGGTCCTTGTGTTCGGTCTTGAGCTGCCAGCGTCACATGCTCAAGCCTCCTGTCGTTTTCCGACCGGGCTCTACAACACTCCGTTGTCCTCTTCTCGTTCTTTCCGCATTCCCAGCAGAATAGCCTAGGCGGGTTGTCGCATGTTCTCGTGGCATGTCCCGTTCCTCCACATCTCATACAGATTTCCGGCCTAAGTCCGTGGCCCCTTGCCTCTGCCGGTTGTCCCTGTCTTTCCGCCGCCTCAATTTCCTCCACTTCTTCTGCCAGTGTTAGGAACTCCGTTAGCGACGCAAAACCTGATCTTGGTGCATATAGTTTTATCTTGCTCCGACAGTTCTTTTAGATCTTATCCAGTTTTTTCTCCTCCGAGTAATAGGTGAATCTTATCAGCTTTCTCAGCTCCATTGCGTATGAATGTCGTATTCCACAAGTCCTCTGCAGCGCCGTCCAAGATAAATGGCATCGCCTTTACCAATGCATCCTTGTCTATGCCATATCCTATGGCCCATTCCTCCATCTTGCCTAGGAACTTCAGTGGGCTGGATGTGCCCTGGTACCGTATTCCCAAACTTCCCACTCTGTCTAGAGTTTCCACTTTTCTCCTGTCTCCAGTGCTCTGTGCTTCCTCTTTCGTGGCCGTCCTTTTGCTGTCTGGCTCGACTTGGACTCCTCCACCCGGTATTTCCATTTTCTTGTACGTATTTGATACCTCCATCAAGCTTGTCCTGACTTCCTCTGTGTGATCCGTGCTCTTTGTGTATATCGCCAATCTCTGTCTTAGTTCCCTTGATCCACCGCTTGGGTCTACGCCGAATTCACTCGCGTATTCTACCAGCTCTGCTTTTGTAGCCTGGTATACCCAGCTCGACATTACTCTCTTGGTGTCCTTCTTCCTGCTTTGGGGTGGCTGGGACAGTTCACCGGATACCAGCAGTTCGTTCCAACATTTAATTTGATGTCAGGCGTGGTTGCTGCAAAGAAGATTTCACCCCGAGTAAGACGCAGCTTGTTTAGTTCAGAATAGAACAGATCTTAGTTATTTATTTCATATCTATGGTTACAGAGTTAATTCACAGGGATTGGTTGGTCGTTGCCGTGGATGGTCTGCTGGCCTGGGAGGGAGAGCTTCCGAAGGGGGGTAGCCGGGCGTCCGATGCTCCGTCGTGGGCCGTGGGGGTGTCGCGTGGGCCAGGGCCAGGCTGTTGTGGTGATCCGCTAGCTAAGAAAGGGGAAGAAGAATAGAAATGATGGGCCCGAGGGCCCGAGTCACGCGAGCGAGTGTGAATGTAAAAAGAAAAGAAAGAAAAGAACCTTGGGGTTCGGTATGAGAAAGAGTGAATGGAAACCCAGTGGCTCTCGGGTAAGATGATGACGCGAGGTCCGACGGGTCCGACGCGTAAGAAAGGCAAAGCCCCTGTGGGTCTCTTACGTGAGATGACACGAGGCCCTTTGGGTTCGACGTGTGAGAGATGCAAAGCCCCTGTGGGGCTCTTGCGAGAGATGACGCGAAGCCCTTGGGGTCCGACGCGTGAGAAATGCAAGGCCTGGTGAGGCTGTTGCGAGAGTGCCGGCAGTGATCCAGTGGATCTGCTGCGGGCAAGCATCGGCGAGTGGCGGATGGCAGTGCTGTCTCAGTATGACCGAGGTTGAATGTATTAGATTTAGCCTTAGGCTTAATCCGACCAAAAAGTGATTAGTGCTGGTGAGGGTGCCCAACTGAGGGAAAGGTGTCTCTTCCCAGAATCCGGTCCTCCTTATATACCCCGTGGCTGCAGACAGTGTGCCCGTTCCCAGAAATCCCTTTTTGTAGTGTGCCCGTTCGGTCCGGCACTGTGACCGTTCGTGGTTTACTAAGGCGCGCCCGCGCATTTAAATTCAAATCTTATTTATTTCTCCTTAACTAATCAACTTAACAAAACGAGTACTTCAGTGTTTTTTCTACTTATAATTATAAAACGAATTATCCTATAGACTCCATGAGTCTATCCTTACTTTCCAAATACTATTCATTCTTTTAACTTTTATGCGCCCCCTGGGCGTCATAGCTTCAAGCTTTGAGACGAAAAACAAAACAATGGTGTACATTTAACTAGCTACGATTATAAGAACAATACAATGATGAGCATTTACCTAGGTGTGATTTGACAATAATACAATAATGATAAATGACCAATCTATTCTTCAACAGCACCGTTGCCGTTACCTTCATAGATCCCTCTCTATCAATACATACACAATAGATGTGATGTGTGAATATCAATATGACTCTTGCTTTTGTATGTATTTACATACGTATTTTTCAACAATATTGTTATTATATTAAACATAGCTTATGAACGCTTCAACAGCACGAATAAAAAGAAATCATTGGGTGCTAATTCAGGGCTGTACGGCGGGTGACCCATCAATTCCACGTTTTGGCCGATCAACAAGGCGCGGGCTTGGATCTGTTGTGTGAGAGCTCGCGTTGTAATGGTGCAGAATGATCCGTCTTTTCTTGTTCGTTTTTCGAATTTCTCCAAAGTGGAACAGTCGGCATATGACCAGTTTCCCCGAAGAAACAGGGGACCATTTGCTTTAAAGTGCTTCTTTCACGAACAACTTTCGTTGGATTTGGATCTTCTTCAAAGACCCACACAGCGTTTGGATACACCTTGGCATAATAGTTCGCGAGCTGCTTAAGAACTCGAACGGCGAGGAATGGCGATGACGCTAAACCATAGGTTACGGTCAGCAGTCGATAATGATCCAGCGTTGTGTTCTCCTCCTTTCTCCAAACTTTCAATGATACTGCGTGTGTTCGTCTGACACCAAAATGCCTCTAAACATCTTTTCAATGTCAGCGCAAAATACATAAAGATGCTGACGGAAGCGAAGGCATACTCCAATTAAATCCCTTTGAATAGGTGGGCCTATGTGCAGTCGTGAGTTAAGCGAATGACCCTTGGAGTCCTTTCAGGAGCTTGTCCTCCATGAACTTTACATACTCTTGTTTGAGTGCGGGGAACTTTCGAAATTTCCGTTCGAGGGCGCCAAAGCGGTTTAGAGTTTGTGGCAACGTAGAGCCAAGTGGTATAATGGGTACCTTGAATGGGTACTGGACAATGTACACACCATCTTCTCGGCGAGCATGCGTTGTCAGAAAATGATTCTCTGCAGGATCACTGGCGTCAATCGTCGCTTTGGACGGATGCACCTGTTCCATGTCCATGAAAGAGCGAACTAGGGAATCCAAATCTTCGTAAGCGTGGTGAACTTGTGCTTTCGTAAATGGTTCGCCACAATCATTATAGCTGCCTGTAATAACCCAATGAAAACTAGTATGTAGCGCAATGGAGTATTCAATACCAAACTCTCGGCGATGTCCAGTATAGATGTTCCACAGTTGATCAGTGCCTAAAATAACGTCGATTTTTCCCGGTGATCCAAACGTCGGGTCAGCTAACGGTAAGGTGCGAATTTTGGTCCTGACAGATGCGGTGGATTTGACCTGCTGAGCGGGAATCAAAGAAGTCAGAGAACTCATAATTAGGCCAGAGACCTCCAATGAGGCAATAGTAGTCCTTGAAAGCAAAGTGAAGCTAGCGCGACCTCGGCTAACTCCAGCCGGGTTAGCACCTAATCCAACAACTGAGATGCGAGCTTGCGTGCGTGGAAGTCCAATCCGTTCGATAAAAGACTCAGCTACCATGGATATTGTTGATCCAGTATCGAGCAATATCCTACATGAGGTCTTGTTGCCACATGTGTCAATTACATTGGCTAGAATAGTTGGCAGTAGGGCTTGATTGTTGGCCCTCTCCACAGTATGATGGCTGACAGCAGCAGTATTCATACCAACATCACGATCAATCGAAGGAAATATATTAACCTCAGCCGCAGACATATGGGCGGAGGCCAACGGAATCGATCTAGACTCTTCCGGGTGGACTAGCGTGTGATGCTTAGCGTTGTACTGACGCCAAGTGTTCGAAAAATTACAATTCTTGACTTGTAGAGATCGACTTAGGCAATTAAAACAAAGCTTAGTATCCCTGACAAAGGTACGGCGATTTACGACATCCAGGGCTTTGAATGCAGTACATGCGTATATATTGTGCTGTCCTTGACGATATATACAGTCGCGAGAAGACTGATTTGATCCACTTGCATGATAAGCGACTTGGCGGCGTCTACTCTGGGCTGGTCTTGGGGGTCGCCTTACGTGTATATCCTGACAAGACCTTAAAGTATTGCAATGAGCAAAAAGAAAAGCGAATAGATAATTTATGGTGGCGTCTTCCTTGGACGACACACTACAGTTAGCCCAAGCTATATACAATCGTCGGCAGAGTCAATTACCCTACCTAACTCTACGATATTCAAATTGTTAGCGGTTGGCAACGATAGAAAATTTTGGACAAATGTTCGAGCGATTAGCGTTTTCTTGTTATAACGATTTTAAGGAAAGTGCTTCCCCATATAAATAAGATTTCAGATAATGAAACTTTTGGCACTTGGAAATCTTTTCGTTATTATTTACTGAGCTTAAGAACAAATCACTAAATTGGCTCCAATCCTCGTATTTGCCAGAAAATGTGGGAATTCGAATTTTCTCAAACCTTAAATCAGCTGCTCCCGATGAGGTATTCATTCGTTCCAGAAGTTAATTTTGTCCCTCAAAGAGACGTTCCACTGTACTTGATAGCAAAATGTTCGACTGGTGTTGTCCATGATCTGGACCACCCATCTCGTTTATGGCTTTAATAAAGATGGCATGCGCTCTTTAAAACTTCTCCTCGTACTCAGGTATATCCAATCCAGGGTCTTCATATCCCTCCTCCTGGTTATTACCACTAAATTATCGGAGAGGTCCATAAAGTGGGTGAAGGTGGCTTCAAGACGATCCAGCTTCAGTTGCAATGTTTCCACATTATCACATTCCTGCGAAAACTCCAAAGCACTGTTAAGGGTAAGAGTTATTTGTCCCTTGCAGGCACGACGTTGTTGAATCGCCCGATGCATTAGTTTGCTCGATCCGGCTGTGGACTGTATTTCTTTTTTCTAGGATTCGAGTTTATTTCTTAATTATAACCGGGCTTACAAAATGTTAAGCGGGGCAGGTTGCGAGCGGTTGCGAGCGAGTACAAAACTATACAATAACTGCCGAAAAAAGGTGCAGAAAAGATAATGCAGAAAAACGCGTGATACTGCAACACTAATACAAATTTACTGCAATTTCGTCTATGCGTGTGAGCTTCAAGCTTTGAGACGAAAAACAAAACAATGATATGCATTTAACTAGCTACGATTAGAACAACAATACAATGATGATTTGACAATAATTAAATAATGATATATGACCGATCTATTCTTCAACAGCACCGTTGCCGTTACCTTCATAGATCCCTCTTTATCAATACATACACAATAGATGTGATGTGTGAATATGCTTTTGTATGTATTTACATACGTATTTTTCAACAATATTATTATTATATTAAACATAGCTTATGAACGCTTCAACAGCATCTCCTGGCGGCAAAAATCGTTGACCACGCATTTTTCCCTTGATGTGCGGGAATAAAAAGAAATCATTGGGTGCCAATTCAGGGCTGTACGGCGGGTGACCCATCAATTCCACGTTTTGGCCGATCAACAAAGCGCGGGTTTAGATCTGTTGAGTGAGAGGTCGCGTTGTAATGGTGCAGAATGATCCGTCTTTTCTTGTTCGTTTTTCGAATTTCTCCCAAGTGGAACAGTCGGCATATGACCAGTTTCCCCGAGTTTTCTTTTTGAACAACTTTCGTTGGATTTGTATCTTCTTCAAAGACCCATACAGTCGATTATAAGTCGACTCATAAGTAGGGATACATGATTCTCAACCTGTGACGATCTTATAAATGTCTTCTGAAGCACCACGAAAATAATTTTTCCAAATTTCTTTGCATCAATCCGCACGATCCTTTTTTGAGCATTTGTCAAATTGTATTCGTTGGTAACAAAGCTTATTTACTACCAGGATGCCTCTATCTCACGATATGTGGCATGACGAGTTTTGGACTTATCGTCTATCGTTTTTAAGCCTGGTCACACACGACAAAGTTGTATGCAGCTTTAATCGATAAAAGTCCAAACCTTTTTTGGGAAATAGACAATGGGGCCTAATATCTAAACAATTCTACTTTTGAGAATCCATTCTATTCGATTTAATTCTTGAAAAAAACGATTAAAACGATAAAACGATAAAAAGTCACGTTTTGCTTAAAAATGGTAAGGAAAACTCGAAATTTACAGCTGCAAACAAAAGTAAAATTCGTTAAAAAAGTTGTTTGAAATCAATGTTTTTGTTTATTTATTTAAAATCCATGGGTTTTTATTTGTGAGTCAAGCTTGTCTACTCTTTTGGGTTTCGAGGACGCTCTGCGGTCGGTGACAATGCATCCAGCGCGGACAACAATCTACATTATTTATTTGGAAAACGAAACTATGTTCGATCAATCTCTTTTTTTTCCCTCAACACTAACACACACTGATTCTGAAAGTGATTAATATTTATTAGTTTATGAGTTATATTACTTTAAAATAATTGTTTCGCTTAATAGTGAGCAAACTTATTGATGCTTCAATTCCCTTCGCTCATCCAAAAAGATCGATTAAATCGATCTAGAAATCGAAATGTTTACAGCTCCATTAGGCTATTTAAACAAGAACTTGAACTTCGAGCTATTTTTTCACAAATAAATACTATGTTGCAAAGTTGTGCTCAAAAATTTTGCATATTTCCGGGGAAAAGATGAAAAAATATTGCTGTGCTTAAATCTCCATAGCTTTTCAAATGGCTCCTCCCACAAAACGTGTTACCTTAGAAGAAGTTGTGACACAGATCGGAAAGCTTAAAAACAAAAAAGCGCCAGACGAGGACCTTATAGACAACAAAACGCTCAAGATTCTTTCCACAAAAGCACTGTTGTTTAAAGTTCTGTTGTTCAACAGCGTCTTAAGGCTGAGTCACTACCCAAGTACATGAAAAAGTGCTATTATCACAATGATTCCGAAGCCTGGAAAGCAACCCACCGAAGTAGACGCATACAGGCCAATAGGTCTATTACCTGCACTGGGCAAAATGATGGAAAGAGTAATACTGGATCGGCTTCCTCGGCTTGAAAGTGTGAGCAGAGCTATTCCATGGTGGCAGTTTGGTGTCCGAAAAAGTCACGGCACCCCTGAACAGCTTCATCTCGTGATTAATTTCGCTCTGGAAGCAATTGAAAGCAAAATGTACACAGTTGCTGTGTTTATGGATAATTTATGATAAGGTATGGCGCGACGGTCTCCTTAGCAAGCTAAAGGTACTACTTACGTCGCAGCTTTCCTCCTCATACAGAGCTTTTTATCGGATATGAAATTTAGTGTTGTTGTCGATGGTGAAAAGTCGTCAAAACGTTCAATCTCAGCGGGTGTACCACAAGGCAGTGTACTAGGCCCGACACTTTCCTGGTGTTGTACTGAAGTTGACGATGATGACATGCTAATCCCAACATACGCCTACGACACAGCGGTTATGGTCCGGAATCCAAGCATAGACGTTACAACCTTAGGCCTGCAGGAGTACGTATCAAGTTTTGAAAAATGGACAACCGAATGGAACATAGGCATAAACTGCAACAAATGTACCTGTGTCACTTTCTCCACAAGGCCAAAAAACTGCCCAGGCATTTCCATGCTCGGTTCTGTACTTCGTCACGAGTCACACTACAAGTACCTTGGTGTGATTTTAGATAGATGGCTCACCTTCCAGAGGCACATCTCCCTGGCGAAGAGGCTAATCTGGAGACCAAGAAGGAGAAGACTCAAAAGATACCACGCACACGATCTCCCATTAAGATATATGTAACACCTTCGAAGTCTGATGTAATTTAATCTGTGAATGAATAGAAATATTGTATTGTATTGTATTGTATTGTAACCTGTATACCAACACTTTGTTATCCCCTATATTTAAAACCTGCTCAAGCTGCCACATAGGTACCTGTTAATTCTGAATAAATATCAGTGTTTAAAAAAAAAAATAAATAAATAAATCTCACACGAGGAATTAGAATAGGGGTCGTTATTAAAATCCGGGATTATTTTTTAAGAAGTCGATATGATGTTGGATTTGTTATTTAGAATTTTTGGAAGTGTTTCCTGGACTTTTTGGGTTACCTTTTTTTATTATGGAAACGGGTTCTAAAGGTGATAAGAATAAGACCAATGGCACAGGTTACGGAGATAATGGCAGGCGGATTCTTGAGGTCCATACGCAGCGCAAGTTTATGTCCTCCTGCCACTCCCACTATAACGCCCACAAGCCGCGGGAAACTGTGGTGTACATAATATTGTGGTGTGTGTCTTCGTTTGACCTTGTATAAAATATTGTTGTCCATATCTATCGTTCTAACAAGAGGAAACGATAAAGTCGAGTGACGCGACTATAAGATACCTGTCGTTACTGTTTTACAAAATTTTAAAAGAAATTCCCAAAGCGCCACGTATTGTCGGAGAAACCATGATGAGTAACTGATGGGGACGTCGCTGTCCATGTGAGGCCTTATAACTTTATTATTATTATTATAAAGAAACTACCAACAATTATAAAGTGCGGCCAATTTAGCTTCGTGTTGAGCAATAGCTACAATGGTCTTCTGCTTAAAATCTATTTTATAATATGCAATATGTGTTATGTAACAATGATGGATAGATGGATAGTATATAATATGATATTTGTAATAATAATGGCTTTTTTGATTTAAATGGGTATTTACAGGTATGCTAACAAGTATTTATACATATATATGTGTGAACTTATTCTAGTTATGTACAGTAAGGTTAAGCTTATATGTTGTTGTAAAGGTTTATGGATTTTATGACGCCCGGGGCGCATAAGAAGGAGAATAATATATAAGAAATAGGAATAGCCATAAAGTCAAGTCATGAAGTGTTTAGGATAATGTGTTCATAGTTTTAAGGAGAAATGACACTCAAGTATTCGCTTGTTGATTTATTAAATAAATAAGATTTGAATTTGAATGCGCGGGCGCGCCTTAGTGAACCACGATCGGTCACACCGCCGGGCCGAACGGTCACACTACATAAAGGGATTTTCGGGAACGGGCACACTGGCGGCAACCACGGGGTATATAAGGAGGAGCGGTTTCTGGGAAGAGTCACTTGTGCGGTGGATCTCACCCAGGTAAGATCAGCCTTCTCCCGCAGTTGGGCACCCTCACCAGCACTAGTCACTTTTGGTCAGATTTGGCCTCAGGCTAAATCTAATAAATTCGACCTCGGTCATACCGAGGGATCGCTGCCATCGGCCACTCGCCGATGCTTGCCGCAGCAGATCCACGGGATCACTGCCAGGCACTTTCGTAACAGCCTTATCCGGCTTTGCATTTCGTACGCGTCGGACCTCAAGGGCCTCACGTCATCTCTCGTAAGAGTCCTACAGGGACTTTGCATCTATTACGCGTCGGACCTTAAGGGCCTCGCGTAATCTCTCGCAAGAGTCCCACAGGGACTTTGCATTTCGTACGCGTCGGACCTCAAGGGCCTCGCGTCATCTCTCGTAAGAGTCCCACAGGGACTTTGCGTCTAGTTCGCGTCGGACCTTAAGGGCCTCGCGACATCTCTCGCAAGAGTCCCACAGGGATTTTGCATTTCGTACGCGTCGGACCTCAAGGGCGTCGCGTCATCTCTCGTAAGAGTCCCACAGGGACTTTGCATCTATTACGTCCTACTCTGGGTGGAATCTTCTTTTCCAGCAACCAAGCCTGACATCAAACTAAATGTTGGAACGAACTGCTGGTATCCGGTGAACTGTCCCAGGCACCCCGAAGCAGGACCGTTACATGGCGCCCGAACAGGTTGAAGTGGTTGCAGGAAGAAGGACACTAAGAGAGTAATGTCGAGCTGGGTATACCAGGCTACAAAAGCAGAGCTGGTGGAATACGCGAGTGAATTCGGCGTAGACCAAAGCGAAGGATCAAGGGAACTAAGACAAAGACTGTCAACATACACGAAGAGCACGGATCACACAGAGGAGATCAGGACAAGATTAATGGAGGTATCAAGCAAGTACAAGAAGATGGAAATACCGGGTGGAGGGGCCCAGGTCGAGCCGGACAGCAAAAGGACGGCCACGAAAGAGGAGGCACAGAGCATTGGAGACAGGAGGAAAGTGGAAGCTCTGGACAGAGTAAGAAGTTGGGGAATATGGTACCAGGGCACATCCAACCCACTGGAGTTCCTAGGCAAGATGGAAGAATGGGCCATAAAATATGGCATAGACAAGGATGAATTGGTACAGACGATGCCTTTTATCTTGGAAGGCGCCGCAGAAGACTGGTGGAATACGACGCCAAGTCGGGTAAGGACATGGGAAGAATTGAGAGGGGATCTCCTAGAGTACTTCCTACCGCCAAGGTACCAGGAGCAACTGGATTTAAAAATCGGACAACTCCGACAGAAGGAAGGGAACCCACTCGGGCATATGCGATGGAACTGAGAAAGATGATGAGATTCACCGGTTACTCAGAAAAAGAAAAACTTGATAGGATATACAAGAACTGTTGGAGCAAAATAAAGTTTTATGCACGAAGATCAGGTTTTGCGTCGCTAACAGAGTTCCTAACACTAGCAGAGGAGGTGGAGGAAATTGAGGCGACGGAAAGTCAGGGTCAACCGGCAGAGACAAGGGGCCACGGACTAAGGCCAGAGATCTGTATGAGGTGTGGAGGAACGGGACACGCCACAAGGGCGTGCGGCAACCCGCCAAGGTTATTCTGCTGGGTGTGCGGGAGGAACGAACGGAGGACAACGGAGTGTTGAAGCCCGGCCGGACGTCAACAGGAGGCTTGAGCAGGCGACTCTGGCAGCGCAGGACCGAGCACAAGGACCGGCGGGAGGAGGAGGGATAAGCTACGATGGATTCCAGGCAACGGCAGAGGAAACATGGACAAATTCGAAAATTCAAAAGAGCGGTTCCGAGAACACAGTGCCCAACTACAACGGGCCGCCAAGAAGACCAAAATAATACCGGCCCGGGCCGCCGGACCAGAGATAAGGATCCGGACGGCGCCCACACGACTAGGGGTCCGGCGCAAGGCGTCCGAGGGAAGTCCGGCAGGGGAAGAGCACCGGAGCCGGGGCATGGCCGATGACGAGACGCAGACAGGAAGGGTCGAGAGGGCGGCAGGCCCCGACGATTGCACCTACGAGACACGAGACAACTCCCCGGACCAAGACGTACTGCAGTGTTGCGTCTCGGAAGGTTCGGGGGGGGGAGACCACCGGGCCACTCCAGAAAGAGGAAACAATGGTGAATAACTGGAGGTGGAAGGTCCCAACATGGGTCATCCTCCTGCCAGCGACGGTGGAGCAAATACTGGAAAGATGGAGGAAAAAGCCACGGGGCAAACAGCAGAGCCTGTTAGTGCCGGAAGGGGCGCGGACGTGGAATGTGCTCTTCGGCAGAGGCCGAAGAGTCACCATCCGACAGGCAAATCGGAGGCAGCCCGAGGAGGCCCGTCGACCGAACACCACAGGAGGGCAGCGGCGTGGAGACGATATGAGGGACGTCGAGTGGCAGATCCAGGCGGGAGTCAACCTGCTACCGGCCACCCAGGCCCACATCCGGTAGCGTTGGGCCGGGTTGCGGTTTGGGCAGCACCGCAGCGTCCTGGTAGCCAATGTGGAGTGTGTCATCTTCGGGCGAGGCCGCCGGATCATGATCCGGCCCCACACGCCAGCCGCCCATAAAAACGGGGGGGTAGTATGACGCCCGGGGCGCATAAGAAGGAGAATAATATATAACACCCTCACCAGCACTAGTCACATTTGGTCAGATTTAGCCTCAGGCTAAATCTAATAAATTCGACCTCGGTCATACCAAGGGAGCGCTGCCATCGGCCACTCGCCGATGCTTGCCGCAGCAGATCCACGGGATCACTGCCAGCCACTTTCCCAACAGCCTTACCCGGCTTTGCATTTCGTACGCGTCGGACCTCAAGGGCCTCGCGTCATCTATCGTAAGAGTCCCACAGGGACTTTGCATCTATTACGCGTCGGACCTTAAGGGCCTCGCGTCATCTCTCGCAAGAGTCCCACAGGGACTTTGCATTTCGTAAGCGTCGCACCTCAAGGGCCTCGCGTCATCTCTCGTAAAAGTCCCACAGGGACTTTGCGTCCAGTTCGCGTCGGACCTTAAGGGCCTCGCGTCATCTCTCGCAAGAGTCCCACAGGGATTTTGCATTTCGTACGCGTCGGACCTCAAGGGCCTCGCGTCATCTCTCGTAAGAGTCCCACAGGGACTTTGCATCTATTACGCGTCGGACCTTAAGGGCCTCGCGTCATCTCTCGCAAGAGTCCCACAGGGACTTTGCAGTTCTTACGCGTCGGACCCCAAGGGCCTCGCGTCATCTCTAGCAACAGCCCCACCGGGGCTTTGCATCGCTCACACGTCGGACCCAAAGGGCCTCGTGTCATCTCTCACCCGAGACCCACTGGGTTTCTAGTCATTCTTTATCATACCGACTCCATAGTCTTTTCCTCATTACATTCACACTCGCTCGCGTAACCCATTCCCTCGTTTTCATTTGTCTCTTCTTTTTTAGCTAGCGGATCGCCCAGACGGTCTGGCCCTGTCCCCACACGGTCTCCCCCCCGGCACCCTACGAAGCATCGGACACCCGGCTACCCTCTTTCGGAAGCTCTCCCTCCCGGCCCCGCAGACCGCCCGGCGACGACCAGCCGAACCTTGTGAATTAACTCTGTAACCCTAGAAACGAAATAAACAACTAAGATATGGTCTAAATTAACCGAATCAGCTGCGTCCTACTCTGGGTGGAATCTTCTTTTCCAGCAACCATGCCTGACATCAACCTAAATGTTGGAACGAACTGCTGGTATCCGGTGAACTGTCCCAGGCACCCCGAAGCAGGACCGTTACAATTTTAGGAATTGGATAGTTGTGATTATATTTATGGGATCTAAAATTTCTTTAATGTAGGTAGGACCTTCTAGGAATATGTGGGAGAGGGTAAGGTTAAGGTTACTTTGTTGGCATATGTGTGGAGGTGTTTTATCAAATAGGTAGCTGTGTGTCAGCTTAGTGTGTCCTATTCGGAGTCTCATAAATTTAATGGTATCTATTTGAGATATAGTTGGTTTTAAAAGTTTTTTATTTTTTGTTTGTACTGATGAGTTTGTAGTGTATGCTAATGTATTTAAGGGTATCTGGTACGTTGTAGTTTATTTCTGATATTAATGGCAGTGTGATTGCTTGTTTAGCATCTTGGTCTGCAAGCTCGTTGCCCATAATGCCGGAGTGGCCTGGTACCCATATCAGGCTGAATTTATATTTGTATGCTTTGATAATAATTAGTTAGAGTGGCGTGGCAGGATGCCAAAATAAACTTGCGTTGCGTATGGCCCTTAAGAATCTTCATGCTTAATCCCAACTTTGTATCTGCTATAGGTCCTGAGCGTTAATAGTGACGGACGGACAGATAGACATGGCTTAATCGAATTCTTTGTTGATCTTGATCAAGCATATACAGGGTGGGCCATTTAAAGTTGAGCCACTTGATTCTTAAAACAAAAACAAAAAAGTGGACAATTTTTTTTTTATTCCAAAAATCATTGATTTCGGTCCAAGGAGATTTTTTACAAATTATTATTAAAAATTATATCACGTAAATAGGCATCTTTAGCTCTAACAGCCGAATGCATTCTTTTTTCAGCATTTTCCATGACTTTGGTCAATGTTTTAGACGATATGGCGGCTATTTCACGTCTAATGTTGTCTTTTAGTTGACTTAAGGTTTTTGGTTTATTAGCGTATACCTTGGATTTCAAATAACCCCACAAATAAAAGTCAGGTGCCGTCAAACCTGGTGATGTTGGGGGCCAGTCAAAATCACCACTTTTCGATATCAACCGCCCAGGGAACAATGTTCGCAATAAATCGATTGTTGCTCTAGCTGTATGGCAAGTTGCCCCGTCCTGTTGAAACCAGAAGTTATCCATGACATTTTCACGAATAATAGGCATCAGAAGTTCGGTTATCATTGCTCGATAACGCTCACCATTGATGGTTATCGTGGCTCCATCATTGTCTTCGAAAAAATACGGTCCGATGATCATATTCGCGCAAACACCGCACCAAACTGTAACTTTTTGGTCGTAAAGTGGCTGTTCTTTGATTAATTGAGGATTTTCTGTGACATAAAATCGACAATTTTGCTTATTTACGCCTCCATTCATCAAGACATGATGACATGAGTCATCAAAAAGTCAAATTTATTTTCAATGTAGAGCTGAACAGTTTGAGCGCGTTCCTTTGGAGTGTATTGGTCCATGGTATCAATTGTCTTCGACTGACGCTTCCAACGTGGTATGACATTTGACGATCTGTCGACGCTGTCGACGCTCAAAAGTTACAGGGTTTCAAATGGGTCAAATTTAAATGGCCCACCCTTTATATACTTTATAGGGTCGGAAACGCTTTCTTCTACCTGGTATATACTTTTCAACGAATCTAATATAATTTTTTACTCTACGAGTAATGGGTATAAAAACTACATTCCGCATACACTTTTATCACTTATAGTTACTCCGAGATCTCAGCGTTTCTACAAAAAGCGAAAACCGTCTTTCGAGCTTGGAGTGCGTAAGAGTGGGTGTAGCCGAATAGCGAATGTGCAATGTGCAATGTGCTACATAGAAAATTTTTCTCCCACCTGTAACAAATTTCCGCTCACCCAGGCACCATTCGAATACGATCTGCATTTAAGATCCCATATACGTGTATGGGCGCGCAACAACGAAGAAAACGATAAAACCTTTGCCTCTCACCTACAAAATGTCTTCTAACCCCATCCAGCAATACATCAATTTACTACCTCGATCGTCCCAACCCTAGAGCCCTCTTCGCACTGTCAAAAAAAAGCAGAATCCCAAAAAAACTCCTGGCTATGACTTAATTATGTATTATATAAATATATATAATTATATTATAATTCAATGGAAGAAGACAGCGATGATCCCAAAGCTAGGCACATTCATATCTCTACCGTCTTCCTACAGAACTATCACTCCTACTGCCTTGCCTATCAATGTTTTTTGAAACCCTACTATTATCACATCTACGAACTTACATAGGAACAGTCTGATTACCTTTCCCCAGTTTGGCTTCATCTGAAATACGTGCAGAAAATAGTGCACCGCTCTATTTATAGTCGTACCCCAATCGTTTGACCGCGCTCGGATCGACGGCCTGGCTTACAAAATCATGATCCTCCTCCCATACTCAAAGTCATATACTCAAAGTTTGCTTAGGTCTTAGCCACAAGCAGAGGATTCACTGTAAGATTTAAAATTTTTACAAGTGACTAGCGCAACATTGAAGCTGCAGTTTATCAAAGAAGCGTACTAGGACCAATCTTATACATCCTATACACATCTGACATTCCAACAAGCCCACAAACAGAAATGTAAGCAGATAATTTTACGCACGTTAAAACGTCTGCCATTTGATAGGCGTCGAATAAAAAGATAATTTCTTTACAATCGCTAATCCTTGGGCTACATAAACGGATTGGTAAACCTGAAACAGTCTCTGTACAGTTTCCTAAATTAAAATGTGGCCCTAGTCTGTATAAATATACCAAAGCCAACTTGAGTGGCAATGTTGTTGTGTAAGTGATTGGATGTGATGGTGTCAGGTGTTCCCCAGAAGGTAGATGAAGCCGAAAAAATATGTGGCGTGGATTCGGCTGTTGGTATGGTGGCAAAAAGATTCGATGTTGTTGGCGGTGTAGATGCGAATATTGTAGAACTTGCTCCTGAAGTGGAACCCTCTCCAGCTGAAAAAAATAACGATACAACATATGAATTTAAAGTTTCAGGACCAAACAATGGAGCACGCGAAGATGGTAGTGGAACAATGGTACGCCTGAATAGTCTTCCGAATAATGAAATTGTCCGTTCCGCTGAAAAAGTGTAGCCCAATACATATATCCGATTTGATTTACTGGTGAAGCCCTTGATTTCGGAAAGATCGCTTGATTTCATTCCCAGACGGGCTCGACAATGGGAGGAGCACATTGCTCTTGATAGCTGGGTTCAGTCATCAATTCGTCTTCTTTTGTCTCGCAGACCAATGGGATTCAGTCCATATTGAATTGAGGATCGTCCACTCCTAAATATTAGCTGAGTCGTGTGCAGGAATGGGAAATTTTGGCCAAAAACAAGAAAATTCTGTTTTGTGCTGATGAGGACACTGGCCCGGTAAGCACCTTAGTGAAAATGATCTCTTGACCAGGAAGAGAGCCACAAATGTTCTTTCTTTCAGCACTCAAAAGTTCTTGGATTCCGTGAATACAGTTTGGCCTAAGCGGAAGACTTACGCTGGGATTTAACACGATTAAAAACATTTCTGAAATGATGGTCGTCTCCTATTCTGAGTCAATTAGGGGTCATGCTTTCAAAGTGGTGCTACTTTTTTTTTCAATTAAGGTATTTATTTATAGAATCTTCTCTCCTCACGACTGACGGCAAGTATTCAAATATTAGCCTAATACATACATTTAAAAATTAAGTTTTTTAGAAGAACGGTCCTAGCTGCTTTTGCTTTGTGAGGAGATCTCTTCGCCGGAGTCGTGAGTGGCTAGAGACCATTTTAGCCTGCAGCTCGATCGTATATTTTGTTTTTACAGTTTCGATTTCGCCTTTAACAGATCCCACATTTAAATCTCTGTGAATGTTTTCAATACGTATGAACCACGATGCACCAGTTATAGTTCTCAGTATCTTTGATTGAGCTCGCTGTATTACTTCTAGGTTACTAACGCATGCGTTCCCCAACAGCTTGGAGCCATATTTCCAAATTGGCTTCGTACTCCAGTTGTATCGGAGAACGGGCATTTATTAGCCAATGTAGGCTTCTTGCTTTTAATTTAAGTTGTATTCTCTTAGATTCGATGTGATTTCGCCAAGTAAGCCGTCTGTCAAGGTGGACTCCAACATATGTAACTTCAGTTGTTTGTGGTATATGAATACTGTTCAGAGATAGTGGGGGGCAACTTGAAATTTTGTTTGTTTTTTGGAAGGTTTTTTTATGAGATATTTGTAAGAATTTACGTAAATCACACCAATCATGTATAACGAGCGATTGATTTTAGTTGATGATATATTTCTGGCAATCGCTAATAAGACACTGGTGCAAATAAATTGCACCGAGAAACAAATCTTGATTCTTAGGACATCTGTTCAACGATATCTTCCGCAGTTGGTTCCAGAACAGCGCTGCGTATGACAGAATTACGCGAGCAATCACAGAACAATGCGGTGGACTGTTTTTCATAGATGCGCCCGGTGGTACAAGCAAGACTTTTCTTCAACCATACGATAAAAAAGTAATAATAAATAATAAAATAAAATAATGAAAATTGATGATTGCCAACAAACTTCTGTAAGATCACAGAAAGCTTATAAGAATTGGGGCTAAAAGTTTTTCAAAACAATGCACAGAATTACCAAAATCATCAGTTGCTCACTAGGCGTGCTATATTGGCTGCCAAAAATGTTGATGTCAACACTAACTACATCACTATTCTGAATTTAAGATTGGCGTACCCATCATTCTCCTTCCAAATATAAATCCACCTCTACTTTCCAATGGAACAACAACAAACTTTTGCAGTTCCTGGTGCGACTTGCCTTTGCAATGACTATCAACGAAGCACACTATCATTGCACGTGTGTGAACTAAATCATGGAAAATCCATGCTTCTCATGTCGGAAAATCTTCTGATTTATTCTATTTAGAAACCTTTTATTTCTTTGCTTTTACTCTTAATTTTGAGACTTACAATAAGTTGACGAATCTAAACATTAAAATTTAACGAACAGTATACTAAGACTGAATTCTGCTTGCGCGTCCCTCAGGTCGGTCGCTGGGTCATTGCGACTAATGCGTGATTGGTTGCTCAACCTTTTTACTTTACTTTACCTTCTGTTCTTCAAAGTTACTTTTTGGCTGCTCCGGCGGTTGATGCTGCTTAGCCGTGTTCGGTTCTTGGTATGATGATTGCGGCAATGAGCTTTTTGAGGCTGGGGTAGCCAGTCCTGATTTTAAACCACTTGCGTATGTAACATTTTTGGCAGAGCTTATGGGTCCTAGTGAGGATCTGGCTGCAGTCGAGAAGAAGACTTCAGGATTTGACCTGGAGGCTATCAACTGTTTATTTTGGGTGCGGGCAGTAATTCACCTCTGGTGGATACGACTTTTCAGCTCCTTATAAACTGGGCAACCTCTATAGTTACCAGCGAGTTGTGGTCATCTTTGCTCCCTGGACAGTATGCGGAGTCATGAAGTTCACCACAAACTACACACACCGGGCGCAGTTTACAGTAAGTCCTTGTAGGGCCATATTCTTGGCAATTCGCACATTGTACCGGGCCATTGCGTTTGTGCGGCTCCTCAACTGTAATTCTGCGGTGCAGCAGGAACTGAAGATTGTATATAGGGTGCACTTCGTATTTCCTTAGGGGCTTAATTTCTGGTTCGAGCTCAACAATAAAGAGTGGCTGTGGCTTTCTATCCCTGTTAAGGATATTGAAGACTGTCTTAGCGCTAAATCCCTTCTCTTGTTATCTCTTGCTGCTTTTTAAGGGATATGTGTAAAAGTTTTTTGTCGGTGAGATATTTCGATAATACTCTGTAATTATCTTCAGACTTCAGACTATGACTCATAAACTCTGTCAAAAATGTATCATACGCAAATGCTTTAAAAAGTGGATTGGCTAACCTTGCCTCAAAGAGTTCATTTCCGCCATCATCATACCAAGAACCGAACACGGCTCAGCAGCATCAATCGCTGGAGCAGCCAAAAAGCTAGATCTGATGCAAAACCAAAATCGATTGATTCAAATGCTGGTTTCACAACAATCCAAATAATGACTTCCCTACGGATATCTAACGGCTAACGGCGTTTCGCAGCATTAACTCGAGTTAGTTCAATTCCTACTTGACAAGCAAACCGAACTAATGCTGCTCTCAAAAACACAACTCACAAACAGAAACAATTTTCAACTACGAGAATATTCTTTCTACGGAACAAATTATCCAGATGGCAAAGCACATGGGGGGACTGGAATTCTAATCAGAAGTCGTATTAAGCACCACTACCATAAAAAATTCTCTAAAACCTACTTACAGGCTACATCTATAAAAATATAACTTTGATTTGCTTCACTATAACTGAAGATGAGTTTATGCAGTTTTTCAACTCACTTGGAGACCACTTCATAGTAGCAGGAGACTACAATGCCAAGCACACAATGCCTTTCGGATCTTTCATCTGATCACTTGCCTATCCTGTTTATTCTAATCAAGGAACATTGGATCAATCATTTAAACTGACCTCACAGAAAACCAATTGGGTTAAGTACAGAAAGTATAAGCTTGCACATTGAGCTAAGTCTTCATCTCAACGATGAAAACAACGTAGACATCATTGTTAATTCACTGGAGTCTGTACTCGTCTCTCCAGCTCGAGCTTCAACACCTCAAACCATAAACACACAATGCAATCAAAAGAAGACAAATTTACAAATCGAACAGCTCGTCCTTGAAGAGCGACGCTTACGTCGAGAGTGGCAATTCCACAGATCCATCTGAGAGGCACACCTTACGACACGCCTTACGTCAACTTACTCAAGCTCTACAGCAAGAAGAAACATGTTGCAATTATCAATTTCTAGTAAAAAAAAAGTCACTATGGAGAGCGGACCCAACTCTGAGCCAATTCAGTTACGCCCACACGAAATCGTTAATATCATCAGAAGTCAGCTGAATGCGAAAAAATCACCAGGCTGCGACCTCATAGCTCCTAAAATGATCATTGTGCTCCCATACTGCGCCGTTTGCAAACGGATAACATCAGAAATTCGGAACGCTTTCGAAAAACGTAAGTACCGTATTTTTAGATGTCTCTCAAGCATTTGATAGGGTATGGCTAAAAGGTCTAATGTACAAGATCAAGGCAATGCTCCCCACAGCACCCACAAGCTTTTAGAGTCTTACCTTTACGACAGAATATTTGCTGTAAGGTGCAACACTGCTATATCTGACGATTATACTATTCGAGCTGGAGTTCCTCAAGGTACACAGTACCTACACAAGCTACACAGTAGACATCCCGACAAGCACACGGCTAACAAAATCTACGTTTGCCGATGACACAGCTATTCCTAGCCGCTCAAAATGCCCGATGCATGCAACTGATCAGCTAGCTCTTCATATGGTCGATGTCGAAAAATTAGATTGGCGAATTAAAGTGAATGAACTAAAATGCAAGCACGTTACGTTTACCCTGAACAGGGTGAATATAAAGTCCTGCTGTACAACTAGATACTAGATTCGTAAACTTATTGTATGTCTCAAAATTAAGGATAATTTCAAAAAATAAAGGCAAAGCTATTAAAAAATATTTTTTATCATTTTGCCCGCGCATGGTACACAAATTTTATAAGACAAAGTCAAGCAGATCGCATAGCGCTAAGTCTGTCATTCTCATTGATAGGCAAGCGTGCCGAGCGAAGCGACGCGCACGAGTTACCGTTGATGTCTTACAGGCTATTTCGCAAACACAGCATTTGTACCACACTCTAAAGCTAGCTTACCAGAACCAGAATAAAAAACAAGAGGAAACGCTATAGTCGAGTGGCACGACTGTAAGATACCCGTTTCTGTTTTACACAATTTTAAAATATTCATTTTGCTAGTGGAAATTCACAAGGCGCCACCTATTGTCAGACAAAGCATGTTGGGTAACTGATAGTGACGTCACAAGCCATGTGAGGCCTTATATCCTCAATTTCTTCAAAAATAGCGAAATAATGTTCCGTTTTAATAAATCTTTGGTAAATCTACAGATATTAACAGAAATAAGTTATACAAGATCAAACAAGGGCATTCATAATAATATTTAGACGCCACAGTTTTCAGCGGTTTGTGGGCGTTAGAGTGGGCGTGGCAGGATGAAAAAATTGCAGTGGCATCTCGTAAATACGTGTTCTTAAGCCTAACTTTCTAGGTCTTATAGCTCCCGAGATTTTTGCATTGTTGGTTTTCCGGGTTTTGTGGGCATTAGGTTGGGCGTGGCTAGAGGTGAAAAAACAATTTTGCATTTGGTTTATAGTTACCGAGAAATCAGCTTTTCTAGAAAATGCAAGGACCTCAAGAATCTAATGCCTAATCTCAATTATGTATCTCTTATAGTTCCTGGGATCTCAGCGTTCCTACGGACAGACAGACGGACATGGCTCAATCGCCTTCGCTTTTGATCCTGATCAAGAATATAAACGCTTCCTTCTACCAGTTACATACTTTTCAGCGAATCTTATATACCCTTTTAATCTCTATAATTAGTATGAGAACGACACCGAATGAGAAATTCGATTTTATTATTCAAATCCCAATCCAAAAACTAAGACAGCCTCTCCCGGAGCACTGACACAATTATCGCAGCTGGTTTCTAAAAGAACCAAGGAGGGAAATCGCCAGGATCACTGCACTTATTACCATGTAATAACTCGGGAAATCGAAGGGGCAAAGTGAAAAGAATAAAAAAATAAATAAAATAAAACGTTTTTATGTCGACAAAATAAAAGTGAAAAAAAAAACGATCATAACCAAGGAGTTAATAATAATGATAAAGTAATGTGCTTGTATACCAACAAAACCCTGTCGGGAGCAGTCACCTACCAATATCAGGGTTTAAAATTTTTTCAGCATCACTGTATGCTAAATTGTATTCTTTATCTGTTAGACAAGATAAGCGCTTGCCAGTCGGCGATCACTCGGCTTGCCCCATCACATTCGTTCTTTATTGCTGTAGAAACTTAGTCGTAGCGCTGCGCAAATAAAACCTAGAAAACAACTCTTTCGTCCATTTCTTTTTCCGTTAGTCATGTGCATGGAAAGTTCGCGTAGTGACTGTTATATACACTTCCCGAAATAAATTCGAAATGTCGAAAGCAAAAAACAGAACTTGTGCAACGTGCTCCAGATAACGAAGACTTTTATCGGGCAACGTGAAGGTCCGTGGCGCGTCAACTTGCGGCTTTAAATACATTCTTGAGGGATGAACTGTTTGCCAAGTTCGATGAAAGTGAATAGCAGGTGCGGTTAGAGTTAGTCGAGAGGATGAATTTCGACTTTGACTGCTCTCAACTTAACCTCAAACGGCTAGTAATCGCGGAGATGGAATCCGACTCGCGCATAAGATTTACCACCGCGTGCTGTAAAACAAAAGGGAGAATCTGCCGCTACTTAAACAGCGAACAAAGAAAATCCATGGCAAATTCAATCGAATTGGATGGCATCAGGCACACGTTCGGTCATTATTCAAGCTACCAGGTGTGGAGAAGGAATCAGCAAATAGTTTGCTGCAATTGAGGGGAAATTCACACTTGCGCGCCCTCAGTACTATGGAAACTATGCACGAAATTCTTGACGGTATTTTGATCTATATCATGTCTTCAAAGCTGGACCATCAAAATCAGAAGGGGTGAGAGGAGTGGGCCGAATCGGGACAAATTTCCCACATTTTTGGATCTTTGGTGCCGCATAATAGAGAATTTGGAATGCGCTATGGTAGACCATACACCTGGCAAACAGGTGGGAAATGTAGCTAGTAGAAGTCACAGTTAATGCTTCGTCTTCGACATTGCCATTGGGTTTACTATGAGAGTGAAAGGAGCATTATTTGACGAAATGCCCACAACTTCTAGGATTGAGTCCAACTCAGTGCTACAACAAAGCAAAAGGGATGCACCTTTGTTTAAATTACGTACGGAAGGGACACAGCTTACGGCAATGCAGATCTGGTAGCTGTAGGAACTGCCACCAGAAGCATCATACTCTTCTGCATATGCACTCGAATCCCATTGCAACCCTTTCGCTGCCTGGTCATGAAGTGCCGCCACATACCTCATCTTCAGTTTCCGTAGACTTGCCCAAACCACCACCTGTAGCTTCGTCGCCAAATAATGCCGATTACGTGTTGCTTACCACCGCAATAGCTAATGTCAAAAACCGCTCTGGTGTATTCGTACCTTTCCGGGCATTACTCGACTCAACTTCGTCACCTCTCGTTTCGCAAATCAACTGGAACTCCAAATCCATCGCAGAACCATCTCCATATCAGGGATCGGCGAGTCCTCGCTAGCATAGGATGAGTTGGTTAACATTTTCGCACAATCCGCTGATGCCAAGTACAGATGTAGCTGTTACCCGGTGAATCACCGATTCGACCCATCTGAGTGAAAAATACCGGAAAATCTCGAGCTCGCCAACCCTCTCTTCTAGAAAATTTATATGATCATGCGCACCTTCGTTTTGAAGCATCATTCCTCAGGCAATCGCTACATTCTACGAACCGCTTGGATTAATAGCCCCAATCATCACCACGGATAAGCTTTACTGCGATGAGTCCTTACCGCAACCTGTGCACTCGTCTTGGTTGAAGCAAAAGTCACAGATCACAACAGTTACTTGTTTAAAATTTCCTGGCTATTTTTTACAGCATATCTCTTGTTGCAAAATTCACGGACTTCATAATGCCTGCTGGAACTGGCTGCACATCCATTCACAGTAACTTCCTCCTCTTCGTCAGCAGTGCTGGCGGTGGGAGATGGAAGTGGGAGTACTGGAATAGGCGGCGGTGGTGGCTTGGCAAGGTGAAGAGCACTGTCTTCGGAGATGAAGCCATCTTTGAATGAGCAGTTGCCGGCAAAATTGAGTGCAAATTTGCCGCCACATTTGAGTGGAAATTTGGCACAGACGCTCGGCGGCCATTGGGTAAACGGGCAACCTGTCACACGGACCTGTACAACAACAACAGTGAGCTATTCTCCGCCATTTTGTGTTACCGACACGGCACAGCCTGAACTAGGTTATGTTCACCCGCCACGGGAGCCGACACACAATTTGGAAGTATCTGCACTATCGCCCCTTTCATCTGGAGTGGCGGCGATGAGCATACCTGGATGGACGCCACGTAGATTGCCTGATCTTCCCGAATTCGAGGGTCAGCCAGAGGAATGGCCAATATTCCTGTGCGCGTTCACGGAGGCAACGGCAGCTTACCAGTGTACAGAACTAGAGAATAACCAGAGGCTAGTGTAAGCCCTGAAGGGCAAAGCCTGAGCAGCAGTTAAGTCGCTACTCATCCACCCCAGCAATGTCCACGCTGTTATGAAGCAGCTACAATTCTGGTATGGAAGTCCGGAGCTATCGATCCGTAGCCAATTGGAGAGCGTGAGCGATGTCTAGCCGTTCCAGCCACTAAGGTGAGCAAACAGACAGCGTGCCTTCAGTCAACCACTACCGGCAACTAACACCTAGGGAACCCAACTCAAATGGAGGAGCTGATTGCCAAGTTGCCGTTGAGCAAGTGGTTGGACTGGGCGAAGCGCGCGGCTACGATACAGCCGTATCCGACAGTGGTACACCTGCACTGTCATGGACGTCGAAATCAAGGAGCACCCGAAGCGAAGGGTTCTGCACGCAAATACTGTTCGCGAGGAAGAGCGGTCTGCAGACCACCCCAGATGTTGCCCTATATGTTAGGGACAGCATGAAATCAAGGAATTCAACCACGCTTCAACAACGACGCGGATCGAGTCCGCCAGGAAGTTGAGGTTATGTTTTTCATGTTTGGAGTATGGACATATAGCCCGGTTCTGCAAAAAAGGCTGCGGTTGCAACGTCTACGGATGCCAAATAACCTACCTGCTCCATGATACTCTTACATCAGCTTAACATCCCAGTCGGCCGCGTATGGAGGCCGCAGGAGGGATCAGAGGAGCTGTCAAGACCGTCAGCTGTACCGAGGCAGCAGCAGACGAAGACGAATGCCATAGTAAGTGGATTCCAACGAGAAGGGCCTTCCTACGTCGGCGCCCTAGTAAGAGGCGAACGACATGCGACCGCCAGGAATTATCGCCCCGAAACTTCAGTTGTGTTGATTCGATTGGAGGTCACCTGCTATTCCGGATTCTGCCCGTTGCGTTGTACGGGGAGAATACGCAGGTCGATACATAAGCAATGCTGGATGAAGGGTCGCCTGTCACGCTCATCGACGATAAACTTTTCCGCAGCCTGAACTTGAAAGATGAGAGTCGACAACTGAATGTGCAGTGGCTTAGAGGAAAATCTGCCAAAGAGCGCACGAGAATGGATAGCCTGCAGATCAGTGCAGCGGGCAAGCCAAAGCGCCATGAGTTTAAGAATGTGTACGGTGTGGCCAATTTGAACCTTCAGATACAGAGCTTGCGTCGAGAAGATGTGAAGGCAGGGAAGGCGAATACGCGCCTGCCTGTGAAACCGTACAACGCGTCCCAGGAAGGCAAGGCATGCCCGAACAAGCCAGGAAAAATCCGGCTAGTCTTCGACGCGGCTGTCAAGGTGAACGGCGTGTCACTGAATTAAGCGCTAATGAAAGGCCCACAGCGCTACAATCTCTCCCAGCGGTGATTTTCCATTTTCGGGAAGAAGCAGTTGAGGCTTATGCAGACATCAAGGAGACATTCTTCAGATATTAATGCAGCCACAGGACAGATGCGCCCAGAGGTTCCTGTGGAGAAACGGAGACGATCGTCGGTAGCCCGACATATACGAGATGCAGGTGATGACGTTCGGAGCGGCATGCTCACCATGATCGGCGGCTTATGTGAAGACCGTAAATGCATCGCAGTACAGCAGCACAGATCCGCGAGCAGTCCTGGAGATCAACGAATACCACCTCGTGGACGGTTAGGTCGACAGTTTCACAAGTGAAGAAGAAGCTATCGCCGTATTGACCATGTAACGTTGAGAGAAATACATGCAGATGCTGGATTCCAGTTCGGCAAGTGCGGTCAGAGATTTGAGCCCACTTGAATCCATCGCTAGCGTTAGATAGCCCGAAGCTGAAGATACTAGGAATGTACTGGCAGCCGGCTACAGATGACTACAAGCTCATCGTCAAATATTATCGAGTGCCGAGGAGCGTGATTGCAGGGGAACTTGTCCCTACGACGAAGAATTGAAGAATTCCGATGTCCAAGTTACTACTTTGGCGATGGAGAGTGCGAACACTACAGCACATATTCGTGTATTCCAGCCTGTTTGCGTTCGCAGCAGGTGGCAGAGATTTTAGAATTTACGAAGGCGTCCCAATGGAGATGGATTCCGTCTGCCGAAAACGTGGATTATGCAACGAGGACGCGCAAGGCAGTGGACCTGAGCATTGGTTCCCTGTGGTTAAGCGGTCGAGAGAGGATTGGATTCCTTTGACGCAAGATGAAGAGGAGATGAAATGTAAGTTTGCCTTAGTCACGGCGAGTTTCATATCTTTACAGAGATTTTCGAGCTACCACCGGTGGATAAGGTTGCTCAGATTTATTCGACGATGCCGTGGACTTCGTTGTGATCGAGAGAACTACGGACTGACGTCGATAGAGTGCGCTGAGGCAGAGCGTGCACTGATAAGGCAATCGCAGCGAGAAGCGTTTGCTGCGGACAGCCAAGGAAAGGCCGGCAACGGCAGACAGCTGTAAGGGTTGTCCCCATACGTCGACGGGGACGGGGTAATGCCAGCGGAAGGATCGACGACGCGATGTGCGTGCCAAACATCATGCGTCGGTCGAACATACTGTCCCACAAGCGGCATCATTATGAAAGGATGTTCCACCAAAACATGGAGGCAACTATTGGAGCGATCCGGCGAAGTTCTGGATAACGAACTTACGGAGCCTGCTACGGAAGGTGAGGAGCAAATGCAACGTTGGCAAGCCTCGGAGGGCGCGACCAGAGCGGCCCGAGATGGGTCCCCTGCGGTGGGTCGCATTGTTTACATGTCTAACCACAATCTACTTGGAGATTCCTGTACTACTACTATTCCTGTCTACAGTCGAGTCGAGTGGATTTTTAATTGACCAGCGAACCCAGCTGAGGGTGGCGCCTTGGAAAGGATGGTGCAATGCGTGAAGAAGGTGCTGGCGCACACGATGAAAGGGATCGCGCCCAAGGAGCATGTACTGGAGAATTTGTTGATTGAGGCGGAGGCCAGAGTGAACTCTCGTCCGCTCACTCATCTACCAGTGACGGTGGACCAGGAGGCTCCACTGACACCCGTCGATTTTCTGACCTTCCCAAAGATGACGGACAGGAGTCCGAGAGATGCGCTACCAGGAAGCAGTGGCACATAGCAAGAATGATGCGGGATCGGTTCTGGAAGCGATGGGTACATGAGTATCTACCAACATTTATGCGCAGGGAGAGATGCTGATACCACAAATAGCTGATCCAAATTAATGTTGGTGCACACTTTCAATTTTCTGGTGCCTCCACAAACCACAAATTAACATTCACAGCCACACACGAAAAGGTATGTTTTTCGTGGCTGAGTATTCCCTCTACTTGGAGGAGGGGATACCACTGGCGTCAGCCTCTCTCCGGGCTTTTCGTTCTTTTATGTATAAATATTTTTATATATGTGGGAGCGTGAGTCCTGGAGTCGACGACGACTCAGTGGAATATTTTTTTCCCTCCCTCTTTGTCCCCTGCCCTTGATACGGAACCTGATACGTTTGGGTATTAGTGGCGACAAGAGCAACTACATTGTTGCGCTAAAGAAAAACACAAACTCAGAACTCGCTGACCAAAAGGAAAAGTCGAGTGCCGCGACTATAGGATACCCGTTACTGTTTTACACAATTGTAAAATATTAATTTTGCTAGTGGAAATTCACAAGGCGCCACCTATTGTCAGAGGAAGCATGTTGAGTAACTGAAAGTGACGTCACTGCCCATGTTCGGTCAAACTCACAATATTTTTCGTCTTACATACTGTTTCTCTTTGCCTATACAAATGTAAACAAGCTCATTAACATGTATTAACCAATCTCTGTAAATTACTCTGTTAGAACATTATGTTATTTTGCCGCTGCTAATAAAAGGCAGTTGCTGATGTTAGATTTTGGAAAACGGTTGTCTTTTTCTCGCCTGAGTTTTTAGATTGCAATTAGTTTATGCACCCCCCAACCTGATATCTTATGCAGCACAAAAGACGCTTTGTGCATTAAACATTTTGGCGCCCAACGTGGGGCAGTGTTTAAACAAATTATTAACAATTTATTAATTCATAAACAATTGTCGAAGTATCGCCCGCAACAATTATTCGCTCAACCCGCTCATCGCAACTCAACATTGTCATAACCGCATACAAAGGTGAACATTCAACCCTAGTGCATTCATCGAAAGTGAATAATAAATAAACAAATAAAGTTATTAACTATTCACGAAAATTCTAAGGGCAACGTGTCGTTCGTATAACGGAACTATTCGCGCTCTTCTTCGCACATCTCTTCGCTTGTGTGTGTGTGCCCGCCCGCTCTATAAGCTCGGCGTCGATCGCTCATTCTCCTTTGCTCCGTTATTCCGCCAGCAAAGTGTTGTTGTTTTGTTTACATCGCCAACTGCAGTCGCTGGTACAGTTTTTGAGTTCTAGTCGCTTTCGCTTTGAACTAACTTCACGGCATTGCCACATTCGTCGCTCCGCGTTGTTGTTGCCGCAACTTTACTCTTGTTCTCGCATTCGCATTCTTCGTCGCAGCAATGGAATCGACTATATTGGAGACTCTCAAACGGCAACGCTCGAATATTAAGCGCAGCATTACGCGCATAAGAGGAATGGTCGATGTCAAGGAAGAAGAAGAGCAGAAATCGCCGGCTGAACTTCAGTGCCGTTTGGGAATCTTAGAGTCATATTTTAAGCAAGCCCTTTCGGTACAATCAGAAATTGAGACCATGGAATCCACAGATAGTGGACGTGCAGACCTGGAGGACAGTTACATAACTACAAAGTTGGCAATTCAGCAACTTCTTGGAAAGGATCTGCACAACACAGTTTTCGACCACATCTCTGCACCAAGCTACAGCGCGCCGTCTCGACTGCCAAGATTGGCACTACCTAGCTTTGATGGAAATCATAAGGATTACAAGAACTTCATCTCGTCGTTTCTGCCACTGGTCAATCGTGAGCAAATATCTAATATAGGCAAATTTAATCATCTCCGTAATTGCTTAAAGGGACCTGCACTGGAAGCTGTCGCAGCCTTTCCGGTCACTGGAGAAAATTATGCGAAGGCGCTGGAACGGCTGAAGGACCGGTATGACAAGCCTGCCCTAATCTTTGTCGAAACGATAGCCTCGATTTTTAAACTGCCGCCGGCTGCTGCGGCAAGTGCTCAACAGCTCCGCAGCCTAATCGACAACGCATCCGCGTTATATAGTGCCCTTTCATCGCTAGGCTCGGACGCTCAAATTTCTGAGGCGATGCTCATTTACGTGGTCATGGAGAAGTGCGATCAGCAGACCAAAACAAAATGGAACGAATCACTGGATTCCTGGAGCCAATGCACGCAGATACTTGAGCGCCACTGCCAGTTTCTTCTGTCTGACGAGCAATCCCATGGATCGGAGAGGCCAAGACCGACTCGTCCCCCCGCAAGATCTCACAATTCGTCGTTTTCGCTGACCAACGCACCATGTGTATACTGCCTCGCACCCTCACACAAATTACTCGGATGTGACAAGTTTAAGGACCTTAATCCAACCGCGCGATTTGATGTCGTTAAAACACACCGTCTGTGTTTAAACTGTCTGTGTAGAGGTCACCAACTGTCGAGCTGCCCATCGAGAAATCGCTGTCGCACCTGCAACAAGGCACATCATACCCTGTTGCACAACAACCATTCGCTAGATTCATCTCGCTCGCACCAACAAAATGGAACGAATCACTGGATTCCTGGAGCCAATGCACGCAGATACTTGAGCGCCACTGCCAGTTTCTTCTGTCTGACGAGCAATCCCATGGATCGGAGAGGCCAAGACCGACTCGTCCCCCCGCAAGATCTCACAATTCGTCGTTTTCGCTGACCAACGCACCATGTGTATACTGCCTCGCACCCTCACACAAATTACTCGGATGTGACAAGTTTAAGGACCTTAATCCAACCGCGCGATTTGATGTCGTTAAAACACACCGTCTGTGTTTAAACTGTCTGTGTAGAGGTCACCAACTGTCGAGCTGCCCATCGAGAAATCGCTGTCGCACCTGCAACAAGGTATGATGTGCCTTGTTGCCCCTGTTGCACAACAACCATTCTCTAGATTCATCTCGCTCGCACCAACCGTATCCAACTGCACCGCCATTGGAAGCTGCAACACACTCGCACTCGCATTCTGGCCAGAAGTCTCAGGTGTTGCTTGCCACTGCTATGGTTCTCGTCAAGGATGCATTTGGAACCTACTGGCCTGGAAGAGCTCTTCTCGACTCCTGCTCTCAAGTGAACTTCGTGACGGAAGACTTCGCACAACGGCTTCACTTACGGAGGGAAAGACATGCAGTCCAAATTCGAAGCATCGGCCATTCGCAAACAGATATTAAATATTGCACAACTGCATCTGTCAAATCTCGCATTTCATCTTTCGTACTCTCCGCAGATCTCTGTATTATTCCACAAATCTCATACCAGCCCGATCTGGCCATCGACGTTTCGACTTGGAAGCTGCCAGAAAATTCGCCGCTCGCTGATGAAAGATTCTACCAATCACGCCACGTCGATCTGCTACTGGGAACCGAAGCCTTCTTCGACGCCTTAACTGTAGGGAAAATAAGGCTGGGACCTCAAGGCCCGCTGCTGCAGAAAACTCAGTTTGGCTGGGTCGTAACCGGCCGACTGCAGCAAACCGCGCCAATAGAAGTTTCCACTTGCATGGCTTTAAACGCAAGTTCAATTGATGTCAACCTCAAACGTCTGTGGGAACTGGAAGCAGTCGACTCGCCACCTCTGCAGAAGCCGGAGCATGCTATTTGCGCGGAACAGTACGAGAAGACCACTTGTCTCGACAGCACTGGTAGGATTGTCGTCAAACTGCCATTCAAGGCTGACCCAACTCGGTTGGGAGACTCATTTGATATCGCTCGCCGTCGGTTCCTAAGCATGGAACGTCGCCTATCGAAATCTGCAGCACTTCGTCAACAATACTGCGACTTCATGGAGGAGTATGAGAAATTGGGGCACATGTCCCCAGTTATTCATCCTAAACTGCACGAGCCGCACTACTACATCCCGCATCACTGCGTCCTCAAACCCAGCAGTGAGTCTACTAAGCTTAGGGTGGTGTTTGACGCCTCTTGCCGGACGTCAAATCAATTATCACTCAACGACTTGCTATGCGTTGGCCCAACACTCCAGGAGGACTTGTACCTGCAGCTTCTAAAGTTCAGGCTTCATCGTTACGCCATCACTGCAGATGTGACCAAGATGTATAGGCAAGTAAATCTCGACATTATTGATCGCAAATACCAGTACATTCTTTGGAGAGCATTTCCAGAAGACACGCTGCGCACGTATCAATTGAATACGGTAACCTACGGCACTGCAGCCGCCCCATTTTTGGCAACACGTAGCCTCAACCACCTCGCTGATGTTCATCAAGCTGACTGTCCAATCGGCGCCGCTATCATAAAGTCGTCTTTCTATGTTGATGACCTACTCACGGGTGCAGACGACTTAGAGACGCTTCGCATTATCAAGGATCAAGTCACAGAAATTCTTCGTCGAGGGCATTTCCCACTCACCAAATGGCATTCCAACTACGTTGGATTCATGGCAGATCATGCATCCAAGAAGCTCAGTTCCTGTGGCGAGGGACTAGCCAGCGCTCTTGGAGTGAACTGGAACCAGCACAAGGATACACTGTTCTTCAAGTTCATACCAAGGAACCACGCAAAGCGTATCACCAAAAGAAGTATTTTGTCCACCGCATCCGCCTTGTTCGACCCGCTTGGTTTGCTCTCACCGCTTGTTGTTGTCGCAAAAATACTTCTGCAAGAACTTTGGCTCGCTGGCCTGCAATGGGACGAGAGCGTTCCAGAAAACATACACACGGCCTGGAGCAAATGCCTAGAATCATTCCAAACAGTCTCAATTTTATCGATTCCCCGCTATTGCCTCCAACACAAGATGCGATCACTTCAACTTCATGGATTTTGTGACGCATCAATCAGGGCTTACGGCTGCTGCGTGTATCTACGCTCGGAAACGTCGACGGGAGATGTCGCAGTGCAGCTATTGACTGGCAAATCGAGAGTGGCTCCTGTGAAGAAAAATCCCTTCCAAAACTGGAATTGTGTGGAGCGCATTTGCTGGGCCAACTGTATGCGAAATTGAAGCCTCTATTAGCGGACAGAAAATTCTCGGTCTATTTCTGGACGGACTCGCAGATTGTGCTTCACTGGCTAAAACAGCACTCAGTCACACTGTCAGCATTCGTTGGAAACCGAATCTCCGAAATTCAAGAATGGATCGCAGATGGCCAGTGGAAATTTGTACCAGGTGAGAGCAATCCGGCGGACATAGTTTCGCGCGGAGCTGCTACAACTGAGCTGGCAGCATCGCTGTGGTTCACAGGTCCACAGTTCTTGACCCAATCATCGTCCCAGTGGCCAACCACTCCGCAAATCATCGATATCGATCCAACTATTGTCAAAGCAGAGCAACGAAGGAGCACATTCACCACGGCTGTGATCAGCAATCATGTTCTCCAACAGCTGACTCACATCAGCTCATACACTCGCTGCATTCGAACCATCGCATACGTCTTTCGCTTCGCCAACTTATCAAGAGGAGTCAAAATTGTCAATCCATCGCTTACATCGGGAGAACTTCGCCGCGCATTGTTCAGCATCGTCTACAATATTCAGCAACAGTCGTTCCTTGAAGATTTTCACTCGCTGCAGAAAGCTAAGCCGCTTACAAGTCACCTAAAGTATTTAACGCCTTTTCTCGACAGCTCATCAGGACATGCTCTTATAAGGGTTGGAGGACGATTACAGAACGCCGACATCCCTGAATCTGAAAGGCATCCGCTGCTACTGCCTAGCAAATCGCACTTTGCGTGGATTTATGTACGACACTTGCATCTGAGGAATTGTCACGCAGGCCCGAAAGCTCTAGTCGCGCTAATCCGTCTGGAATACTGGATCATCAACGCCAGGGACCTGGCTCGTCGAGTGGTGCGTTCCTGTATCGCCTGCGTTCGGTTCAGACCCAAACTGGAGAACCAACTCATGGGATCGCTACCACTAGAACGAGTGCTACCGCAACAGCCGTTCCAAAGGTGTGGCGTCGACTTCTGCGGACCGTTTAACACATATCTTCGCATTAGAGGAAAGGGTCCAACAAAGTCCTACCTCGCCGTCTTCATTTGTTTGGCATCCAAGGCCGTCCATATAGAAGTCGTCTCGGATTTGTCAACCAAGGCATTTCTTGCAGCACTTAAACGGATGATCGCCAGACGGTCAATTCCAACCGACATCTTCTGCGACAACGGAACCAATTTCGTCGGAGCTGCCAACCATCTTCAAGAACTACGAGCGTTCGTCTTATTTGTCAACTGATTTCATAACTTTCCATTTCATCCCTCCTAGAGCTGCTCACTTTGGAGGCCTTTGGGAGAGAACAGAACACTGATGAATTCAAGATTCACCTTCGAGGAGCTCTGCACCATAACCACTGAAGTCGAAGCGATTCTCAACTCGCGCCCATTGTCTTCGCTGTCTCCAGATCCCAACGACTTTGGGGCACTTACCCCGGGCCACTTCCTGGTGGGGAAATCTCTTCGTGCCCTTCCAGAACGGACTGTGTCATCAACACATGCGTCCAGCCTGGAACGATTCGACGCCGTGACCGCGAGCAAACAACAGTTTTGGCGAAGGTGGTCGCTTGAGTACCTACAGGTACTCGCTCGCGCACCAAATGGACAACACCATCGGCAAACATCAGGGCTAACACCATGGTCATCATCCACGACGACAATCTGCCTCCTCAGCGATGGAAGATCGGGCGCGTCGAGACCGTTAATCCCGGAAAGGATGGGCTAGTTCGAGTGGCCCACATTCGAACCAGCACTGGGGTGTGCTGCCGACCAGTGCATAAGCTGGCAGTGTTACCCACGGATTCTCAATCTTGTTGAAAGATGATACTTTCAAGGCGGCCGGGATGTTCGGTCAAACTCACAATATTTTTCGTCTTACATACTGTTTCTCTTTGCCTATACAAATGTAAACAAGCTCATTAACATGTATTAACCAATCTCTGTAATTACTCTGTTAGAACATTATGTTATTTTGCCGCTGCTAATAAAAGGCAGTTGCTGATGTTAGATCTTGGAAAACGGTTGTCTTTTTCTCGCCTGAGTTTTTAGATTGCAATTAGTTTATGCACCCCCCAACCTGATATCTTATGCAGCACAAAAGACGCTTTGTGCATTAAACAGCCCATGTGAGGCCTTATAACCTAAATTTCTTCATAAATAGCGAAGTAATGTTCCGATTTGAAAAATCTTTGGTAAATGGATAGATATTAACAGAAATAAGTTATACATGGTCAAACAAAGGCATTCCTAATAATATTATAGACGCCACAGTTTTCCGCGGTTTGTCGGCGTTAGAGTAGGCGTAGCCGGATACATCTTCGTGGCGAGTTGCAGCGGCATCTTTTAAATACGTATTCCTAAGCAAAACTTTGTAGCTCTTATAGTTTCCGAGATTTTTGCATTTTTGGTTTTTTGGGTTTTGTGGGCGTTAGGGTGGGCGTGGCTAGATAGCAAAAAATGAATTTGCATTTGAGGCATCATAAAAACCTACATTGTTCATCCGAACTTTCTATCTTTTATAGTTACCGAGATATCAGCTTTTCTAGAAAATCCGAAAACCGTCTTTTGAGCCTTGTTGGCGTCTGGGAAGTGTGGCTGGATAGTAGTATAGTATAGTATCTAGTATCACTATAAGATGCGCTGGTATCTAAAGATTGTACACACTGAATTTCAAATTTCCAGCTCTAATAGTTCCCGAGATTTCAGCAATTTTAGTTAGCAATTTTCGCAATTTGTGGGCGTTATAGTGGGCGTGGCAAGATGGTGTAATAAACTTGCGCTGCCGAGGGACCTCAAGAATCTTCATGGTTAATCTCAACCTTGTATCTCTTATAGTTTCTGAGTTCATACGGACAGACGGACAGACAGACGGACATGGCTCATTCGTCTTCGCTATATATCCTGATCCAGAATATATTTATGTCGGGGGCGGCAAGGGTATGTTATTCATGCTGATACTGTTTTAGATTCTTGCAGTTACACAGTGAGTTCCGATCGGTTCGAATACCCAAGTTCAACTAACTCAGCATAAGCGCTCACGTCATAAACTCACTCAAGTTGAGCGTATGCAGCCATCTCTGTCTTACTCAAGACTCTTGGTATCTTACCATCGGACCTCACTCAGCAGCAGAGCGTCTCTGCCTCTGCTGCCGTGCATTTGCTCAACATCAACGAGTGAAGCAGAAGCAGGGAATTCCCCGAATTCCCAAATTCCCCGAATTCCCAAATTACCAGAATGCTACATTAACTGGGAATCACACTACGACACGGCCTTCCTGACCTATCACACGTCCTCGTGTGTTTAGCTTTCAATATAAAAATCACTTATATAAATATCAAGTCTTCTGTATTCATTACATTTCTTCAATTAAACATAATCTTATTAATTAATTTAGTTATTCCTTTATAACATTATTCTCTTTTGTAAAATAAAACATTCGTGCATTTCCTTTGACACATTTTAACAATTGTGTAATTCCTGTAACACATCTTACAATATAACATTAGTGTAGTTCCTTTAACACTTTTTAACATTTGTGTAGTTCCCTTAACACATTACAATAACTTTAGTGTAGTTCCTTTAACACTTTTTAACATTTGTGTAGTTCCCTTAACACATTACAATAACTTTAGTATAGTTCCTTTAACACTTTTTAACATTTGTGTAGTTCCTTTAACACATTACAATAACTTTAGTGTAGTTCCTTTAACACTTTTTAGCATTTGTGTAGTTCCTTTAACACATTACAATAACTTTAGTGTAGTTCCTTTAACACTTTTTTTTTTTTTTTTTTTTATGGTTCTCTTTCTTGATTGTCAGACGCATCTTCCATCGTGCCGTCCCTATCTTCGCGTATTAGATCATTATTCGGCAAAGCTCTTAAGAATTCATGGGAGTATTTGTAAGTTCGCTTACTTGTTAAGGACTTTAACAGATATCTATCTCCATCTAGTATTTTGACAATCTCAAACGGCCCTTTAAATTTAGGGTCAAGCTTAGTTTGATGACGCTCCTCATTCTTAATCAATACGTGATCGCCTAGACTATGTTTAATAATTTTCGCCTTATTACTATCAAACCTGCGCTTATCATATCGTGCGCCGTCTTCCATATTTTGTTTGGCTTGTTTTCTTAGATTTTCTCTGTCTATTTTGTCATCAACTTTTTCATCTATTGGTAGTAAGCCAAAAGGTCTAGCTTCCTTACCAATTAACAATTCTAATGGGCTTAACTTAGTTACTCTATTCGCCGTACAATTCATTGCCAAATGCACCTCGGCCAACGCATCCTGCCACGATCTCTGACCGGTTTCCACAGCCGTCAACATACTTTTGAGTGTACTCATTACTCGCTCGACCTGACCATACTCGCACCGGTGGCAATTAAATGCAAATTAATTTTTTAAGAGGAACAAAATTCACGAAAATCTGAACTTGCAAAACAACGACCTTGATCCGCTATAATTCGGGTAGGCAAGCCAAATAAGGAAACAACTGATCTTACGGCCTTAATATAACTTTCCGTATCTATTTTCAAAGTGTGGTAAAAATAAACAAATTTTGTAAATACGTCTATTAAGACAATAACGTATTCTTTTAAGTCATTTTTACCACTCAATTTTCCTGTTATGTCAATATGTACCGTGTGCCACGGTATATCTATTTTGGGAATAGAATGTAACTCTGCCTGCACTTTACCTACGGGTGGCTTCGATAGTTTACAAGTGATACAATTCTCTACGAACCGACGCACATATTTTGACATATTTTGAAACCAATAATAGCTATAAACCTTATCTAATGTGTTTTCCCATCCCAAATGCATTATTGATTCGTGGACATGATTGATAATTGCCCATCTAAGTGAACTTGGAATTACCGGTAGACATTTAGTTTTGCCATTTCGCTGTATTTTCCTATGCAAAATACATTTTCGTAATTCATAGGTTTTATCTTAATTATCTGGTAATTCATTATTTCTTAATTTAGTTGATATATCTAAAATCTCACTATCTCGCTGTTGCTCCGAAATTAACCAGTTGTCGGTTACCTCAGTCAAATTTATTCGTTTCTCAGGTATTTTATTCTGAACACTATTTTCCTCAGGTATTTTATTTTGATCATTATTTTTCTCAGACACTGGATTCCGAGATAGACAATCTACGTGCGCCATTCGTTCACCCTTTCTGTACTCTAAGTCAAAGTCAAACGATTGCAAAAATGCCCACCACCTATGTACCCTCGGCGTTAAGTCGAGTTTTGTGCGACTAGCCTTCAAAGAATTGCAGTCTGTATATACGACAAATTTACGTCCCTGCAAGTAATGGCGGAAATGTCGGATACCGTTAACTACCGCTAGCGTCTCTAATTCATAAGAATGATATTTTGACTCGGCAGGAGACGTGCATTTACTAAAATACTCAACGACATGGGGTTTGTTGTCAATTTTGTGCAATAGTATAGCTCCATAGCCAATTGAACTGGCGTCAGTGTGCAACTCAATGGCGTATTGCGGGTCGAATATGATCAAAACGGGTGCCTGTGTCAACAATTGCAACTTTCTTTGACGTTAGGTGATACAAAGGCTTAAGCATCTCCGAAAATTTTGGAACGAACTGTCTGAAATATGAAGCCAATCCAATAAATTGTCGTAACTGCGACACAGATTGTGGAGGCGGTAAATCAATCAATGCTCTTATCTTACGTGCGTTTGGCCTAATTTCCCCGTTACTTATTTCGAACACCAGATACTCTATACGAGTTTTAAGGAAGGAGCACTTAGTTACATTAAACGAAAATCCAGCATTTGGTTTCGGCTATAACCAACACATCATCAATATAAACGATAGCATATGTGTGTGCTAGAGTTCCTAATGCTCTTATTATGGCCCTCTGGAACACAGAAGGTGCATTTTTTAAGCCAAAAGGCATGGTTAAAAACTCGTACTGCCCTTCTGTCGTTACAAACGCGGTTCGCTCTATTGAATTTTCATGTACTGGAATTTGATAGAAACCACTAGCCATATCTAAACACGAAAAATATTTGGCACCGCGAAGCCTGGCAATCTGGTCTGCGATAAGGGGTAACGGATACCTATCAGCAACGGTATTCTCATTTAATGTCCTATAGTCCACACAAAGACGATCAGTGCCGTTTTTCTTCTTTACCAACATCATAGGGCTGGCGAAAGGTGAGCAACTTGGACGAATAATATTTGCTTTCAATAATTCATCAATTTTACAGCGCACATGGTTTTTTTCTACCTCGCTTAGCCTGTAAGGACGTCGTTGCACTGTCTTTAGTGGATCTATTAAATTAATTTCTAACTGCCCTGTTGAGACTCGAGTTTTTGGAATACCGCTGATAAACCAATCAGAGTAACACTTTAGGATATTTGTTAAGGCCATTTTATCGGATTCGACTAAATCAATATCAGCATTTACAATATCTCTGTAATCAGTTACATTCAAAACATCTACCCTTTTTGTTTTATAAATTCGGAATTTGTCGGCGTCTATTGTTACTCCAAAGCCCTGGCTAAGGATTTCACGACCAACCAACACATCGTATTTCAGATATTTATCCATAATTACGTGTAACAAAATTTCAAAGCAGTATTGTTCAATATTTATATTACATAATACTTGCTGAGTACTACAAATGGCATCATTACCTATACCGTTAAGTTTTACAATGTTATTTATTCTTTTTCCCTTAAATTTATCCACGGCGCTTTCCTTCACTGAAGAGTATTCAGCGCGCGAATCAAAGCAAAATGGAATAGACTCACCGGATGCCCTTATTATTCCAGATGGTGGAGCTACTGTGCAGATGTCTACCCGCTTCTCATACGTTCGGCCTTTTGGACAAGCAGATGCAAAATGTCCTATTTCGTCACACTTAAAGCACTTAACACTTGAGCGATCCTTCGGTCCAGTCATGTTGCTGCCGCTGTAGATTTTGCCTTTGCTCTGGCCCTTCTCCAAGCGAGCACGACATTCGGCGTATTTATGGCCAGCCTTTCCACAATAATTGCATTTCATCGGTGTCGGAAATTTGAACTTTTTGCGCTCCGAGCCTGTTGAATCGTCGTCCATATTGCGCTTTTTGAAAGAGTGTGCGTGTAACTGTTGTTGTAGCTCATTGCGAGTTTCACGTTGTTTGTAAAAACCCAGCGCGTCAACTTGTTGTCTATTTGCGCCATGTGAGCCAGAGTCACAGATACCGCTATTTCTTCCAAATCCTTGGTTTTCCATTTTGACATAAGTAGCGTCACAATACGGCTGCCATATTCGGCGAAGCCCTCCTCCGGCTTTGGTCGACCATTCAGAACATTTAATAGCATGGCGGCAGGAGTCTCAATTCCAACAAAGCGTTGTATAAACAGCTCCTTGAACTGCTCCCAAGTGATGCCGGCAAAACAAATTTGGGAAAGCCACTGTGATGCGCAGCCTTCTAGTGCCTTGCTTAGGGCGATCACCAGGTTGCTACCCTCGAGCACGTTATCCGCAAAAATTAGATCAACTGTTGAACACCAAGAGGAAGCATCCGCTCCAGCGATGTCAGGATAGAATTTTGGAAGAGTCACATATGATGCTTTTCCATCGGCTGGCGGTGCCCTTGATGTCTGCATGTTTTTGATGATTTCCAGTAGGTTGCGGTTTTGTAGCTCCAACGCTGACAAATACGGATCGGTGGCATGAGCAGTAGGCAAAGCAGATCCCACTTCTGATGTCGGGGGCGGGGGTATGTCGGTCGGCGGCAAGGGTATGTTATTCATGCTGATACTGTTATAGATTCTTGCAGTTACACAGTGAGTTCCGATCGGTTCGAATACCCAAGTTCAACTAACTCAGCATAAGCGCTCACGTCATAAACTCACTCAAGTTGAGCGTATGCAGCCATCTCTGTCTTACTCAAGACTCTTGGTATCTTACCATCGGACCTCACTCAGCAGCAGAGCGTCTCTGCCTTTGCTGCCGTACATTTGCTCAACATCAACGAGTGAAGCAGAAGCACACTACGACATATACTTTATAGGGTCGGAAACGCTTTCTTCTACCTGTTACATACTTTTCAACGAATCTAGTTTAGCCTTTTACTCTACAAGTAACGGGTATTATAGCTCCAAATAAAATTGCAATGTTGCCATTGGCATTACACCTTAAAATATAAATTAAAATAAAAGTTTCTAAGTTTTCAAAAATTTTTTGTGCAAAAAAAATTTCTTAACAAACTGACCAATAACTTGCCCCATGGTTGTTCATCTTTAAAAAAAAAGAAGAAACGATATAGTCGAGTGCGGCGACTATAAAATACCCGTTACTGTTTTACACAATTTTAAAATATTTATTTTGCTAGTTGACAGAAAAAGCCTGTTAAGTAACTGATGGTGACGTCACTGCCCATGTGGGGTTCACCAGAGGTACCCTCCAGAAATTTATAGTGAGCGTTGAAGATGTAATCATGTTAATAAGAGGTACAGACCAAACCCCGTACGGACAGTTCATACTAAGAACTATGAGAAACAAAATTGCAGGTAAAGCGGACGTAGTTTGAATAATTTGGACACTAAACCCGAAAGGGACAGTTTTAATGAAAACCTCCAGCGCATGAATCCATGCAAGAGACGGAACCAATAATTATCGCCGAACTTCAGAATCTGCCTTAACGCCTTTATGGTTGGGTTACGGGATCCGCTCAGGACGGTCATCCGACCCCGAAATCCGACGCCGATCGAGGCGGCTTATGAGTAGTGCCAGGCCGAGCAATATTTTATTTATCAAAAAATTCGTACCAGAGCAACTCTCGTGGTAGTAGTAATTATTCCTCTAACGCCCGTGGGGAGGATTATCGCGGAAATTTTTATTCCTCGGCGAACCCGTTCCGTACACAGCCTCTATAAAGGAATACCTCCACCTTAGCCACTTCTCTCTAGCATCTAAAAACGCGGATGTTGCAATGGCGTTGGTCCTAGCTTGGAATACCCTATCGGATAATTTGCTCTTCAGTTTCTCAAGCTGGTGGATAAACCAGCCCGAAACTAACCCCATCATTCTTCAGGCAATCTCTACATTCTACGATCCGCTTGGATCAACATCACAACAGTTACTTGTTTAAAATTATCTCGCTTTATTTTTCAGCATATCTCTTGTTGCAAAATGAATTGGTTTCGAAATGCCTGCTAGAACTGGTTGTTCATCCATTCACATCCACTTCCTCCTTCTCGTCGGCAGTGCTGGCGGTAGCAGATACTTGAATAGGCGGCGGCGCCATCATCTCCTCGTCATCGTCGTCGTCCTCATTTTCATCTTCCCCTTCATCGAGAATGCGCTCTTCTGGCCAGCTTTCAAGTGGAAGAATCGGACATGGCCAGGTATACAGCTAGGCAGTATGGTCCTCATCAAGGAGGACCACCTACCCCCCTAGCGATGGTGGCTTGGCAAGATGAAGAGCACTGTCTTCGGAGATTATGGCGTTGATCGAGTTGCGGTGATCCGCACTAGCTCTGGATTGTGCAAGAGAAACCACTTCGCTTGGAAGTATGGCTCTTCCAAAGGAGGAGTATGTCGGGAGAAGTCACCCAGCAAATACCAAAATTAGGCTTACAATTTGTTCAGAATCACTGTATGCTGAATTATCTTCTTTATCTGTAAGACAAGCCAAGAGCATCGCTGCGCAAATAAAACAAAGAAAATAACTCAAACTCAACTCCTTTTCTTGTTCACCGTTCAAGCCACCGTATTTTTTTATGCAATTATAATTTTGTGCAAACAAACACGAACAAAGAAATAATAATTAATATCTCTATTGTGACCATCAATCGCTGATCGGCACAGAATGCGTCGCGCATTGAATAAGGATATCTTAAACTGAAAAATATATAATATATATAATAAATAAATAATAATAGGCCCTATCAGAGAAATTCGTATCAGAGCAACTCTGGTGGTAGTAGTGTTTACTCCTATAAAGCCTATGAGCAGGATTATCGCGGAAATTCTTATTCTGCGGCAAACCCGTTCCGTCAAGGTTCAAATCAAAGCCTGTATCGTTCCAACAGACAGAATAATGACATTAGAGCAGGGGGGAATAGCTCTGATCGTAATAGTAGCGGAACTTCGCAAAGATATGCGTCTAATTTTAACAACATCGACGACAGCGCAAATTTTCAACAAGAAGTCTCGACCGAGAAGTCGGTTACATATATAAAACAGCGCAAGGTTTAACGAGATAGCGGGGTAACATTACACATGATACAAACTAATGATACTACAACTACTACTACTACATACTACAAACTAATGATACATAAACATACTTGCGCGACTTGGACATTCACTCTCACAATGTAAATTTTGCAGAATAACCTTGGGAACAACTCAACGGGTCATTAACGAAATCTTTGATTAAGATCAACCCCTTATAAAAATAATTTTAGGAATAGCGATAGTGGTAAAATCCTTTAAAATTTTTAAACACATTATTCACCTGAGCAACTATGAGATATCAACTTCTCAAATACATAAGGTGATAGGGAACTTACCTAACGAAAATGGGTTCGAAATGCAGCAAAGATTAAACTCCTTACTTCCCAACGACGAGAGAAGCAGGTCCAGTAGGGGACTCATTAAAAGATTAGGCCACGTAGTAAAAAAAAAAGAAACAAAGCAAAGATATACAAAGACATAGAAATCTGACTCGAAAATTCCGAAAATAACCATATTTTTAAAAATAAATTGATCATCAGATTTGAAGATGTAACTAAACATATTAAAAAGGAACAGGAACTTATAGGCAACTTTAAGAATTATACCAGAACAAAATGTACAAACAAATGATCGAAGGACATAGAAATTTCAGCTTATCAATACACAGACAGGATTAACATTAGCATACACTTACTTTACAACCACATAAATAATATAGCGGAAAGCTTAATATTTGGCCAATTAAAAATTGTGCCAATATACTTGCTAAATTTAGTCGAGATGGAAAACATAAGAACTTTTATAACAGACCCAAAGGTAGAAGATCAGCTGAAAAATGAGTTACATAATATGCTTTCATTAGAATCCAGTACTGTTAACGAAACACTCATATTCCATATAAAAGTTCCGATTCTGTCTCAACAATCTTACAATTTGTACCCCCTAATTGCATTACAACAATACAAAACAACGTATGTAAATTTACCAAATGTTATTATTAAGAATGATGTAGAAAACGGCCGAAAACGCTGACACACAGCATTTGCACCCCACTCTTAAGGTAGTTTTCGTATATAAATTATTTAATTAGCAGGGCCGGCTGGCTGTGCGTCCGTGGCAGGGGTAGAGTCGGCTGGTTGGATATCCGTGGCGGGGGGTCGGCGGAAGGTTGCTGCCGCTGGTGGCCCTCGTCGCTGTAGATCCCAAAGGGTGGTCGTATTGCTCCTATGTTGAGATAGGAAGATTACGGCGGAAAGATAACTGTCCTTTGATACCGGTGGTCTAGTGACTCAGTCAGTATAATCATTAATAAGAGATTTAACGGCTAAGTGCCGGAGTTTCATGAATAGGAGCTGGTGCTCTTGATTTATTAAACATCCAAATAGAACTAAACTTAAGAATTAACATGCCCGTATGCCCTTGGCCGACCTCTAACCACACACATTTCGCAGAAGTCATACGATTGCAGTCACCCAATGAGACGAAGTCACGGCCCATAACGGTACAATAAGCTGGCTCAGCTCTAGGCCCCTTAGGGTGGAATCAATTTAAGGTGGACCATACATGAGAGGTATAGAAAGTGTAATAATAATAATAATAAAAATGATGAATAAAAAATGATTAATATTAATAAATGACTAATATTAATAAATGACTAATATTAACAAAGGAAATAAGAAAAACTAAAATCTCTGAAATCTCAGGAACTATTAGAGCTGGAAAGTTGACATTCCGTATGTATAATCTTTAGATGTCAGCGCATCTTATATTGGTACTACTATCCGGCCACTCCCACCCATACGCCCACAAGGCTCAAAGGACGGTTTTCGGATTTTCAAGAATAGCTGATATCTCGGTAACTATAAGAGATAGAAAGTTCGGATTAAGCATGTGGGTTTTTATGATGCTCCCAATGCGAATTGTTTTTTTCCCATCAAGCTCCACTCTAACGCCCAAAAAACCCGAAAAACCAAAAATGCAAAAATCTTAATAACTATAAGAGCTAAAAAATAGTGCTTAAGAATACGTATTTAAGAGATGCCCCTGCAACTTGCCACGAAATCGGTAATCGGAACATTATTTCGCTATTTATGAAGAAATTAAGGTTATAAGGCCTCACATGGGCAGTGACGTCACTATCAGTTACTCAACATGCTTCTTCGGACAATAGGTGGCGCCTTGTGAATTTCCACTAGCAAAATTAATATTTTAAAATTGTGTAAAACAGTAACGGGTATCTTAAAGTCGCGGCACTCGACTATAGCGTTTCATCTTGTTTTTTTTTTATCAATTTTGAGGCATCTGGCAATTTCCGCCAGGGTACTGTAAAATCTCTCTACTTGGCCATTGGAGCTACTTTGTAGCGGTGGCGCATTGACAACATCGATGCTGTATTGGTTTTTCAGCAATGATGTGAGTGTTTCGGAGTTAAAGAAGGCTTTGTTATCGCAATATAGGGTCCTGGTGTTAGGGTAGAAATTTACCAATTGGAGGATAGGAGCTTGTACATCTATTATTGCCCTAGAATCCAAGTGCTGTACGATAGCGAATTTGGAAAATTTGTCAATGCACGTTAAGAAGACTTTATTATCAGTCTAAAAAATGTTGATATGCAACATTTCCCCAACATATGAAGGGATAGGCGTAGTTCTTAATTCCTACTTCTTGGGATGACGGTCGTATTTGGCTTGAAGGCAGACTTTGTCGCAAAAAATTCCTGCCTCAGGGCATGTTGTATACGAGCCAGGGTAGGTAAATCACAGTGAATCGCGTTCACAACGTTAGCGTTGATGATTTCCTACAGATTCAACAAGCGAGTCTTTGTTATTAAAACTGATGATATGGCGGGTTTTATTTCCGAAGATTATGAAATCCTGCCGAAGCGGTTGGCCTGCTTCTTCCGCATCGGACTGGGCCTCAGCCTCTAAGGTGTTCAGGGGTTGCCTCGATAGCGCGTCAGCTACCAGGTTTTTCTCATCAATAAAAGCTTTCCATCGCGTAATCTTAGCGTTGGTGTTTTTGTCGGATACCGCATATGTGAGAGGCTGGTGGTCTGTAAAGATCCGTACCTCCTTGCTACCGTATAGGTAGTTTTGGAGTTCGCCTATTGCCCAGACTATCGCCAAACACTCTCTTGGTGGCATAGTTCAGTCCTCAGTCTTTTAGCGTGCGTGAAATCATCGTAATAGGTCTTTTATTATTATTATTATTCGCTGAAGGGTCGGTGGTTAAGTCAAACGGTAGTTTAAAGTCAGGGTATGTCAATAAGATATCTTCCGATGCTAAAATGTTTCGAAGGTGATCGAATGCATTTCGCTGGGTTTCATCAAACCTGTCAGCTACTTTTTTCGACATATTCTTGCTGACCGTCCAGTTGTCCCCTTCGAGGATGGCGGTAAGAGGTCTAGCGATAGAAGCAAAATTTTTTACAAAGCTGCTGTGATAGATCGCCAGGCCGAGGAAAGACCTGAGGCTAAACAAATTTCTTGGCTCTGGGAATTCTTTTATTGCCCTGACTTTTTCTGGGTCTGTTCTTGTTCCTCCTCTGGTGAAAATAAGTCCTAAAAATTCAACGCTCTCTTTAAAGAACCTTGTTTTTTCCCGTGCCACCCCCATGATGGCATCGAGTAAGCGCTGAAGCACTGTGTCATTGTGCCTGACATGTTCCGTTTCATTTTCGGAAAAGGTGATAGCGTCGTCAACGTAGACGTAGCATATTTTGCCGATTTCTTCCCGCAGCACGTCGTCGATGGCTCTTTGGAAAATACTCCCTGCGTTCTTTAGGCCGAAGGGTAGTCTGCAAAATTCATATTTCCCACCATTAACTGAGAACGAGGTCTTCTCCCGGTCCTTTTCAGCCAGGTATAGGGTATAACTTGGAGTAGACAGGTTCGTCACTCGTCGTTCGAATAGTAGCGATGACCGAAGTGTTAAAGGTAAGCGCCTCGTTATGGGTAAACACCTTAATTCTTTTCAGAATGATTTTCTTGAATTCGGGTTTAGCCGAACTTGGCACCACTATATCAAGGATTTTTGTGAAATTGACGTTCTGACAGTCAAAAAATTTGAGCTTTTCGGTGACGTTCGCGTATTTCATTACGCTGTTGCCTAGTAACAATGCAACTCCTGCTCGCATTAGCGAACGTGCTCAGTGTATCCAAGAGAAAAAATGGGACGTCTAGTCCAAAAATGCGCATTATGCACTTGTTTTTGACGTCACTGGAGCCGTGAATAGAGCTCACAGTGAAATGGGTCTCGACCGGCATTACGTTTCTTAGCTTCCTTAGCATACCCATTTTTTTGCCGCTCACGTGTCGATTGAGAATTTTTACCGTTTTGCCAGCCAACTGTCGCTCTACGAACGGCAGCCGGGAGCGCTCCCTAAAAAATGGAGCAGGTCGTTAAGCTCGGCGGTGTCGCTATCTTCCTCAATGGTGGCAACTTCAGCCTCAGCTGTGGCGGCATAATCTATTTCCTCCTGTTGGGGCTGGGCTTTATTATTGAGCCGTTGGCTCAAATTGTAATTGTTATTACTTTGTGGCTTTCCCCAGCTTTTTCCTTGTCTAAATTTAGCCGTTGAGGGGTCTACCTCCATGGGCTGAACTTTATTGTGGTCTAAGGTCTCAGGATCCCTGCGCTACGGCCAGGGATTGTCCTCATGAGGCCTGCCTTGGTTCTGCTTAGGAATGAAGTGCGGATTTTTATCCTCACCTCTCCATTGCTTTCCCTGACCTTTATCGTTGCGCCTGTTGCCCTCATTGAAAGGGGCCTGGTGTTCTATAGCTTTCGCGTAAGATGCCGCGAACGCACTTCTTTCGATGCTGTTTTCGGCTTTCGGCGCTAACGCTAGTGCAGACGGAAGGTCTTTGGGTTGTGCCGGTAGCACGAGTGACTTGAGTGGTTTTTTAAGTCCTGCAATGAATGCATGAAGGGCGTCATCCCTAACCTCCTTATTTAGGACGGTTGCTGTGTCCGTGTTGTGTGACATGACTAGTTTGTTGGTGACGAGCGTGAGTTTCTTCTCGGCATCTCCTTGCCGGCTAGAATTGCATCGAAATTCAGCACGGTGTTGTGGGACGTGAGGAGTAACCGAGCGGGACCGCAAATCTTGTTTTTAATGATGACAACGGCCTCGTAGTGGGTTTCGCTGCCGTCTTATTTTCTGAATACTTCGTATGCATCTGATGCAGCCTTCCTCCACGAAACGTACTCATCGTGGCTTCCATTGAACGTCGGCAGAGATTTTACTATGTCTACCCTGACATCGCATCTTATTTCAGGGTTCGGCACTGCTCTTTTATAGACCTCTATTAGCGGCGCCTGTAATGTCAGTGCGCTAACCTGTGTTCTAACCGCTTCTAATTCTGTGGGGAATAGGCTTCCCAAACGCTCTTCCTGAGCGGCGACAGCAGTGCTGACTGCATTTGAGACAAGCGCTTGGACCATGTTTGCGTTCATTTGCGGTTGATCTATGTTCCTAACTTCGGGGCGGAATCCTACTTCTTCGCAATCGTCGCTTTCAATTTCCTGTTTCAGCAGGCAGCTAAGGGAGCTGGGTAGGTTAGCGGTGTTTATACTGGGCAGATACGAGGTATATAACGACTGGGACACAAGGTAAAAGGTTTCGATGGGCCACTTTTTTTGCGATATAAAAGCCGAGAAAAAACAAATTAGCAAAAAATACTGGATCGTTACCTAAAACACAAAAATGTTAGATTAATTTGTACCAAAAACACAATTAAAATACAGAACGGTAAGAGAGCGAAACAACAGGTATTGGTCAATTCACGACTGCCAACCTCTTAATGTGTATAGAGACCAACACTAATAAAGAACTAAAATATTTTTTTGCATAATTAATTCATATAAATATTGATTGCCTTGGCACCAGTGTGCGTTATTTGAGCTATTTGGTTGACTTTATTCTTTAATGCACTCGAAGAAATCCGGATCGAACAAAACTAAATCAACACTAAGAGTATGGAAATACCTTGCAATTTAATATTAGCATTATTATATATTTTTTATTTTTGTAACGCACCAAAACCAATCTGAACCAGAACTCGAAAATCGAGTCACTTTTTATTTATTCGTAAAAAATTCCTATTGCTGGGAATTTATATGCACTGTTACTTGTGTGGAAGTCTAGACCATGGCTATTGTTGGCGCTCAGCTACTTACATATTGTATAACTTCAGGGGTGGAATTCGAATATTAATAGTAATATAATCCGTTGGACGTCAATTATTTAATTTTCAGGGCCGGGTGGCTGAGCGTCCGTGGCAGGGGTAGAGCCGGCAGGTTGGTTATCGGTGGCGGGGGGTCGGCGGAAGGTTGTTGCCGCTGGTGGCCCTCGTCGCTGTAGATCCCAAAGGGTGGTCGTATTGCTCCTATGTTGAGATAGAAAGATTACGGCGGAAGGATAACTTTCCTTTGATACCGCTGGTCTAGTGACTCAGTCAGTATAATCATTAATAAGAGATTTAACGGCTAAGTGCCGGAGTTTCATGAATAGGAGCTGGTGCTCTTGATTTATTAAACATCCAAATAGAACTAAACTTAAGAACTAACAAAAGCTCACACAAGCTCACACGTATGCCCTTGGCCGACCTCTAACCACACACATTTCGCAGAAGTCATACGATCGCTGTCAGCCAATGAGTCAAAGCCACGGCCCATAACGGTACAACAACTGGCTCAGCTCTAGGCCCCTTAGGATGGAACCAATTTAAGGTGGACCATACATGAGAGGTATAGAAAGTGTAATAATAATAATAATAATAAAAATGATGAATAAAAAATGATTAGTATTAATAAATGACTAATATTAACAAAGGGAATAAGAATTGGCCTGCTCAGCCTAAGATGGGAGTTAGTTGTTAACGTGTACTCAGAACCGGAATAAACAATAAGTCTGAGAACGACACCGAATAAAATAAGTTTGATTGTTATTCAATTCCAAATCTAAAACTTAAGACAGCCTCTCTCTCTAGAGAAGAAACGCTATAGTCTAGTACCGCGACTATAACATACCTGTTACTGTCTAACACAATTGTAAAATATTAATTCTTCTAGTTGAAATATTATTATGGATGCCACATTTTTTTTGCGGTTTCTGAGGGTGGCCGGATGAAAACTGTCGCCGAGCTGCAATGGCGTCTCTAAAATAAGTATTCTTTCTTTCTCTTATAATTCCCGAGATTTTCGCATGTTTGGGTTTTCGCGTTTTTTGGCTGTTAGAGTGGGCGTGGGCAGATAGTGTACAAAAAATACGAGTCATTACTATCGCGATCGGATGAGGTAGTCTGACAAGTATCGATAATCCGTTTCAATTGTATTCGCGGCTTAGACTTTTTTTATATCTGGCCACTTTGGTTACTGTCTAAAGCTATGTTAAGTTTGGTGCCACAGACACTTCAATCAGCGATCCTTTAGAAAGATAGAAGAGATACTGCGGTAGGTCAAATATATATTAAGTTGAGGTTATTTCTAAATTATATTTTCCCAACAGAATAAAACATCCATGCTCACATGCTTTGTCTAGTGTTGGTTACGCTACAAGATCTGGTTCGACAACGCGACCAATTTCGGCGGCGCAGATCGTCATCTGAAAGAGTTCCGGGAAGAGGACGGAACTCTCTTCGCCAGCGTGGAGGCGGTGCTAAATTCGACGCCCATCGGAGCGCTAAGCAGCGACCTCCGGGCAACTTCTGACCGGCGGCCGCTGTTGGCTCCACCAACCTCGTCGCTCGCGATCCAGATTAGCCCAACCTGCTTGCGGCGATGGCGTAATGTCTTGTGTCTCAAGAACAGGTTTTGGCAGCTATGGTCCCAGGATTACGTTTCGAGCCTGCAGGCCAAAGTGGAATGAGGAGGTCCCAAATGTCGACGTGGGAGTGCTCGTCGTCGTAGGAAAGGACAACATGCCGCCCAAACAATGGAGGAGTGCGTGGTCACGGTGCACGTCGGCGGTGATGTAAATAGGTTTCATTCAGGTTTCTTCTTCTTTCTCAGGCGAATTCGGCCGCCACTCTCCCTCTCTTATCTTGTCTTCATCTCTGTACATAATTTAGTTGAATAAAGTTAGTTTAAACTCGATTACCCTATCGTCAGCACGTATTGTGCCCTTTCGTCGTAAATAAATTCGTTAATTCATTGCATTTCCAAAGTTCAAGTTCAAGTTTAAGTATTCAGCCTTTGCGGATCGGAACGAGGCTCTTCCTTATAATACGTCTAAACGGTTAGACCGATTTTGATGAAATTGTTTTTTTTACTTAAGAATTTACCTAAATTGTCTATTCATCTATTCACACCAAACGTGAATAACGGGCATTGATTTTAGTTGATGACATAAGTTTCGCAAACATTAACAAGACACTGGTGCAACTGGGAATGCCCGCTCCAAGCCGAGCAGCAAGTGTCTCACAAGAAAGCATTGGAAACGGTTGATCGTACACTATGAGGTATAAGAGGAAACTCACGGATTTTTGGTGGAGCACTCATTTTGTCTTGGTGAATTGATGAATCTACGCAATTTATCACCTTGCCAACAAACTTCTATGAGGTCACAGAAAGCCTTTACGAATTGGTGCTAAAGGATGTTATATGGATTATAAATAAAAGGACACTGACGAATCCAATCCGAACGCGAAATAAACCTTTTGAGCAACTAAGAGTTTTTAATTGCTGTAGATTAAATAAACCGGACCAGTTAAATTGCCAAATTTTATTCCGAGTTCAATTCAAAACCAAATCAACTCCGCAACAAAACCGCGCCGAATGTAAGAAGTTCAGCTTAAAGCTTCGAGCTATAGAAGTTCTACCAAAAGCTCCTAAAAGCTGATGCTCTACAAAGTAACAGTAAAGCGCATGCGAAACTAAAATAATCAAAACAAACTAGAAATTTGCTGATAATCCTGCCGCTGCTCATCCGTCTTTGTATTTGGCTGATTGGCCCAACATCCTCCCCCCGTTGAAGGCTTGTGCGTATAGTTGCATCTGCGTGCAGCACCCCCTTGTCCTCCTCTTTTATCCATACTGGGAGCGAAGCTCTGTAGCGACTGCTTCAACTTGGCATCATACTCGCTGTTCTCTGTCTGGCGGAGGAGGCGCGACTTATTTATCTCCTGGGAGTGGATGTGATCCTTGAATGACTGCTTCTCACGCAGGCTCTGAAGGTCTAGAGCCTTTCGCGTGCCCTCGAACTGCTTGCGCAGACGATCCAACTCATTGGTTATATCTTCTTCCGATCGTCATTGGCCAGGTTGAATATGCTCAGCTCATTGGAGCAGCAGTGCTGCACTCCTTGGTTTTCTTGCCCAGATGGTTCTTCAGCTCCTCGTTCTTCTCCCACAGACGCTTGTTTTCGATCTCGCCTCGGGCATGATCCATGGCCATATCTTCCAGAAGACCACGCGTCTCCAGCAGCAAACCCTGGCGGTCTAAACTTTGATGCTGAGGCAGGAATTCTCTGTCTCCAAGTTACTAACACGGTCAATATAGGTGCCCAGACGATCCTTCAGGTTCTGCAGCTCAACCTCCTCAACCACGCGAGAGTGGCAGGTGGAGCTTAGGGATGGAGACCGCTGATGAAGCGGCCACACGAGGTTTCCCTGGGGTGAAACTTTCTCCATAAACTAATCATCCAAAGCGCGTATTCTGCAAGTGGCAGACCGTCTCCTAGTTGGATTTGCCTAACTGGGAGAAGGTCAAAAAACAGGCTGGCTCCAATCAATCAGGTACCTTCCAGTTGGAAGACCAGGTTGACGCCCTGCGATGTAAAACGCCACCGCTGCGTCAATGCATACCGAATACGTGGATAGGCGAAACTTCAAGCAAACATTAACCGATGCTCCATCCGTAGTGAATTCAGTGTTCCCATGGCCAGCCACTGCTACAGAGCATGCGGACCGAATAAGGTGATGTTGGCTGGCTAGCCGTGATGTGATAAGATGAACTTGTGAGCCGGAATAAAGTAGCGCTCAGCAGGGAAGGAAGTCTCCTGATCAAGACCACTACTTCAGCATGGCTATTCAAACAAACGTAATAGCTGGCGGAGCCTGAGAGATCACAACTCCATCATCTTTGGCAGGATCCAAGCGGGAGGCAGGAACGGAAGCAGTGCTGGGTAATTGCTAAAGTCTTCGCACTTCGCTTTTGTGTCAGGGTCCAGTTTTTGAAAGAAGTTCTGGATGAGGAAGCATTCTTGAATCTCGTTCGCCGTCCTGGAACTCATGAAGGCCCGCATATGACCATTGAATCGAACGGATAACTCCCAAAGAGTTGCAACGGATCCCGGCTCGACAACTTTTAGCTGCAGGATCTCGTTGATGTGATCCTGGAGGATTAATCGTCCATTACTAAAACGGTTGCGTTACAGATCAAACGCAATATCAAAATTTGCGTCAGTAATCTCCAACGCTCTCACAGTCTCCAACGCTGACTTCCGCAGGCATGAAATGAGCCACCTGAGCTTATCCATCTTGGTCAAGTGAGAATGGCTGTCAATCGTCGTATTAAACTGGGCGCAGAAATCTGGCCACTCGGCATAGCCCCCGCTGAATGTTGGCTGCGACAACGTGGCCAACGAGGGAGCAGGCTAGTATGGACTGGGTAAAATACCATCTTCACTGGTACCATCCAACAACAACTGGCAACAACTCTCCTGGCAACTTCCACCTGGATTTTGGCGTGTACTTCTGTGACCAGCTGAGAGAATTTCCAATATAAATCACCTCCGATTTTGTAGCTGTAGGATTTCTACCGAAATCAGGTTTTCTGAAAAGTTTTTTTTTGCATGCCTCAAGTACAGAACCTGTGGCAATATTCGCCGCAATAAGTACAGAACCAATTGGGCTGCGGAGAAGTGAATATTTTAAGAATTCTTTTCGTACTGATTTTATTGAGCATGGATCAGGGTTTATATACATGATTTGGGGTTACAAGGATATTTACTTAGGTATAGTCTAGATACAAATGGACAACATGGTTTATTAACAGATTACAGGAAAATATCCTAAATAAGCGATTACATCTACCAAATAGCTGGATGCGTATGGCTTATGACCCGTTTATCACATGCAGATGTGCACAGAGCAAGATATCAGCTACCTATTTATTTAGCGAACGAATTTCTGCTAAGTCGAAATCGTACAGTAGCTTCTCCACTTCCTCCTGAAGCTCCAAATTCAAAAGTTTAAATTCCAACATCCAAATTTTATTCCGAGTTCAAATCAATCAAAATCAACTCAGCATATTCAAACCACGACGAATGCCAAAAGAACAAGCTTAAAACCAAAAGCTTTGAGTTAAACCAGTTTTACAAAAGCTCCCAAAAGCGCATACGCTACTAAATAACAGTAAAGCGCATGCGAAACTGGAAAAACAAAAACAAAATAGAAACTGTTGATAAGCCCGCCGCTGCTCATCCGTCTTTGTCCTTGGCTGCTTCGCCCAATAATAACAGTTCATGTGTTTCACCTTTTTCTGGTCAGCACCTACAATTAACAATACCGCAATCCTAAAATACAATCGATGGTGGGCAAACAACCATAAAGGTTTGAAAAACTCAAAAACCAACGATTATATCGATGGTGCCATCGAATGTTTTCCAGCTGTGCTACTTTCTGATTTCCTTAGAGTGTACATGTGGTGTTGGGTTGAGTCAAAGTATAAAAGTTTAAATAATAAAATCCTTCAAATGTATACTTGGATGTACATATTATTTGAGGATTTTATTTCTTATACTGGTACATATTTATTGGAGACTTATTATTAAAGCCGACATTCGTAAGAATAGTGGTTATCTCAAATCAAAGGTGGACTCTAGTGAACAAATCTTGGCAATTTTTCGTGGATTTGCCCGCAACTTTGGGCGGAATCAAATTTTTGCTTTAAGGCCGAACGGCCAAATAAAGCTTGGATCTGTTCCTAAGTTAATTTTCACCAGAAACTTTTTGAACAACATTCTGTTTAATTGACCTTTTTGGACTCTAGTCTGCATACGGGCAGACACACATCAATGGATACACACACTCGCATAATTAGCAAATTTTGGACCTGCACAGGTTGCTTCCACTATCGGGTTCCAAAGGGGCCACCATACATTTGGCGACGGTGACATGACACCTGCAGTCTTAGATTGACCAGGAATTGGAGGATCACGAGGGATCTGTCGTCAACAGAATCTTTGCAGATTGGACATCGATTGGATGGACATAACTTCACATCGGGTAGCTACACAGTTGAAGAAGCAGCCAGAACCGTAAGCTGCAAAGGCAAAAAGGCAAAAGGCCTTTCATTGTGTTAAAAATGAGTGAGGAAATTCTATCTATCTATCTATTCTATTCAAGAATGTGAAGCCAGTCTTTTCGCCAGGTCCAGACGAGGTACCGGGCTGTGTGCTTAGGTACTGCTCTGCTACCCTGGCCAAACCCCTTTTAAAATTATTTAACCTTTCCCTGGAAACGTCCACGTTTCCCGCTATCTGGAAAGAGTCTCTTATCATTCCCCTTCACAAGAAGGGAAAAAATTGGATGCTGAAAATTACAGAGGTATATCTAAACTATCAGCAATTCCGAAACTTTTCCACTACCATGGTCTACCACTACCAATCTTCTGGAACTAACATCCTTCGTGATCACTGGTTTCCAAAATAAACTTCAGACGGATGTCATTTACACTGACTTCAGTAAAGCATTTGACTCCATAAATCACGGCCTTCTTTTAGAAAAACTCGATACTTTCGGTTTTCCTACTGATCTCCTGGGTTGGATTTGCAGTTACCTCACAGGTAGAACGCAACGAGTTCTTTTTAAAAATTCAGTGTCTGCTTTAGTCTATGCTTCCTCCGGGGTCCCTCAGGGGAGCCACCTTGGTCCGTTACTTTTTACTTTATTCATTAACGACCTTCCCTTGATTGTTAATGACTCCCTAGTACTTATGTATGCAGATGATGTCAAACTCTGTCTGCAATATACCGATGCCTCCTACCAGGTGAAACTGCAATCTGACCTTAATCATTTTCAAAACTGGTGCTCTGCAAACTTATTAAATCTTAATGGCTCTAAGTGCAAAGCAATGACCTTCTGTCGCCTAAGACCTAAAGTTTCCACTTATACTTTGCATGGTGTAGCTCTGGAAAGAATTAATGCAGTTGAAGATCTTGGCATCCTACTCGATGCAAAACTTAAGTTTTTCGACCATATTTCCTCTATGGTTAATCAAGCTAGAGGAGTTTTTGGTTCCATTAGAAGGTGGTCGAAGGAATTTAACGACCCCAATGTTACCAAAACATTTGTTTATTTCTTTAGTTCGTCCGATTCTGGAATATGGATCATGTATCTGGGACCCCCAGTATGGGGATGACCAGTGCCTTATTGAATCCATCCAAAAGAATTTTTTAATATTTGCTTTCCAAGGTCTCAAGTGGGATGCAAATATACACCTTCCCTCTTATAAAAGTAGACACTTACTAATCAATTTGCCATCCCTCGCTTATCGTAGGACGATGCTTGGGGTCGTCTTTATCCATAATCTTCTTAAGGGTGAAATTGATAGCCAGGCCCTTCTAGGCCGCTTGAATATCCATGTACCCCTTAGGATTGCTAGAAACTATATTCCTCTATCCTTAGAGCATCCTTTGCCAAACATGAACCATTTCGGGTACTATGTTTAAACTACACTGGGTGGGAGGTGGGTTGCACGTCAAGCAACGGGAGTGGCGCGAAAAAAAAGCAACAAGTCTGTTTTATATTTCATGGCGATCTTGCAATGTAAACATTTCATGGCGACCGTGACATTGGTCCAAAGGACCTGGACCTGGACCTGGATCTAAAATTATGAAATAAAACCAAGTGTCCTCACTCTACAACGGATACCACGAAGCTGTCGACCGGGAGAGCTCGGATCTTCGAAACATATATATATAAATTAAATCTGAGTGAGTAGAGTGAGTGGGATGGGTCGGGCTGGTATAAAAAACAAAATATGGCCATGGGCCACAGCTGTAAAGCTGCAAAGTGAACTTGACTTTCTGAAGTCAAGTATAAAAAAGCCCAAGACACCAATCACAATTCACCCAGTTACAAAATTAATAAATCAAAAAAATAATAACCCTCCATCACCTAAGGAACTACCGAGGATTAAGGACCACTGCCCCGCCGACTGCCCATGGCCACTAAGCAGTGTGCACTGTAAATACACATGCACAGGAAAAAACAACTAGTGTGAGAGGCCATCCGCCCCTTACACCTCCGTGGGAGAAGTTGCCTGTGCGAACCCAGCACCGGCACCGCCTGAGCCCATAGGCCCAGAACAACAGCAGCAGATAAAAAGCGTGGGAGGCACGAACGCCACTTGCGCCTTCGAGGGAGCGTCAGCATAGCCAAGCCGGCGACGATCAGCTGACGCAGACCGGAAGGAGCATCGGAAGAAACATCGCAGCAGAGGACGCAGGATTAACCCATGCACTGCGTTGCATATTTTTTTAATTGCACTGCGATGCATATTTTTTTTATATAACATAATATCAATTGTAAAATTGAGCGGAACCATCTCTGCCCAATTAGTCTTGTAGCCCGTAACGCTATGCAAAACGATAGGTAGAAACCTGTAAAGATAGATGAAAGGTATTTCAATAAGCAAATCTTTAATAGAAAACAATAATAATTATATTCCAACTTATAACATAAAGGTATATGTACCACCTACAAAAATGACTTTGGATATAAAAACAGTGGATTCCACTGCCAATGTGATAAACAAAGTAGAATCAAATACATTGTTGTCATAATGTGCGCAAATTTCTTCTAATAAATAATAAATAAAAATAATAAATAAAAATAAAATAAAAATAATTGTATATACAAATATAATTTAAAAAAAAATGGCTTAACTAAGCACAATGCCCATGATATAATGGATTGGTATAAATTGTATAAAGAAATAAATAATATCAAAGCAAATTTTGACAAATCGTACAAGTCACTAACCCAAAATAGACCAATCCAGAAGAACACAGTTAGAAAACATGTTGAGATATTAGTAGAGAACTTTAACGAAGCGCGAATACTAATACATGGTCACCGGGAGAGGTTGAATCAAGATCATTTGTCTCAGGTTTCTAAACTTCTGATACGACTACAATCTAATTTAATATCGGTTAAACAGTTTTAGAGTTTCAGTTTAGAAATAGTAATACCGAATGTTCTAAACACTCATATAGCAGGAGACACTGCAGCTGACCCAGAATCAGATGAAACAAACAAATTCAAATTAGAAGAGGTATACCCCAAAATAGAAGAGGAAGATTTAAATAATCTTACAGTTCCAGCGGTATACACAAATAGAGATAGTTACACAGATTCTGATACTCCTAGCGAGACAAGCAACCTTACCACAATGGCACAATCCAATATTGATTTCATAAATACAGCATCCAAGCTGATACCAGTTTTCGATGGTAACTGGTAACTTATGACGCCCGGGGCGCATAAGAAGGAGAATAATATATAAGAAATAGGAATAGCCATAAAGTCAAGTCATGAAGTGTTTAGGATAATGTGTTCATAGTTTTAAGGAGAAATGACACTGAAGTATTCGCTTGTTGATTTATTAAATAAATAAGATTTGAATTTGAATGCGCGGGCGCGCCTTAGTGAACCACGATCGGTCACACCGCCGTACCGAACGGTCACACTACATAAAGGGATTTTCGGGAACGGGCACACTGGCGGCAACCACGGGGTATATAAGGAGGACCGGTTTCTGGGAAGAGTCACTTGTGCGGTGGATCTCACCCAGGTAAGATCAGCCCTCTCCCGCACCCTCACCAGCACTAGTCACTTTTGGTCATATTTAGCCTCAGGCTAAATCTAATAAATTCGGGAGCGCTGCCATCGGCCACTCTCCGATGCTTGCCGCAGCAGATCCACGGGATCACTGCCAGGCACTTTCGCAATAGCCTTACCCGGCTTTGCATTTCGTACGCGTCGGACCTCAAGGGCCTCGCGTCACCTATCGTAGGAGTCCCACAGGGACTTTGCATCTATTACGCGTCGGACCTTAAGGGCCTCGCGTCATCTCTCGCAAGAGTCCCACAGGGATTTTCCATTTCGTACGCGTCGGACCTCAAGGGCCTCGCGTCATCTCTCGTAAGAGTCCCACAGGGACTTTGCATCTATTACGCGTCGGACCTTAAGGGCCTCGCGTCATCTCTCGCAAGAGTCCCACAGGGACTTTGCATATCGTACGCGTCGGACCTCAAGGGCCTCGCGTCATCTCTCGTAAGAGTCCCACAGGGACTTTGCGTCTAGTTCGCGTCGGACCTTAAGGGCCTCGCGTCATCTCTCGCAAGAGTCCCACAGGGATTTTGCATTTCGTACGCGTCGGACCTCAAGGGCCTCGCGTCATCTCTCGTAAGAGTCCCACAGGGACTTTGCATCTATTACGCGTCGGACCTTAAGGGCCTCGCGTCATCTCTCGCAAGAGTCCCACAGGGACTTTGCAGTTCTTACGCGTCGGACCCCAAGGGCCTCGCGTCATCTCTAGCAACAGCCCCACCGGGGCTTTGCATCGCTCACACGTCGGACCCAAAGGGCCTCGTGTCATCTCTCACCCGAGACCCACTGGGTTTCTAGTCATTCTTTATCATACCGACTCCATAGTCTTTTCCTCATTACATTCACACTCGCTCGCGTAACCGGTCCTCGGGCCGTCACCCATTCCCTCGTTTCCATTTGTCTCTTCTTTTTTAGTTAGCGGATCGCCCAGACGGTCTGGCCCTGTCCCCACACGGCCTCCCCCCCGGCACCCTACGGAGCATCGGACACCCGGCTACCCTCTTTCGGAAGCTCTCCCTCCCGGCCCCGCAGACCGCCCGGCGACGACCAGCCGAACCTTGTGAATTAACTCTGTAACCCTAGAAACGAAATAAACAACTAAGATATGGTCTAAATTAACCGAACCAGCTGCGTCCTACTCTGGGTGGAATCTTCTTTTCCAGCAACCACGCCTGACATCAAACTAAATGTTGGAACGAACTGCTGGTATCCGGTGAACTGTCCCAGGCACCCCGAAACAGGACCGTTACATGGCGCCCGAACAGGTTGAAGTGGTTGCAGGAAGGACACTAAGAGAGTAATGTCGAGCTGGGTATACCAGGCTACAAAAGCAGAGCTGGTAGAATACGCGAGTGAATTCGGCGTAGACCCAAGCGGAGGATCAAGGGAACTAAGACAAAGACTGTCAACATACACGAAGAGCACGGAGCACACAGAGGAGATCAGGAAAAGATTAATGGAGGTATCAAGCAAGTACAAGAAGATGGAAATACCGGGTGGAGGGGCCCAGGTCGAGCCGGACAGCAAAAGGACGGCCACGAAAGAGGAGGCACAGAGCATTGGAGACAGGAGGAAAGTGGAAGCTCTGGACAGAGTAAGAAGTTGGGGAATACGGTACCAGGGCACATTCAACCCACTGGAGTTCCTAGGCAAGATGGAAGAATGGGCCATAGGATATGGCATAGACAAGGATGAATTGTTACAGACGATGCCTTTTATCTTGGAAGGCGCCGCAGAAGACTGGTGGAATACGACGCCAAGTCGGGTAAGGACATGGGAAGAATTGAGAGGGGAACTCCTAGAGTACTTCTTACCGCCAAGGTACCAGGAGCAACTGGATTTAAAACCCTGGATTTAGAACCCACTCGGGCATATGCGATGGAACTGAGAAAGCTGATGAGATTCACCGGTTACTCAGAAAAAGAAAAACTTGATAGGATATACAAGAACTGTCGGAGCAAAATAAAGCTTTATGCACGAAGATCAGGTTTTGCGTCGCTAACAGAGTTCCTAACACTAGCAGAGGAGGTGGAGGAAATTGAGGCGACGGAAAGTCAGGGTCAACCGGCAGAGACAAGGGACCACGGACTAAGGCCAGAGATCTGTATGAGGTGTGGAGGAACGGGACACGCCACAAGGACGTGCGGCAACCCGCCAAGGTTATTCTGCTGGGTGTGCGGGAGGATCGAACGGAGGACAACGGAGTGTTGTAGAGCCCGGCCGGACGTCAACAGGAGGCTTGAGCAGGCGACTCTGGCAGCGCAGGACCGAGCACAAGGACCGGCGGGAGGAGGAGGGATAAGCTACGATGGATTCCAGGCAACGGCAGAGGTAAGGATCGGAACAAGAAGGGCGAAGGGAATAGTGGACACCGGGGCATCAAGAAGCGTGATCGACCAGGGAAGTTATCAAAACCTAAGGAAGCAGGGTAGATGGAACGAGGCGAGGGAGGTAATGGGGAGTTCGGGTGTGTTTGAAAGGATGAAGGGATGCAGTACGATCGCAACGCTCACAATATACATGAAGGGCGAAAGACCAGCGAAACAACGCTATTACCCGCGCAACCCAAAACAGCAAGCCATTATAAACGAACAGGTGGATGAACTATTGGACTAGGGGCTGATAGAACCCTCACGAAGCTCGTACAGCGCGCCGGTAGTCTTGGTACGGAAGAAAAACAACGAATGGAGAATGTGTGTGGTCTACAGGTTACTAAACGAGAAAACGGAAAAAGACGCATACCCGGTACCAAGGATGGATTTCATATTGAACCAACTCCGGGAGGCCAAGTTCATTAGCACAATCGACCTGAAGGCAGGGTATTGGCAAATACCTATGGACGAGGATAGTAAGCAGTACACGGCATTTACGGTACCAGGACTAGGGCTGTTCCAATGGAAGGTAATGCCATTTGGTCTCACCACGGCACCGGCAACGTTCCAACGAGCCTTGGATACCATCATAGGGCCAGAAATGGAACCGTTCGCATTCGCATATCTGGATGACATCGTCGTAATTGGAAGGAATAAGCGGGAGCACCTGGAGAAGCTACAGGAGGTGTTTAGGAGGCTCCAAGAAGCGAACCTAAAAATCAACGCAGGAAAATGCCATTTCTTTCAAAAAGAGCTAAGGTATCTGGGACATATCGTGACCGATCAAGGAATACAGACAGACCCGGATAAGGTGGCAGCCATAAGGGAACTACCAACGCCAGGCACAACCAAGGAAGTCCCACAGCTTTTGGAATGGCGTCATGGTACAGGAAATTTATACCGGGGTTCTCGGAACAGGCGGACCCGCTCCAAGAGCTAATACGGAAGGGAGAAAGTTCGACTGGCAACCTCGACATCAGGCAGCATTTGATCAAATAAAAACCAGCTTAACACGGGCACCGGTGTTGGCGTGTCCCGATTTCACTAGGCAACAACACTCAGCGGGACAGATGCTGACAAAGATCGCCAAGGCCCCATGGGAAACCCTATGTGTGGATTTTGTGGGCCCACTACCAAGGACACGACACAGGAATACTATTTTTGGTAGTGATCGTTGATAAATTTTCGAAGTGGGTAGAATTAACGGCGGTACGGCAAGCAACGGCGGACACGTTCCGGAAGGTATTCCGGGAAAAGGTCATAGCGAGTTGGAGCCCCTAAGATCCCTGATATCTGACAACGGAGTGCAATTCACCGGCAGGAAGCCCAAGGCGGCTATGGAACACTGGGGAATAAAAACAGCAATTCACCGCGCCGTACAGACCGCAGCAAAACGCACAGTGAAAACCATGATAGCGGAAGTGACAGGAGGGGAACAAACCAGATGGGACGAAAACCTACCGGAGTTAATGCTCGCGTATAACAGCAGCACCTCGGAGTCAACGGGGCATAGCCCGGCACAATTACTCTATGGAAAAGAGCTGCGGTTGTCCGGAGCACTGTTCGACAAAGTTACGGAAGGCTCCGGTCTGGTATTAGAATCGGTTCCCGAAAGGTGGGAACGACTGAAGAATACCAGGTCGGTAGCTTACAGGAATATGGAAGACGCCGCGGAAAACCAGAAACGACACTATGACCTACGGAAAAGGGTATGGAAGCCCAAAATAGGGCAATTAGTGTGGTGCAGAACACACTTCCTATCTAGTGCGATAGACAAGTTTAACGCGAAGTTAGCGCCAAAATACGACGGGCCATGGGAGGTACGGGGTTTTCCATCGCCGGTAATAGCAGAATTAAGGAAGCAGGGGGGCACAAGTAAAAAACGGGCATACGTGGGGGATTTAAAAGAGTATCAAAGTAACACTAACCCGGGCAAAGCGAATCCCAATAACCGTAGACCACTCCAGGAAGAGGAAACAATGGTGAATAACTGGGGGTGGACGGTCCCAACAGGGGTCGTCCTTCTGCCAGCGACGGTGGAGCAAATACTGGAAAGATGGAGGAAAAAGCCACGGGGCAAACAGCAGAGCCTGTTAGTGCCGGAAGGGGCGGGGACGTGGAATGTGCTCTTCGGCAGAGGCCGAAGAGTCACCATCCAACAGGCAAATCGGAGGCAGCCAGAGGAGGCCCGTCGACCGAACACCACAGGAGGGCAGCGGCGTGGGGACGATATGAGGGACGTCGAGTGGCAGATCCAGGCGGGAGTCAACCTGCTACCGGCCACCCAGGCCCACATCCGGGAGCGTTGGGCCGGGTTGCGGTTTGGGCAGCACCGCAGCGTCCTGGTGCCCAATGGAGATGACACACTCCAAGTCATCTTCGGGCGAGGCCGCCGATCATGATCGGGCCCCACACGCCAGCCGCCCATAAAAAACGGGGGGTAATATGACGCCCGGCGCGCATAAGAAGGAGAATAATATATAAGAAATAGGAATAGCCATAAAGTCAAGTCATGAAGTGTTTAGGATAATTTGTTCATAGTTTTAAGGAGAAATGACACTGTTTTAAGGAGAAATGACATTCGCTTGTTGATTTATTAAATAAATAAGATTTGAATTTGAATGCGCGGGCGCGCCTTAGTGAACCACGATCGGTCACACCGCCGGGCCGAACGGTCACACTACATAAAGGGATTTTCGGGAACGGGCACACTGGCGGCAACCACGGGGTATATAAGGAGGACCGGTTTCTGGGAAGAGTCACTTGTGCGGTGGATCTCACACAGGTAAGACACACAGCTCTCTCCCGCAGTTGGGCACCCTCACCAGCACTAGTCACTTTTGGTCAGATTTAGCCTCAGGCTAAATCTAATAAATTCGACCTCGGTCATACCGAGGGAGCGCTGCCATCTCTCCGATGCTTGCCGCAGCAGATCCACGGGATCACTGCCAGGCACTTTCGCAATAGCCTTACCCGGCTTTGCATTTCGTACGCGTCGGACCTCAAGGGCCTCGCGTCATCTCTCGTACGAGTCCCACAGGGACTTTGCATCTATTACGCGTCGGACCTGAGCCCCTCGCGTCATCTCTCGCAAGAGTCCCACAGGGACTTTGCATTTCGTACGCGTCGGACCTCAAGGGCCTCGCGTCATCTCTCGTAAGTGTCCCACAGGGACTTTGCATCTATTTCGCGTCGGACCTTAAGGGCCTCTCGTCATCTCTCGCAAGAGTTCCACAGGGACTTTGCAGTTCTTACGCGTCGGACTCCAAGGGCCTCGCGTCATCTCTAGCAACAGCCCCACCGGGGCTTTGCATCGCTCACACGTCGGACCCAATCGAAATAAACAACTAAGATATGGTCTAAATTAACCGAACCAGCTGCGTCCTACTCTGGGTGGAATCTTCTTTTCCAGCAACCACGCCTGACATCAAACTAAATGTTGGAACGAACTGCTGGTATCCGGTGAACTGTCCCAGGCACCCCGAAACAGGACCGTTACATGGCGCCCGAACAGGTTGAAGTGGTTGCAGGAAGGACACTAAGAGAGTAATGTCGAGCTGGGTATACCAGGCTACAAAAGCAGAGCTGGTAGAATACGCGAGTGAATTCGGCGTAGACCCAAGCGGAGGATCAAGGGAACTAAGACAAAGAACTGTCAACATACACGAAGAGCACGGAGCACACAGAGGAGATCAGGAAAGATTAATGGAGGTATCAAAGCAAGTAAAGAAGATGGAAATACCGGGTGGAGGGGCCCAGGTCGAGCCGGACAGCAAAGAAGGACGGCCACGAAAGAGGAGGCACAGAGCATTGGAGACAGGAGGAAAGTGGAAGCTCTGGACAGAGTAAGAAGTTGAGAATACGGTACTAGGGGCACATTCAACCCACTGGAGTTCCTAGGCAAGATGGAAGAATGGGCCATAGGATATGGCATAGACAAGGATGAATTGTTACAGACGATGCCTTTTATCTTGGAAGGCGCCGCAGAAGACTGGTGGAATACGACGCCAAGTCGGGTAAGGACATGGGAAGAATTGAGAGGGGGAACTCCTAGAGTACTTCTTACCGCCAAGGTACCAGGAGCAACTGGATTTAAAACCCTGGATTTAGAACCCACTCGGGCATATGCGATGGAACTGAGAAAGCTGATGAGATTCACCGGTTACTCAGAAAAAGAAAAACTTGATAGGATATACAAGAACTGTCGGAGCAAAAATAAAGCTTTATGCACGAAGATCAGGTTTTGCGTCGCCAACAGAGTTCTAACACTAGCAGAGGAGGTGGAGGAAATTGAGGCGACGGAAAGTCAGGGTCAACCGGCAGAGACAAGGGACCACGGACTAAGGCCAGAGATCTGTATGAGGTGTGGAGGAACGGGACACGCCACAAGGACGTGCGGCAACCCGCCAAGGTTATTCTGCTGGGTGTGCGGGAGGATCGAACGGAGGACAACGGAGTGTTGTAGAGCCCGGCCGGACGTCAACAGGAGGCTTGAGCAGGCGACTCTGGCAGCGCAGGACCGAGCACAAGGACCGGCGGGAGGAGGAGGGATAAGCTACGATGGATTCCAGGCAACGGCAGAGGTAAGGATCGGAGCAAGAAGGGCGAAGGGAATAGTGGACACCGGGGCATCAAGAAGCGTGATCGACCAGGGAAGTTATCAAAACCTAAGGAAGCAGGGTAGATGGAACGAGGCGAGGGAGGAAAAAACCCTAGCGAACGGAACAAGGCAAAAGGTAATGGGGAGTTCGGGTGTGTTTGAAAGGATGAAGGGATGCAGTACGATCGCAACGCTCACAATATACATGAAGGGCGAAAGACCAGCGAAACAACGCTATTACCCGCGCAACCCAAAACAGCAAGCCATTATAAACGAACAGGTGGATGAACTATTGGACTAGGGGCTGATAGAACCCTCACGAAGCTCGTACAGCGCGCCGGTAGTCTTGGTACGGAAGAAAAACAACGAATGGAGAATGTGTGTGGTCTACAGGTTACTAAACGAGAAAACGGAAAAAGACGCATACCCGGTACCAAGGATGGATTTCATATTGAACCAACTCCGGGAGGCCAAGTTCATTAGCACAATCGACCTGAAGGCAGGGTATTGGCAAATACCTATGGACGAGGATAGTAAGCAGTACACGGCATTTACGGTACCAGGACTAGGGCTGTTCCGATGGAAGGTAATGCCATTTGGTCTCACCACGGCACCGGCAACGTTCCAACGAGCCTTGGATACCATCATAGGGCCAGAAATGGAGCCGTTCGCATTCGCATATCTGGATGACATCGTCGTAATTGGAAGGAATAGGCGGGAGCACCTGGAGAAGCTACAGGAGGTGTTTAGGAGGCTCCAAGAAGCGAACCTAAAAATCAACGCAGGAAAATGCCATTTCTTTCAAAAAGAGCTAAGGTATCTGGGACATATCGTGACCGATCAAGGAATACAGACAGACCCGGATAAGGTGGCAGCCATAAGGGAACTACCAACGCCAGGCACAACCAAGGAAGTCCACAGCTTTTTGGGAATGGCGTCATGGTACAGGAAATTTATACCGGGGTTCTCGGAACAGGCGGACCCGCTCCAAGAGCTAATACGGAAAGGGAGAAAGTTCGACTGGCAACCTCGACATCAGGCAGCATTTGATCAAATAAAAACCAGCTTAACACGGGCACCGGTGTTGGCGTGTCCCGATTTCACTAGGCAACAACACTCAGCGGGACAGATGCTGACAAAGATCGCCAAGGCCCCATGGGAAACCCTATGTGTGGATTTTGTGGGCCCACTACCAAGGACACGACACAGGAATACTATTTTGGTAGTGATCGTTGATAAATTTTCGAAGTGGGTAGAATTAACGGCGGTACGGCAAGCAACGGCGGACACGTTCCGGAAGGTATTCCGGGAAAAGGTCATAGCGAGGATTGGAGCCCCTAAGATCCTGATATCTGACAACGGAGTGCAATTCACCGGCAGGAAGACCAAGGCGGCTATGGAACACTGGGGAATAAAACAGCAATTCACCGCGCCGTACAGACCGCAGCAAAACGCACAGTGAAAACCATGATAGCGGAAGTGACAGGAGGGGAACAAACCAGATGGGACGAAAACCTACCGGAGTTAATGCTCGCGTATAACAGCAGCACCTCGGAGTCAACGGGGCATAGCCCGGCACAATTACTCTATGGAAAAGAGCTGCGGTTGTCCGGAGCATTGTTCGACAAAGTTACGGAAGGCTCCGGTCTGGTATTAGAATCGGTTCCCGAAAGGTGGGAACGACTGAAGAATACCAGGTCGGTAGCTTACAGGAATATGGAAGACGCCGCGGAAAACCAGAAACGACACTATGACCTACGGATAGACAAGTTTAACGCGAAGTTAGCGCCAAAATACGACGGGCCATGGGAGGTACGGGGTTTTCCATCGCCGGTAATAGCAGAATTAAGGAAGCAGGGGGGCACAAGTAAAAAACGGGCATACGTGGGGGATTTAAAAGAGTATCAAAGTAACACTAACCCGGGCAAAGCGAATCCCAATAACCGTAGTAACCAAACTTCCGCTCTCATCGTTACAGAAACATTGACGAATTCGAAAATTCAAAAGAGCGGTTCCGAGAACACAGTGCCCAACTACAACGGGCCGCCAAGAAGACCAAAATAATACCAGCCCGGGCCGCTGGACCAGAGATAAGGATCCGGACGGCGCCCACACGACTAGGGGTCCGGAGCAAGGCGTCCGAGGGAAGTCCGGCAGGGGATTAGCACCGGAGCCGGGGCATGGCCGATGACGACACGCAGGCAGGAAGGGTCGAGAGGGCGGCAGGCCCTGACGATTGCACCTACGAGACACGAGACAACTCCCCGGACCGAGACGTACTGCAGTGTTGCGTCTGGGAAGGTTCGGGGGGGTAGACCACTCCAGGAAGAGGAAACAATGGTGAATAACTGGGGGTGGACGGTCCCAACAGGGGTCGTCCTCCTGCCAGCGACGGTGGAGCAAATACTGGAAAGATGGAGGAAAAAGCCACGGGGCAAACAGCAGAGCCTGTTAGTGCCGGAAGGGGCGGGGACGTGGAATGTGCTCTTCGGCAGAGGCCGAAGAGTCACCATCCGACAGGCAAATCGGAGGCAGCCAGAGGAGGCCCGTCGACCGAACACCACAGGAGGGCAGCGGCGTGGGGACGATATGAGGGACGTCGAGTGGCAGATCCAGGAGGGAGTCAACCTGCTACCGGCCACCCAGGCCCACATCCGGGAGCGTTGGGCCGGGTTGCGGCTTGGGCAGCACCGCAGCGTCCTGGTGCCCAATGGAGATGACACACTCCAAGTCATCTTCGGGCGAGGCCGCCGGATCATGATCCGGCCCCACACGCCAGCCGCCCATAAAAAAGGGGGGTAATATGCCGCCCGGCGCGCATAAGAAGGAGAATAATATATAAGAAATAGGAATAGCCATAAAGTCAAGTCATGAAGTGTTTAGGATAATGTGTTCATAGTTTTAAAGAGAAATGACACTGTTTTAAGGAGAAATGACATTCGCTTGTTGATTTATTAAATAAATAAGATTTGAATTTGAATGCGCGGGCGCGCCTTAGTGAACCACGAACGGTCACACCGCCGGGCCGAACGGTCACACTACATAAAGGGATTTTCGGGAACGGGCACACTGGCGGCAACCACGGGGTATATAAGGAGGACCGGTTTCTGGGAAGAGTCACTTGTGCGGTGGATCTCAACCAGGTAAGATCAGCCCTCTCCCGCAGTTGGGCACCCTCACCAGCACTAGTCACTTTTGGTCAGATTTAGCCTCAGGCTAAATCTAATAAATTCGACCTCGGTCATACCGAGGGAGCGCTGCCATCGGCCACTCTCCGATGCTTGCCGCAGCAGATCCACGGGATCACTGCCAGGCACTTTCGCAATAGCCTTACCCGGCTTTGCATTTCGTACGCGTCGGACATCAAGGGCCTCGCGTCATCTCTCGTACGAGTCCCACAGGGACTTTGCATCTATTGCGCGTCGGACCTTAAGGGCCTCGCGTCATCTCTCGCAAGAGTCCCACAGGGACTTTGCATTTCGTACGCGTCGGACCTCAAGGGCCTCGCGTCATCTCTCGTAAGAGTCCCACAGGGACTTTGCGTCTAGTTCGCGTCGGACCTTAAGGGCCTCGCGTCATCTCTCGCAAGAGTCCCACAGGGACTTTGCATCTATTTCGCGTCGGACCTTAAGGGCCTCGCGTCATCTCTCGTAAGAGTCCCACAAGGACTTTGCATCTATTTCGCGTCGGACCTTAAGGGCCTCGCGTCATCTCTCGCAAGAGTTCCACAGGGACTTTGCAGTTCTTACGCGTCGGACCCCAAGGGCCTCGCGTCATCTCTAGCAACAGCCCCACCGGGGCTTTGCATCGCTCACACGTCGGACCCAAAGGGCCTCGTGTCATCTCTCACCCGAGACCCACTGGGTTTCTAGTCATTCTTTATCATACCGACTCCATAGTCTTTTCCTCATTACATTCACACTCGCTCGCGTAACCGGTCCTCGGACCCATTCCCTCGTTTCCATTTGTCTCTTCTTTTTTAGCTAGCGGATCGCCCAGACGGTCTGGCCCTGTCCCCACACGGCCTCCCCCCCGGCACCCTACGGAGCATCGGACACCCGGCTACCCTCTTTCGGAAGCTCTCCCTCCCGGCCCCGCAGACCGCCCGGCGACGACCAGCCGAACCTTGTGAATTAACTCTGTAACCCTAGAAACGAAATAAACAACTATGATATGGTCTTAATTAACCGAACCAGCTGCGTCCTACTCTGGGTGGAATCTTCTTTTCCAGCAACCACGCCTGACATCTAACTAAATGTTGGAACGAACTGCTGGTATCCGGTGAACTGTCCCAGGCACCCCGAAGCAGGACCGTTACAAACTGGTAACTGGTCACTAAAATCTAACAAGTTTTGTGATGCGTTAGAAATAGTAGATGCAATAAAGGGCGAGTACGAACAACTCGCAGTCTCCATAATAGAAACAAAACTAACGGGTGCCGCTAGAAACCTAATAGGAAACGAAACAACGATTTCCGAGGTGATTTCTAAAAAAAAGGCAACGTCAAGGGCGAAACTGTGGAAGTATCGTCAGCAAAACTGATGAACATACAGCAACGCAACAAAACTGCAAACCAATACACACAAGAGGTTGAGCAGATGACAAAAGCCTTAGAAGGAGCATACATACCAGACGGACTATCACTAGAATTGGTAAGGAATTATTCCACTCAGCATGTCGTCAAGGCAATGACTAAGAACTGCGCAATTGATAAGGTAAAACTTATCATGCAGGCTGGCACCTTCAACACAATGAATGATGCCATATCCAAGTTCGTCAACAGTTGCACGGAAGCAACTGGACAACCTAATACTGTCCTTTATTTCAAAACTTATTCACAGCGTGGTGGAAACCGCGGACGTGGAAACTTCAGAGGAAACTATAGTAGTCGTAGTAATAATTACAACAACTACAGCAGTTCCAAATATAACAGTAATGGACGAGGCCAATATAGAGGAAACTCAAGAGGCCGTCCAACTCGAATCAAGGCCACAATAACAATTCTGTGAGAATTGCCCAGAATAATTCGGGAAACTCTCACCCTTCAGATACTCCACAGTAAACCACAATGTTCACACCATCAATCTTAGTCTTAATATATTTGTATACCTTACGAATACAGAAACAAACAGAAAACTTGTATTCTTAATTGACACTGGTGCAGACCATGTGATGGAATAATAGGCATTGATTTCATAAAGAAATTCATTTGTCAACTGGACTTCAATCATAAGGAAGATTGGTTTATCCTAAGACCAAATAATTTGAATTTTCCAATTTATGTTCCTATAACATACAGTTCTGGTAATATTTCCATAATTCTACCAGCAAGATCTCAAGTGGTCCGAAAGATTCATATATCATCAGATGAAGAATGTATACTAATACCTAATCAGGAACTTCAACATGGCATTTATGTTGCGAACACAGTCGCAACAACCAAAAATGCATTTGTCCGATTACTGAATACAACCAGTACTGAGCAAATAGTAAATATTCACAATTTAAAATATGAACCACTTTCAAACTATGACGTATCTCAAGTATCCGAAAATTGTCCACCCCAATTCAAGCAAAAATTAACTGATTTATGCACACAGTACAGTGATATATTCGGAATCGAAACCGAATCAATAACTACAAACAATTTTTACAAGCAAAAGGTAAGGTTGAAGAATGAAGAACCGGTTTACACAAAAAATTATAGAAGTCCACATAGTCAAAAGGATGAAATTAACATACAGGTACAAAAACTAATAGACAATAAAATAGTAGAACCGTCTGTATCTGCCTATAATAGCCCACTGTTATTAGTTCCGAAGAAATCACTCTCCAGATCAGATACGAAAAAATGGCGATTAGTAATTGATTATCGTCATATTAATAAAAAACCGTTGTCGGATAAATTCCCGCTACCTGGAATTGATGATATTTTGGATCAACTAGGAAGAGCGAAATATTTCTCGTGTCTGGACTTAATGTCTGGCTTTCATCAAATTGAACTTGAAAAAAGTTCACGAGATATAACGTCATTTTCAACGAGCAATGGCTCGTATTGTTTCACACGATTACCTTTCGGTTTAAAACTAGCGCCTAATTCCTTTCCGAGGATGATGACTATCGCAATCTCTGGATTAGAACCTTCACAAGCATTCCTTTATATGGATGACTTAATAGTTATAGGTTGTTCCGAATAACATATGCTTAAAAACTTAACTGATGTATTTGAGAAATGTATGGAATACAACCTTAAGTTACATCCTGAAAAATGCTCATTTTTCATGCATGAAGTCACTTTTTTGGGACATAAATGCACTGATAAAGGAATCTTGCCAGATGACAAAAAATGCGACGTCATCAAGAATTACCCAGTCCCTCATGATGCGGACAGAGCTAGAAGATTCGTTGCATTTTGCAATTAATAAAGACGTTTCATAAAAAATATTGCCAAATATTCTCGGCATTAATAAATCCGAATTTATTACAATACCCAGATTTCAGCAAAGAGTTTTGCATAATAACGGATGCAACTAAGCAAGCATGTGGAGCGGTTTTAACTCAAAACCATGATGGACTTCAACTTCCAGTTGCTTATGCATCAAGATCGTTTACTAAGGGCGAAAGTAATAAAAGTACAACAGAACAAGAATTTATAGCAATTCATTGGGCAATAATTTATTTCAAACCATATGTTTATGGTAGACATTTTACTGTCAAGACTGATCATAGACCTTTAACTTACCTGTTTTCAATGATTAATCCAAGCTCTAAGCTAACGCGCATGCAACTTGAGCTGGAAGAATATAATTTTACTGTAGAATATCTGAAGGAAAAAGATAACTTTGTAGCTAATGCGTTATCAAGAATAACCATCAAAATCAATTCAAGCTGGGAGCGGCACCAGTGCTGCTCCCTGAAATAAAGAATAAAACCGAGAACAATAAGTCTGTTTTATATTTCATGGCGATCCTGCTAAACATTTCAAAAGGCAGCCACCCTCATCCATTTAATAATGAGCAAAGTCGATGCAGGAACAAAGAGAAAGTGGAAAGTACAGTTGGACTATACTTCGTTTCCCCTTTTGAGCGAATGTGAGGCGGCTCTGGATAAGCGATACCAGCACATGGTAGCCGAAGAGGCTTCCAAACCCAAAAATGTTCAGCTAAGCAATACGTTCCCGAAGAAGAGTGGAAATAAAAGTTTTTCGTTGGTCACTGCCAGGAACGACTCTGCTTCATGTGTTTTGCACTTTGCCAGAGCATAACATAGGAAATTGCACTTCTTTTGCTTCCTTAAACATGCAGCAGAGGTTCGATTTTGCGAAAAAAGTGCCCTTATGCATTAACTGCCTTCGCAAGGGTCACACTGTTAAAAAATGCAAGTCGAACAGGTGCAGGGTGTGCAAATATTCTCACCACACATTGTTGCACACATACAAATCTTGCGTTGCCGCCTCCTCCTCAGCCAGCGCTCAGGGAAGAGTCTCCATCCACTTCGCATGTTTTGCCTGCGGCTGTATCGGATAGAGTTATTCTTGACACAGCTATCGTGGGCGTGTTAACGAAAAGTGGCGAAATTGTGATGGCTCCAGCGTTGCTTGACTCTGGTTCACAAGTAAATTTTGTGACCGGCGAGCTCGCTCAGAGACTACAAATTAAAAGAGAGGACGTGGGCATGAGTTTGCGGGGCATTGGCGAAACTAGTGATCAAGCAACAAAAAAAAAATACACGCAATAGTGAAGTCGCGAATAGGAAGCAGTCAGTTGTCGCCCGATTTTAATGTTTTAAAAAATATTTCTTGTTATCATCCGGATCAAGCGGTGAACATCAGCGGGTGGAGGGTACCTGAAAATATTCAATAAGCAGATCCATTCTTCTTCAAGCCCCAAAAAATTGACATGCTTATCGGCGCAGATTCATTCTTAAAAATTGTGTCAGTTGGCCACATAAAGCAGGGGCCTGAACTTCCCATTTTACAAAAACTGTTCTTGGCTGGATAGTGTCAGGGAGATGTGCTTCGGAAAACAAAATAAAGGCAGAAAATTCAGTACATCTCAGCTGTCAGGACGAAGCATTGGAGGCAATCGACACCATCCGCAGAAATTTTGGTCTGTGGAGGATTTGCCGCCTAAGGCTAAAGTCCATACTCCCGAGCAGCATCTTTGTGAACAACACTTTGAGAAAAATACTTAGAGATTTTCGGTTCGTCTGCCGTTCAAATCTGACCCAATAACTCTTGGTTCGTCATATGAAGTTGCGAAACGTAGATTTTTGTCGCTTGAAAGGAGATTTTTGTCGCTTGAAAGGAGATTGTCAAAAGATCGTTCGTTAAAGAAAATGTGTCTGGATTTCATGGAGGAATATATAGCACTGGGCCACATGTCCTTTACTAATGAAAAAATTCCAGATGGCCCACACTATTGCATTCCGCACCAATGCGTGCTGCGGCACGTCCCTACGAAAGTGAACCCAGCGGATATAGTGTCTCCAGGATGTGCCGTTGAACAGCTCGTCCCGTCCATCTGGTTCGCTGGGTCATCGTTTTTACTCGACTCAGAAAGCAATTGGCCTGTAAACTCACACTTTAAACTTGCTTTAGAAGTTGTGTCTATGGAGTTACGCAAGTCGGCGTTAACTCTGATCGCTACAACAGATCCTAATGGCTTGCTTCAGAAAATAGAGCCCCTTTCGTCACAGCTGAAGCTTCTGAGAGTTTTCGAGTGCGTTTTAGGTTCATTCGAAAGTGTAAGAAAGTGTCAACGCCTTTCGAACAAAGTATTACGACAAGAGAACTGAATTTTGCTTTCGAAAAGATTGTACAAGTTATCCAATCTCACGAATTCAGTGACGACATAGGCAAAATTCGGAAACAGAGACCGGTATTCAGAAATGGAATTCTTTTGTGCAGGAAAATAGCTTAGATTGGTGCTCCTCGACGTTGCTCCGAGTTGGTGGTCGGTTGTTGAATGCTCCTATCCCAAACGAAGCCAAATTTTCGTCGCCGCGGGAACCCGGAGAAGGTGTGGTGCGACAACGCGACCAACTTCTTCGCCCCAGACCGCCACCTGAGAGAGCTCCGGACCCGTTTGGAGGAGCAGGATGACGGTCTGAAGGCATTCGCAACAAAAAAAGCAGGCGAGTTTGCTTTCATACTGCAAAGTACCTGTTTCTTCGGACGGTCGGCAACGGCCTTTTGACCGTAGAGGAGCTCGGGACTCTCATCGCCAGCGTGGAGGCGGTTCTAAACTCGAGGCCAATCGGAGCGCTAAGCAGCGACCCCAGCGACGGCGAAACCCTAACCCCCGGGCATCTTCTGATCGGCGGCCCGCTGTTGCCTCCACCACCGTCGTCGCTCCCGGACCAGATCAGGCCGACCTGCTTGCGGCGATGGCGCAATGTCTTGGGTCACAAACACAGGTTTTGGTAGCGATGGTCCCGAGAGTACGTCTCGATCCTGCCATCACGCATCGTGCCCTTTCGCATAAATAACTTCGCTACTTTCGAGTTTAAATTAAAACCCTGCATTTCACAAATTCTCGTTGATTAATAAAAACTCTTATTAAATATTCAGTTCAAATTTCAAAATTTTTGGTAAATCGGTATTAGTCGGTAATATGCAATGCAGTGCATGGTTAAAAAACGAAATTTTCGCCGAGTGCTCTTTGCAGCACTGTCGGTCTCTAATCCTTGGTTGGAAGTGGCGCGCTCAACGGTGCACGTTACGAATTGTCACACTGGTCCTCGAGCTCTTGTAAGTCTTTAACTTGACTGGATTGATTTTGTGCACCATTTAGCACAACCTATCGAATTCGTGGCAAGCGACCGTACAAGTCGTACATGGCCTTGTTTGTGTGTTTTGCATCCAAAGCGGTCCACTTAGAGTAAGTGTCTGACCTCACCACTGATGTTTTTTTGTTGGCTTTTCAAAGGTTCGTGAGTAGCGACCAACTTCGTCGGCGCAGACCGCCACCTGAAAGAGTTCCGGGCCCGTCTGGAGGAGCAGGGGGACAGTCTGATGGCATTCGCATCAAAAAATGGATGCGAATTTGCGTTCATACCGCATAGAGTACCTCACTTCGGCGGTCTGTGGGAAGCAAGTGTGAAGTCAGCAAAGCACCTGTTCCTTCGGACGGTCGGTAACGACCTCTTGACCACAGAGGAGCTCGGGACTCTCATCGCCAGCGTGGAGGCGGTCCTAAACTCGAGGCCAATCGAACCGATAAGCAGCGACCCCATCGACGGCGAAACCCTAACCCCTGGGCATCTTCTGATCGGCGGCCCGCTGTTGCCTCCACCACCGTCGTCGCTCCCGGACCAGATCAGCCCAACCTGCTTGCGTCGATGGCGCAATGTCTTGTGTCACAAGCACAGGTTTTGGCAGAGATGGTCCCGGGAGTACGTCTCGAGCCTGCAGAGGCGGCCAAAGTGGAACCAGGAGGTCCCAAACGTCGACGTGGAAGCGCTCGTCGTCGAAGGAGAAGACAACATGCCGCCCTAGCAGTGGAGGATCGGGCGCGTGGTGGCGGTGCTCGTCGGCACTGACGGCAAGGTCCGAGTGGCGGGCGTGAAGACAGCGGAGGAAACATTCCGGCGCGCCATCCATAGGTTGGCGCTTCTACCTGGACAATCCTGAAGGACGTCGTCCCTTCGGAGGGGGCGGTGTTTGGTCATTCCGTTCGTTCAGTGTGAAGAGGGGGAGCGTTGCCCAATAAAGCTTTTTCGCTCAGGCGAATTCGGACGCCGATCTCCTCTTTCCCTTTCTCGTTGTGTATTCTGTCCATATATATCCATATATTATATATTAGGTTGTCAAAAAAGTCTTGCGGTATTTTCGCTAGTTGGCGTTGAAAGCGCGTAGTTCTTGTTTCGCGCGCTAACACGTGTTTGATTGATTGTCTTTTCTTTTAAGTCGTTCGTGAGTTATAACGTTGCAATCGTGGAGCAAAAGCTTACTGTACTACTACGATAAAGGCAAAAATGCATCTCATGCCGCCAATAAAATTTGTGCACTTTATGGACCCGATACAGTTTCCATTTCCACAGCACAATGATGGTAGCAACGTTTTCGTTCTGGTGTAGAGGTGGTCGAAGATGCACCACGCTCCGGAGGCCTGTCGTCGAAAATTCCGATAAAATCGCTGAATTGGTCGAAAGAGACCGGCATAGTAGCAGCCGTAGCATCGGTCAAGAGCTGGGCATGAGTCATCAAACCGTTATAAACTATCTATTTTGCGTTTAGTAATTGCAAAATCAAAGGCAGCGCCTGTTCAGACTTTCTGTCTACCAAAATTTGAGTTGTGCGCAGCCTTGCTTCTTTGCGCAACATGGGGTAAAATCAAACATAAGTTTGAGAACATATCCGAAAAGGTTACTTTTTGTCAGACTCGACAATTGTCCTACAATGGATTACAATGCACACATCCCAGCTTAAGTGCGTCGTAGCCAATCGTAGTCCGCGAACATCAAATGGCGACATGTTCCGGGTCAGGAGAATCCAGTGGATATCGTTTCGTGAGGATGTGCCGCAGCCGATCTACAATACACAATCTAGTTCAACGGACCAACATTTCTTTGCTTCAATGAATACACTTGGCCAAAGGGAAAACCAATTGCCAATTCAGCGGACAACGCATTAGAATGGCGAAAAGTGGTAACTTTTAAATGTGGAGATAGCAGAATCGAGAGAATTATAATTGAAAGGCTCATCAGCAGAATCTCTTCATATGCTCGAATTGTCCGGATCGTAGCTTTCATATATCGAATTTTTAACGTTGTTCCTCCCAGCACAGAGCTTCGTCCCTTACAGCCAAACGAACTTGATGCCAATGAAATTCTGAAGGCATTTATCTACATTCTCTCCACAATTCAAAGCCAAAGTTTCTCAACGGATTTAATTGACATACAAAAGGGAAATCGTCTTAGTTCAAATCTAAGAAAATTGACTCCGTTCGAAGCTAAAGCTGATATTGGCAATCGATCTATACAAGTAATTCGAGTCGGCGGCCGTCTAGCATTGCTTCTTCCTAGCGATCACTTGCTCACCTATAAGTACGTTTAACATCTTGACAACGTCAATATGCATGCAGGCCTCAAAGCGCTAATTGGATTACTAAGACTTCAAATATGGAACTTAATTGCTCGTCGCATCACCAATAAAGTAGTCAAAAATTACAAGCCCAGGCAAATGCAACAAATTCTGGGATCACTGCCAGCGGAAAGGCTGACCCTAACCAAGCCGTTTGCCATCTCAGGAGTAGATCTATATGGACCATTTTCTACCTCCTATCGGATTCGTGGAAAGGTTCCATATAAAACATATATGGCGTCATCTGCTTATGTTTAAAGACTTCCAGAGAGCATTTGGTGCGAAAACGCAACTAATTTTGTTGGTGCTCATTCCCAACATGACGAATTCAGGAAGCAGCACTTCAGTCAGCAGGCGCGGTAACGCCTGCAAACGTTTACCGCTTCAACGGGCATCTTGTTTCATTTCATCCCTCGGGAAGTGGCGGTGAAATCGATGAAACATTTGCTGGAGAAAAATATTGGTAACTCTGGTCTTATAGATGAGGAGCTGCAAACTGTTGCCATTGAGGTCGAAGCAGTCGTTAATTCGAGACCAATATCGCCGATGTCCGAGGATCCGAATGATGGAGAGGCTCTAAACGCATCGCATTTTTTGTTAGGTTCGTCTCTAAGGCGCTTCAGGAACCATGTCTGGAGGATCGAAATCCCAACAGTCTGACTCGCTGGCAGCGCGTCACATAGCAGCAGTTTTGAGATCTCTGGCGACGGGGCTACCCTCACACGTTGCAACTTCGAACCAAATGGTTGACGCCGCATGCCATCATAACGCCTGTGATGCAGTGATCATCCATGATGACAACACTCCACCTCAGCAGTGGCCTCTCGGTCGAATCTTAAACACTTGTTTTGGAGCTGACGGAAAGGTCAGAGTTGTCTACATAAAGACGATGAACGGAGTTACTCGCCGACCCATCTGCAAAATTGCGCCGCTCCCAGTTTAAGCAATATGTTGCAGGAACCAGAGAACCAGAGAACCAACGGGTGGAGGATCTTGTAGCACGACATTTATTTTAAAAAGAATCCTAAATTCAAAACCCGAATTGTATATGTAAACAAGAGCTTGCACGCTAGTCACTTATATGAAACTTTGTACTAAGCAGCGAAATCAGTTGTTCTTTTGTAAACACAGAACAACATTCTGTTTCATTGCTCTTTTTTGGACTTTAGTCTGCACACGGGCAGGCACACATCAACGGATACCCACACTCGCATAACTAGCGAGCGACCGCTCATTATTGAAGTACAAAAAGCACCGTTAATGTAGATGTTTAATACTCCAAATACTACTATTTATACTATAAATTTAATTAAGAACTTTAAATGCTCTTCCCTGAATGCTATTCCCTTTAAATTCTCTTTCTCACTTTTGCCGGCTTCAAAGTTTAAAATCATTAATTAAATTTGTATATATTGTTTATTTTATTATATTTTATATTGTAAGGATGCTAATCACGGGGCGGGATATAAACTTCAGTCAGCCCAGGGTCCCCTACAGAAATATTTGTAAATACTGAGACAGGCAGGAAAAGGGATGCGAGATGTGTTGGTTTTTCGAGGGGGGAGTCAGGGTTTTCGCGGGCGGCCGATCCCGTCACCCAGGAATCGGTTGTCCGATCCCGTCAGCCGGGTGCCGGTGCCCAAACTACGAGGGAGGATATAGGCGGCCGATCCCGTCACCCGGGAATCTGATGTCCGGCCCCGTCAGCCGGGTGCCGGTGCCCAAACTACGAGGGAGGATATGGGCGGCCGATCCCGTCATCCAGGAATCGGTTGTCTGGTCCCGTCAGTCTGGTGCCGGTGCCCGAACTACGAGGGAGGATATAGGCGGCCGATCTCGTCACCCAGGAATCGGTTGTCCGGTCTCGTCAGCCGGGTGCCGGTGCCCAAACTACGAGGGAGGATATAGGCGGCCGATCCCGTCACCCGGGAATCGGCTTTCCGGCCCCGTCAGCTGGGTGCCGGTGCCCCAAACTACGAGGAGGGAGGGAAAAGGATGAGAGAGAGAGAGGGAAATGCGGTTTCGTCAGCCGGAGACCGCTTCTGACTGGGTTTTGGAATAATTGGGAGCTGAATAGTTCTTGTAATGATCCTGGCATTTTATTTACAAAGTCTTACCTAAGTTCTTACCTATCTCTACGTTGTTGGGTTGGGATTGGCCCTTGGCCGGCTCACCCGTATTACTCCTCCATGTCCGCTTGCCACATGTTTTCCTGGGGTCGTCTAGCTGCTCCTCCTCTCCGGGATTACGACTTCTCTCGTTCAACTCACAAAACAGACTCCCCGATCGGCGGGCATCGCGAGCTTCTCGAGGCCCTTCTCTGCTGCCGACCGCGGCAGTGGCCCTTTCGCTGTCTTTGTGCGAGCTGTCGTCGTCCTCTTCTCTCTAGCTTTACTGCGCCGGCGTCACGTGGTGTGATCGTGCGCGTTGGTTGGATCTGCGGTGAAGCCTAACGGGCTTTCGCTACGCCTTAGCTATGTATGTACAAGTGCCCTTTGTGGGTCTTAACTAACGTCAGTTCTAGCTTACGGACTACTCTTAACTAAATATCTCTATTTCTAGACGCGGCGGGGCCGCGTGAGGGTTTCGTCGGAGATGGGGGAGGGCCTTGACCCGGTGGCCGCCTCGCATTACCGTACCCGACCTCGACCAGGAAGCGGAGGTCCCGGTCTTCTTGCAGCTGGAGGCGCTCCTGGATCCATCGGCGGTGGTCCATCCCTCCGGGGCGCGCATCTGGGCATCCGGGTCTGGTGCATCGTCTGGGAGGGACTCCTACCCCGTGAAGGCCTCATCCTCGGGCCATGGGGCTGGGCGACGTCGAGGCCCGTTCAGCAGGATGCCCGGTGGGACCTTGGCTTGTCCGGTGGGTTCGTTCCTCGTGGCTGGGTAGTGGAACCGCCAGCGCCACGTGTCGGTGGCGGGCAAAGGCCTTACCCGTCGCTCGGGTTTGGGTGTGGACGCTGCAGCCACTCCCACGACGACTGCCGTGTTGTCGGTCGGTGTGGGCGCTCGTACTGCCGGGGTGGTGGCCGGCTGGGGGATTGTTCCCGTGGCGGGTAATATGTCCAGTATGGTCCGGGCGGCGGCTCGTATGGCTGCAGGCCGCTGGGAGGTGACCGAGCTGGTGGGGCCCCCTGGGGACTCCATCAAATGTTGCAGGAGCTGCTGTAGTGTCCCGGTGTTCGTCGGAGTGCGCGCTTCCGAACGGGCAGTCTGCTCGTCTGTGGTTGTGTCGGTGGGGCCGGGGTTGATGTCCCCGGTGGGGGCGAGTTGCCCAGAGGCAGCAGCGCCGGTGACCTGCGCCGCCATGACGGTGGCGGTGGATGCGCCTGTGAGGGGGGTGATGGATGCGCCTGTGAGGTGACTGATGGATGCGCCTGGGAGGCGGCTGGTAGATGCGCCCGTCGGCCGGCTTGTGGATGCGCCTGTGAGGCGGCTTGTGGGTGCGTCTGTGAGGGGGGTTATGGATGCGCCTGTGCGGCGGCTGGTGGATGCGTCTGTAAGCTGACCGATGGATGCGCCTGTGAGGCGGCCTGTGGATGCGCCTGTGAGGCGGGTGATAGATGCGCATGTGCGGCGGGTGGTGGATGCGTCTGTGATGTGGCAGATCGATGCGTCTGTGCGGCGACTTGTGGGTGCGCCTGTGAGGCGGATTGTGGATGCGCCTGTGAGGCGGCTTGTGGATGCACCTGTGAGGCGACTTGTGGATGTGCCTGGAAGGCGGCTTGCGGAGGCGCCTGTGAGGCGGCTGGTGGATGCGTCTGTGCGGTGGCTTGTGGATGCGTCAGGAGGCAGCTTGCGGATGCGCCTGTGAGGCGGCTGATGGATGCGCATGTGAGGCGACTTGTGAATGCGCCTGGGAGGCGGCTAGCGGAGGAGCCTGTGAGGCGGCTGGTGGATGCTTCTGTGCGGTGGCTTGTGGATGCGCCTGGGAGGCGGCTTGAGGATGCGCCTGTGCGGCGGCTGGTGGATGCGCCTGTGAGGCGGCTGGTGGATACGCATGTGAGGCGGCTTGTGGATGCGCCTGTGAGGCGGCTTGTGGATGAGTCTGTGAGGCGGGTGATGGATGCGCCTGTGCGGCGGCTGGTGTATGCGTCTGTAAGGTGGCCGATGGATGGTGCGTTGGTTTCCTTGAAGGATGTGTATCCTTGCTAGTCCTGGGTAATGTTGGCTCTGCCGGTTGTGATTGCGCTGTGAGCGCGATGTGCCCAAGGCGTGGTGATTGTCCGGACATGATGTTGCGGGCGATGTTACGGGCGTGGTGTTGCGGGGCGACGTGACCTTGCGGGCGCGATTTTGTCTAGCGGTGAAGCCTAGCGGGCTTTCGCTACGCCTTAGCTATGTATGTATGTACAAGTACCCTTCGTGGGTCTTAACTGTTCCTTAAATTAACCCGCGTGAGGGTTACCTCACAATATATTACTAGCGAGGCCGCCTCCCTTCGCACCGCTATTCAAGGTTGACATAGTATTCTAAGGCTTATGTTCCATACGCTGGCAAAATAAAATAAATAAAATTATTTTCGTTTAGGTTTCTATTCAACATTTATTGAAGTGCTTTGCGATATACAATGTTTATTTTATTTATATAAGGTGTGTTAAGTTTGCTGCTTGTCCCAGTGTTCTGGAAGCTGGAAGCGGGGAGCGGAGAGCAACAGCTGATCACTCTCGCATTTTGGGACGATGCGTGGGAGAACGAAAGCGGGAAGAGGGAAAAAGTCAGTCGTCTTCGGCAAGCGAGAGAACGCGCAAGTTGCATCTAACGCGGGACGCTATTTGCACATATCATATACTCGTATTAATAAACGTGTTTTTTTGTGAATTTGTCTTTTATGTTTTGCATTGCCTGGGACTTCTCTTACAATGACCCTTTGCTAATTAATACAAGGGGACACAATTACACTAGGTGAGTAAACAAATAAATTAGAAGATTTTCCGACCCGAGATCAGGCCACAAAGAGCTTCCCATGTGAGAAGCAAATTTAATCCACAGACTTCCAATGATTGCCCTTGTGCTTTGTTGATAGTCATAACGAATGCAAAATGCACCGGGAACTGCAATAGTGACACTGGACTGGAGTCAGTATCTATCATAATGTAATGCAGCAAGATTCAAATCAATGCGAAGTGGTCGTCTTAATCGAACCACTCTTGCTCGAACACAGCTGGCATGAATCAGCTGCAACATAGTCGCAATACAAAGCTCGGATTTCGCACCGCGGCCAACTTTGCAGACCCCTTTCCAAATTCCGGACACGTTCTTTTCTTTAAAGGTTTTCAAAGCAATTACACGAGTTCAGAAAATCGGGCTTATTTAAATTGGCGGTTGCCTAGGTAAGCTGGAAAATGATAACTGGGCTTAAGCAGGTTTCTGACGGCGTTCGTCTCCTAGATTTTATTGAATCTTATTAGATTAGCAAGCCGCATTAACACTCCGGGGCTGCAGCAAGCGCTGAGTTGCGCGGGCATCGTGGGACGCGCCCCAACAAACACCGGAAGATTGCAGTTTCCCATCGCGATCTAAGACCTAAAGACCGAGCGCCCATTCAATCTTAGCGGAAAGAAAAGCCGCTCTTTTTGGAACCACCCACAGTTCACCCTCCGTAGCTACCTGAGCTGCAGCAATTAAATAGGCGTTACTAGTGTAGTTAAAGGGTATATTAGATTCGTTGAAAAGTATGTAACTATGTTACATATGTACCCTATAAAGTATATAGTATATATTCTTGATCAGGATCAATGGCGAAGTCGATTGAGCCATGTCCGTCTGCCCGTCCGTCTGTCCGTATGAACGCTGAGATCTCAGGAACTATAGCAGATACAAAGTTGAGATTAAGCATGAAGATTCTTGAGGTCCCTAGACAGCGCAACTTTATTTCAGCATCCTCCCACGCCCACTCTAACGCCCACAAATCGCGAAAAACTTAAATCTCTGAAATCTCGGGAACTATTAGAGCTAGAAAGTTAAAATTCAGTATGTATAATCTTTAGATGCCAGCGCATCTTATGCTGGTACTACTATCCGGCCACTCCCACCCATACACCCACAAGGCTCAAAAGACGGTTTTCGCATTTTCAAGAAAACCTGATATCTCGGTAACTATAAGTGATAGAAAGTTCGGATTAAGCATGTAGGTTTTTATGATGCTCCCAATGCGAATTGTTTTTTTTCGACCAAACCACGCCCACAAAACCAAAAAAAAACAAAAATTGCAAAAATATCGAAAACTATAAGAGCTACAAAATTTTGCTTAAGAATACCTATTTAAGAGATGACTCTGCAACTTGCCACAAACCGCGGAAAACTGTGGCGTCTATTATATTATTATGAATGCCTTCGTTTGATCTTGTATAACTCATTTCTTAATATCTATCTATTTTCCAAAGATTTTTCAAATCGAAACATTATTTCGCTATTTAAAAAGAAATTAAGGTTGTAAGGCCTCACATGGGCAGTGACTTCACTATAAGCATACTCAACATACTTCCTCTGACAATAGGTGGCACCTTGTGAATTTCCACTAGCAAAATTAATATTTTAAAATTGTGTAAGACAGTAACAGGTATCTTATAGTCGCGGCACTCGACTATAGCGTTTCCCCTTGTATTTAAATTGAATTTTGACCACATAGCGCCCATTCTTATATTTATTTGTGGTCTCTAAGAAATGCTTTTCACAAATTTCTTCCTCAATATCATTGTTTACATTTTCCATCTCCCAAAATCTTTCTAAATTGTCAACTTCTATTGCAGTAACCACAATCAGTTTCTTACCTTTTGATTTTGCGCAACCGGATAAAATTCATCCGGATTCAGTGTTTTGACATAATAGTCTGTGAATTTTAACTACTTTCTTCCTTCCGTACAAATCTACCCATATAAAAATATCTTCTCTACTTGGTTTATTAAAGTGAGGGCCCGCCAAAGCAATTTGTCCACTTGGACTTATCAACGTCTAATGTTTTGACAGGTAAAGTCTTCATAAGTTTTGGAAGAATGGTTGCTTCAATGTTCAGAGGATCTTTTTTATATTGCGCATTTTTATGTTTAAATTAACTTTATATTTTGAAGTACAAGTGTGTGCACTGCAACCCACTATCTGTTAACGCTCTTGGGTTTTCTTAGCCACATTTTATTGAATTTACTTTAATCCAAGTTGTGGCTAGAAACGCTTGCTCTTTTGTAACGCACTCTTTACCATTTCCTGTTATTCAGTTGGGACGTGAACCATAGTGTGATGGGGTTTTTGAAAACTGAACATACATTTTCGCAGTTACACCTCGTGAACGACGAATGCTTAAAACACCTATTGCACAAACGTTGTTTGCGAATAAATTAGTTACAAAATCTCCAACCATTTTACATATTAGGCAGCTTTTACTTAACTTGGTATTTACCCCTCATTTAAAAGGTTTCCTTTCTTCATCTTGTGACGATACGAGGTGTGTTCAAAAAGTAAGGTGACTCTTCAAATTTCGCGAATTTCAAATTTTTCGATTATCGAAACCTTTTAGAAGTTATACGAGGTGTGTTCAAAAAGTAAGGTGACTTTTCAAATTTCAAATTTTTCAAATTTTTCGATTATCTTCAGTTTTGGGAACAAGAAAAAGTCACATGGGGCCAAATCCGGTGAATATGGTGGCTGAGGCATTATTGTGGTGTTGTTTTTGGCCAAAAAATCCAAATCCTTTGATCCATATTTTTCGATAGCAAAAAATCGCCGAGCTCGCAAAATAACTTGTAACTTTACGCCTCTCACAACCAAACAAAAGAGGATGTTCCATTGAAACTTGGTACAGATGTTAGGGAAGAGTGTACCAATATAACAAAACAAAAAAATCGATAATCGAAAAATTTGAAATTCGCGAAATTTGAAGAGTCACCTTACTTTTTGAACACACCTCGTATATGAGAACTAAATCGTTATTCCAAGAAATCCACTACATCAATTCCCTTAGTTTTTTTTACAAGCGTTTCATAAAGTTGAAGCGCTTCTTTATTAAATTATTAATAAATTATATATATAAAATTATATATATATTATTATATATTATAATGTTATAAAATATTAATAATATCTTCCCTCCTTGGTTTATTAAAGTTAGGGTCTGCCATCGCGATTTTATCCATTTGGACCTATCAACGTCTAATATTGTATAAGTTTTGGAGGAATGAAATAATGGTGCACTGCGACCCATTGTCTATTAACGCTCTTAGGTTTTCATATCCACCTTTTTTTGATTTTACTTTAATCAAAGCTGTGGCTAGGAACGCTTGCTCTTTTGTAATGCAATTGTTAACTTTTTCTAGTTTTTCAGTTGAACCATGGAGCATAGTGTAATGTGGTTTCTTGCAAACGAAGTTCGTAGTTACTCGTCTTAAACTACGAATGGTTAAAACAAATATTGGACAAACGTTGCTTGCGAATAAAATCCCCTCTTCTTGATGCACTCATTCCTCTAAATATATAAAAATTTGTTACAAAGGGTCAAACTATTTTACATAATAGACAGCTTTCATTTATCGTGCTGTTTAACAAAAGAATTAAAAGAATGTTCCAAAAAATCCCTTACATCATACTTTAATTGAATTTCCTCAGTCTTTATTGAATGCGGTTCATAAAATTGAAGCGAGCTCCCGGAGCTTCTGGCGCGTCACTAAAGATGTGTGTGGCCTGGCGTTGTCCTGGTGGAAGACAATTCGGCCTCTGTTGATCAAAGAGTGCCTATTCTGCATGAGTGCTGATGTTTTTTTGCGTCAATTCGTGTGGCACCCATACATCGAGCTTCTTAGTGACTCCAAGCTTCTTCAAATGGTTTATAACAGTTTGATGACTCATGCCTAGCTCTTGACTGATGCTACAGCTGCTACTATGCCGGTCTCTTTTGACCATTTCAGCGATTTTATCGCATTACCGAAACGAAGTTTTCGTTTATTTAGACGACTTACTTGTGGTCTCGTCAGACTTTGAGGCTCATACGAAGGTGCTCAGAGAGTTGTCTGCTTACATTAAAAAGAATACTATGTCCAGACTGATGAACAATATGGTACCGAAATGAAGTTTTTGTTTATTTAGACGACTTATTGGTAGTTTCGTCAAGCTTCGAGGCTCATTTCAAGGTGCTCAGAGAGTTGGATGTATACATTAAAAGAGCAGGCTTAACAATCAACGATAGCAAAAGCTACTTTGCATGAGACGGGTGTTTAGGCCACTTCTTTGGTGATGGCCGAATACGCACAGATCCAAAGAAAGTGGTGACTATCAAGGATTTTAAGATTCTGAAAACCCTCCGTGGAATAAGAATCTTTATGGGACTCTGTGGTTGGTATAGGAAGTTTGCTTAAAATTTCGCAGCCCTGTCAGCCCTTTTAACAGACCTGATGACGACAAAGCGTTAATTTAGTTAACCCCTGAAGCAATTAGGGCTCACGGAGCAAGAGTGTTTGGCAGCGATTGTTGCTCTTAAACATTTCCGAGCGTACGTCGAACGTCACGTCTTACAGATTGTCAGCGAGCATGGTTCTCTTAAGTGGCTTATGGTCAATCGCGACTTAAATTTCCGTCTGGGTCGATGGGCAATTGCTTTACAATCGAACAAGTTTCATATCGATCACCGCAAGGGTTCATTGAACGTAGTTCCCGATTCACTTTAACGAATTAACGAAGACGAGCTTGCTGCTATAGATCTACAAGATGGGCTACTTGTCGAATTAAGCTCTAGTCATTTCAAGTCAGCTGGTTACAAGGCATTAGTCGATAGGGTCAGCACTAACGAGACCAATTTCCCTGATTTGAAAGTCGATAGTGGGTATTTATATAGAAAGGCAGAACATCTGACGGGAGAAACTCTTCATGATGAGTATGGATGGAAGCTGTGGATTCCCAAAAAGTGATTACAGAAGCCCTTGTTCGCCCTCTTGACAGTCGTTTAAAACTTTAGAGAGAGAGAAATCTCAGGAATCAAGGCATGTGAACATTCTGACCAAAAGGACTGGGACAAGAATTTGAATAGGATTAGTTGTGCTTTGCGTTCCTCGGTGCATTCATTCGGAACGTCACCTTACTACATGGTCTATGGCCAATACAGGTCACATCGGGTGCAACATATTCTCTGCTAAGAAACTAGCTCGACGATCGTTCCACACTATTTAACCGTCCGCAGTCTTTCGGGATTGTTCATAGAAAAGCTACAAAACGGATGAAGAAGATGCATGATGAAAAAAGCGATACAACCTTCAGTCGAAGGTAAGAGTCTTAGAGTCTTTTGGAAAGATTCTAGCTGTTGTTCCTTGATTAACTTTAACTACAAAGTTATCCAAATTAGTGAACGCCGAAATGAGATCAAATAGGTCATTAAGGTTATCAATACATAAAACTATTTGCGGTGACTTTCAAGTTTCCTTAAGAGTACTGTTACTATTAGTATTAGAATTAATCTGTTGAGATCTCATGTCCACATCCTTTGAACAAATATTTACCTTAGATGTATTCATTTGGGCAGCTATTGAAAAGCTAGGTCTTTCCTCATCATCACTGATTCTACTTCCATGTCGAGTAAAGCAAACCTATTGCTGAAGCTCGCCTTGCTGGTTAAAGCTGAGGGTGATGCAGACGTCAGATTAATAAAATGTAAAATAGAACATGCACTCCAGCGAAAAGATAATTAAATTGAAGGTTTAACTGAACATTAGTAAAATATTTCCTGCTCTAAGGCCGAACGCTGTTCAGTAGTAAAGTAACGGTCAAAAAATAAATAAATACATATTAATACTAGTAAGGAAACAAAATTAGGCCGTGAATACACTGAGAAAAAAATAAGAACAAAAAAAGAATAGCCAAATAATGGAAAATATTTCTTTTGTACAGTAAGAGCATTTTAAAACTAATTAAAACTTATATATAAAATCAAGAGTAAAATTTGTCAATATTGTATAAATGTAGACCCCCTTATTAAAATTTAAGGTTACTTCATACTAAGCGTACCTAGTGATCTTATCCGTCTATCTCTATGGAGAACAAACTATTTGTTTTCCGGTTTCTAGGCATCGATAGTATGCAATAGTTTGCAATTGTATTCTGTTGAAATCTTTGCCCAATGTCCCTTATCTACTATTTAATTTCGTATGTCGCCGTAAGCATGCTCAATTTCTTGATTAATAATAATAGCCAAGTAATTAATTATATTATATATATTATTAATAATAATAGACGAGATAGAGCCGGATACTATAGCGTGCCCCGCGAAGTCAGATCTGTGTTCAATACTGGGCAATATAAGGTTGCACAATACATGCGATCGTCGATTCAAAAATATACATAAAATTAAAGACTACTAAAAACTTAAATGAATTTCAGAGGAAATCTTTATAAAAGAATTGAATTCTAAACAATATTTCAGAAGAAATCTTTATAAATATAAATTATAATTTTCCGCGGTTTGTGGGCGTGGCCGGATACAACTTCATGGCAAGTTGCAGAGGAATCTCTTAAATACGTGTTCTTAAGCAAAATTTTGTAGCTCTTATAGTTATCGAGATTTTTGCAGTTTTGGGTTTTCGGGTTTGTGAGCGTTAGTGTGGGCGTGGCTTTATCGGAAAAAAAAATTCGCATAAAACCCTACATGTTTAATCCGAACTTTCTATCTCTTATAGTAACCGAGATATCAGTTTTTCTAGAAAATCCGAAAACCGTCTTTTGAGCCTTGTGGGCATATGGGTGGGTGTGGCCGGATAATTTGAACACTATAAGATGCGCATGCATTTAAAGATTGTACATACTGAATTTCAACTTTCCAGCTCTAATAGTTCCTGAGATTTCAGCGATATTAGTTTTTCGCGATTTGTGGGCGTTAGACTGGGCGTGGCAGGATGCTGTAATAAACTTGCTCTGCGTAGGGACCTCAAGAATCTTCATGGTTAATCTCAACTTTGTATCTCTTATAGTTCCTGAGACCTCAGCGTTCATACGGACAGACGGACAAACATACGGACATGGCTCATTCGTCTTCGCTATTCATCCTGATCAAGAATATGTATACTTTATAGGGTCGGAAACGCTTCCTTCTACCTGTTACATACTTTTCAACGAATCTTGTGTACCCTTTTACTCTACGAGTAACTTGTATAAAAACAAGAGAAAACGCTTTAGTCTAGTGCTGCGACTGTAAGATACCCGTTACTGTATTACTCAATTTTAAAATATTAATTTTGCTAGTAGAAATTCATAAGGCGCCATCTACTGTCAGAGAAGGTATGTTGAGTAACTGATTGGGACGTCACAAACCATGTGAGACTTTATAAATAATATTCCAATTTAAAAAACCTTTGGTAAATTGATAGATATTATCAGAAATAAGTTATACAAGGTCAAACGAAGGCATTTGTAAGGTTGTGTCCCCTTGTATTTGGCTAACAAAGGGTCATTGTCAGAGGGGTTCCCGGGCAATGCAAAACATTAATAGATAAATTCACAGAATTCACGTTTATTAATTTATGCACATATGTAAATGACGTCCCGCGTTAGATACAACGTGCGTGTTCTCTCGCTTGCCGAAGACGACTGACTTTGGCCTCTTCCCGCTTTCGTTCTCCCACGCATCGTCCCCAAAAGCGAGAGCGATCAGCTGTTGCTATCCGCTCCCCGCTCCCAGCTTCCAGCACACTGGGACAAGCAGCAAACTTAACAGCATTCATAATAATATTATAGACGCCACATTTTTCTATCACTTATAGTAACCGAGATATCAGCTTTTCAAAAAATGCGAAAACAGTCTTTTGAGCTTGGTGTGCGTATGGGTGGATGTGGCCGGATAATAGTACCCCTATAAGATGCGCTAGCATCTTAAGATTATACATACGAGGTGTGTTCAAAAAGTAAGGTGACTTTTCAAATTTCTCGGGCAACATATTTTCGATTATCGTTTTTTTTGTTTTGTTATATTGGTACACTCTTCCCTAACATCTGTACCAAGTTTCAATGGAACATCCTCTTTTGTTTGGTTGTGAGAGGCGTAAAGTTACAAGTTGTTTTGCGAGCTCGGCGATTTTTTGCTATCGAAAAATATGGATCAAAGGATTTGCATCAAATTTTGTGTAAAAAATAAAATTAAGTGCTCTGAAACACTTGAAATGTTGACAGTGGCATACGGTGAAACTGTTCTGAGTAAAAAAAATGTGTACAAGTGGTACAAACTCTTCCAAGATGGCCGGAAAATGCCAATGACCAGCCTCGCTCTGGACGCCCAAGCACGTCAACAACTGATGAAAACGTTCAAGCAGTGACGAAAATTGTTTTGGAAAATCGTCGAATCACTATCAGAGAAGTTGCTGAAGATGTCGGTATATCGCTTGGCTCGTGCCATGAAATTTTTTCAAACGTTTTGGGTATGAGTCGTGTGTCAGCGAAGTTTGTTCCGAAATTGCTGAATTTTGAGCAAAAGAACCGTCGCATGAGCATCGCTCAAGAGCTGTTGAATGACGTCAACGACGACCCAGATTTACTCAAAAGGGTCATAACTGGTGACGAATCATGGGTATATGGTTATGATATCGAAACCAAAGCCCAATCGTCCCAATGGAAGAGCCCAGACGAGCCAAGACCGAAAAAAGCAAAAAATCGCCGAGCTCGCAAAACAACTTGTAACTTTACGCCTCTCACAACCAAACAAAAGAGGATGTTCCATTGAAACTTGGTACAGATGTTAGGGAAGAGTGTACCAATATAACAAAACAAAAAAAACGATAATCGAAAATATGTTGCCCGAGAAATTTGAAAAGTCACCTTACTTTTTGAACACACCTCGTACTGAGTTCCAACTTTCTAGTTTCTAATAGTTCTCGAGATTTCAGCGATTTTAGTTTTTCGCGATTTGTGGGCGTTAGAGTGGGTGTGGCAGGATGCTGTAATAAACTTGAGCAGCACAGGGACCTCAAGAATCTTCATGGTTAATCTCAACTTTGTATCTCTTATAGTTCCTGAAACCTCAGCGTTCATACGGACAGATCGACAGACGGACTGACGGACACGGCTTAATCGACTTCGCTATTGATACTGATTAAGAATATGTATTCTTTATAGGGTCGGAAACGATTCCTTCTACCTGTTACATACTTTTCAACGAATCTAATATACCCTTTTACTCTACAAGTAACGGGTATAACTGCACAGATACAAATCAATCTGCAACTTCAACAGTTATTAAATAAATATAGCCCCTTAAAAATGTCCCAATAATTTTAGGATTTTCCGTGTCGTCATCAAGCCATCTACCTTCTACTCACAGTGCGATTTACTTATGATCTGTATTCCTGTACGCATATGCAGTAAACGGTAAAAAGTTTGCCAGTCTTACTGTAAGTACCTACAAATAAAACTTTTTTTCAATTTTTAGGAACCTCTCCCTCCGGTGGCACCCACAGTATTTTCTATATTCACGCTCATGTAGAGCTTGCTTTTTGGACTATTCATAATTTTGACTTTAACAATTTGAAGTTCATTGTTAATGTGTAGAAGGTTTTGCGACTAACAAAATGTTTAAGCTTTCGCTCAAAGAAAATTGGGAAATATTGAAAACTTGCTTCCAAAGTGGAGAGTCTTCAACCGAAACTGCAAGAAAATTTGGAATAAATAAATAAAGTGCCTTCCAGGCAGTTTGTGGATAGTTTGGTAAAGCGTTGTTTAGTTTTTGGATCGTTGATGGATAAAACAACACGTTTACGAGTTCGTCCAGTTCGATCGGTTGAATATATCGCTGCGATGGCCAATGACAATCCGTCGACGTCAACTCGGCACCGTGCTTAAGAGTTGGACATTCCGCGCACTTCCCTGCAACGGATTTTAACCAAAGACCTCTGTCTAAGGCCATATAAGATTCAGTTGGTACAGCAGCTTAAGCCGCATGCGTTTTCGGTTCGCGGAATGTGTTCAGGAGCGCTTTGCCGAAGATGACCATTTTTACCGAAAAATCGAGTTTTCTACCTCGGTGGTTATGTGAATAAGCAAATTTGTCGCATTTCGGGTTTTGAAAATCCACACGTAGTCTTGGAGAAACCAATGCATCTACAACGAGTGACTGTTTGTTGATCCCGTTGAACTATTTTTTGTGGGGTGCCGTCAAGAATAAGTGTTAAGTCAACCAACCAAAACGATTGACGATCTAACGCACGAGATTAAAGTTGCCATCAGGGCCATTGAGAGCGATACCATCGAAAATATGTTTAAAAACTAGGACCGAATGGGCTACTGCAAAGCCAGGCGAGGCAGACATATGAACGAAGTGGTGTTTCATATATGAACAGCAATGTTGAGGCTATTCAATAAAAAAAAATGTTGAAAAGTACATACTCGTTGTTGTTTTATAGCGATTTTAAAATGCAAATCTGTTAAATTAAAAAATATAAATTTATATAATTCACAATTTACATAAATTCTTATGGAAATCACACAAAAAAAAACATTCAAATAATTTCATTAAAATGTAATATTTGTAACTACTAGGGATCACGCGATCGCTTTGTTAGTTCGAACAAGGGCAAAGTATAAAATACATCGTAAAAATAAGCCTGAGATGTTCTTATCGGAGCCGAATACATGTAGGCATTGGAAGAAGGCTGCGAAATATAGTAGGTAGATACTACAAAATATTGAAATGACATATAGTGCAGACAATCGCTGCTCAAATAGTAATAAAGTTAACGTAGCATACTGCGTACTTGACTGATTGCATTGATAATAAATATTCGTAAGAAAGTTAGGCTGAAGCATACGTACTCTAGAAGTGCCACCGCAGCTCGAGGTGATCCGGCCACGCTGTCACTGTATGCTGTATCAACATGGATAGAGTTCGTATGGTAAAATTTACACGCGACCTACAAAATATGCCTCAAAATTCAACTAATAGTTTGCAAGGCGCGCTTAGAATGACCAAGGAGGCAGACAGTAATAACGAAGAAAATGAAGATGAGGAGGCAGCAATTGATGAGTAGCTTAGATCCTTAGGGTTTCCAAAAATATCTTCTCAAATGAATGTCAAAAATGTTTCTGATATAGATCCAAGCTCCCGCCAATTATTTCCCTTGAAAACTTAATAACTTTAGTTAAATATCCCTTACATTAAAGCAAAAATATACGAGTATGTATCACATGTTTTGCATAACGCCAAAAGAAGGCGGAACATGTGTCGGCAAGAGTAGACATATATCTCCATTATTTCAATCTCTTTTCAAGGAATATAATAGTAGAGTAGGATTCGATCCAACTTCGAATAAACTTGTATTGTGTACTCCCACAGGAATGCTGCTATTGGAATCGGAGGCTCCACTTCTCATTACATGTTCATGTTCCCTGTCGGAGGAGCATTTGAATATATCGTAAATTTAGTTGAAAAAATGTAACAGTATGGCAACGTTGCAAGCTAGTGTTTCATAACGTGGCTTAAGCGACTTCTCTTACTGAAGTACTCTCGATTTGCGACACACACTACGCGCCGCTTTTCTGTGAATAAATTTATAACCAGTTTTCTAAAGCCGACTTCTCATTCTTGTACTGCGCCCGGTGAACATAAAACAAGTTCGGCAGTCGATCGATCATTTTGGCGACCGTGACAAGATGCAGTACGGAATACGCGGAGGTTCAGAATTGGTTTTAGATTTGAAAAAGTGTCCAGCGTATCGCACCAACGACGAGCAATTACAGCGGCAATCAACATCGATCGGGTCAGCTAAAAGGAATCGACGGAGAGACATCAGCAGCATTGTCCGCCTGAAGTTCGAAGCTCGGAATCTTTCTGGACCACCACAGCGCCCAGGTTTGCATAACTCTTCTCCCCTCTCCCAATCAGCAATTTGCAACCACGTGCAGGGGTGAACTTGTGCACAAACACGGATGACAAATTCCGTTACAGCACACACATACACACGCGCATGAGTGAGTACACAAATTCACTCATCACATAGTTTTTTTTTATTTACATATACCCAGCAAGCAATTGGAAGATCGTTTTTCGATTTATCAGCTTGACGAGTCTTCTTCGTATCGTTTAGATGATTAAAAAAAGATTCTTTTTACGCGCAACTAGAAAAAGACTCGAAAATTACTCGAAAATGAGTCGTAAATGATCTTCAAATACGATGTGTAAAAAAACAAAAACAAAATTGTAAAGCAATCGAAATTTAATCATCCAGATGATTGAAAGGAGATTTTTTTTGGCTTTACATTAACATTCGGTGAGAGAACTTGTAGCTTAACCGCGCTCTCTCTCTTGATTTTCTGTTATCTGCTTTATCTCGTTTATCTTATTCAAACGGTACCTTTTTACAAAATTTGAAGTGGTTGGTGCAATGTTCTGCATTTTTAAGCTCCATTTTAGTAACTTCGAGAACTTTGTGAGATTCGGTAAAGTGAAAAGAATATGTCAGCGAAAATTTGCAAAAAAACAAGCCAAAAAATTATTAAGCAAAGACATTGTGTTGTCTGAATTAAAAAAAAATGAATACATGGCAGATAACACAAACAAAGAACTTGTCGCAGAAAATAACATTTAAAATTATAACGACTCAAGCGCGTTGAGTGAAAAATGCTCTTCTATGAGTGATTTGGATAGTGAGAGTGAAAATAAATGTGAAAACGAAGATATAACTTTGAGTGAAGAAATTTCAAAATGGGTACAATATCTTTCAATAACGATAATATTAGTAATAATATTTAGTGCAAAGTGATGCCAAATTTGAAAAAATCACTGATATTTTACTTGATATTCAAAAAGAAAAAAGAATGTTAAGGGCTGAAGCTGTGGACCTAAAGCTTTGTATTACCAAATTGGCAGAGGAAGTGATTACCGTCAAATTGGAAAATAGAAAACTTCACAGTATCGGAGGGCAACACATGGATGATTTGCCGACTTAAATGAAATTGTCAACTTTGAGAACGATGTACAGCAGGATAATGAGAAATTACAGCAATTTGTAAGTATTGTATATATAAATCAATTTTAATTTCTTAATTTAATTTAATTTAATTTTCAGAAACAATTTATAGGGAAAACTAGTCTAGAAGGACCATCTCAATTTTTAAGAGCAGCACTTCGAAAAGTATTTTCCGACCAATTGGCTACAAGTTATAGTTGGAAAGGCACCAGCACAAAGCCAAGCGCTGAAAAGTGCTTCCTTATAACAATAATAAAAAGTAAGAAAATATTTCTATTATTGGCGAAAAAAGTTAATATTTTTCTCCTCCTAGATATTTGCTACATAAAATTCCAATGCACGGATAAGGACATGATCATGGTCTTCCAAAAATTTTTCGTACATGCCAAAGACCGGGTTAAAAAAAGAAAGCGCCTGAATAAGTTTAGTTGGTATTTGAAATACATATATATATATATATATATATATATATTAAATAAAAATTGTAGAACAAAATATTATTGAATATATCACTTATTTTAGATTCTTATACGACTCGAAAAAGACTCGCTTCTCGGGAGGAAAATGAGTTGAAAGCGAGCGAATTTCGATTAAAATATGACTCGAAAAAGACTCGCTTCTTGGGATGAAAAATGAGTCGAAGGCGAGCGAATTTCGATTAAAATATGACTCGAAAAAACCTCACTTCTTGCGAGGAAAACGAGTCGAAAACGACTCTTCCTGAGGTGTCGAATACGACTCATTAGGAAGAGTCGCGGCTAGGGTTCCATTTTCTACCAAACAGAGAGTCTTTTTCGATCAGAAAATGATCGCACTTATGATCATTTTGCTCTTCTAGGAGAGTCGAAAATGACTCATATTCGATCAGAAATTTCATAAAATGCTTGCTGGGTATTCGCATACCGCCGAAAATAAATAAATACATACATACATACCCTTTACCGCTGCTCACAAGTAGCTTTTGCTGAATTTGTGTCTTCGCATTTGCCAATTTTCTAACGCCGAGCTGCATTTAAGGTACAGACTAGGGTTTACTAATTCCCGGTAGCAGAACTGTTGTTTCTCGAACTGTAGACTCTTCCCTCTATCCAGTGCCTGCACAATTTACAATCAAGTTCAACGCCATGAGTCCAACTAACGAAGGCGGCAACAACGATCAAAGGTCGAGGACAACACAAACGTTTAGCTGTGCGCATAGAATCCAACTCAAATGAAACGGCGGAATCCCTAGACTGCAATGTGCAAATTATTGAGGTATATTTTCGGCAGTTATCGCAGCTGCAAACTAGAATCGAAGAATTAGATCTCGACGCCGACGGACGCGAGTTTTGGTATCGGGTCCTGCGGATGCGGTCCAAGGGAGATTCCAGTTATTCCTTGATTGTCCTCAGGGCTTAATACTTTGATTTTTCCAAAGATTTAGTTTGGTTGGGAATTAGTGTGGTTGAAATGAAAAACGAAACGTCCTCTATGTTCGAAGTACATTTCTAGACTGACTTCATTTATTGTTCAGCGGTGGCCGAGAAGCCGCCGCTGCCAAAATTGTACATACAAATCTTATATACTATACAAAAGAGCTTATACACTAATACAAGATAAAATAAAGAAATGTTTATGCAGCAATCCGTTCGAAGTGTTCGCTTGTGTCATATTTCCTGTAGCGAGAGGTCGAGGCATCCTGTTGCGATGTCATCAAAATGTTAGCGGGTCTTTGCCGGGTCTAAGCAATGTTTCGGATTGCAACATACTTGCATCCAAATGTGTGGGTTCAAGTGGTTGCCCAGTCAGCGTACTATTTCTAGGGTAGCCCTGGGAGGTTTGGCTGGGGGTTCGTTGCCTACCGACTGATCGGTATTTCCTTCCCTCCTGGATTGAAGTGACGTCCAAAACGAAGGAATGGACGTCGCGAAACTTGGTTCTGGTATGGTAGCGACAATAATCTTCTTTTTTGATCGATACCAAGACTCCAACTATTAATAATAGATATACAGCTCCGAAATTGGTGGTCGTAAACTTTTTCTTTTTCTTTCTATATAATTGAATTGGAAACATTGATGGATCGTAAATTTAGATTATGTAAATTAATATCTTCAATGTGATCGGTGAAATTAATGTTTTGAATAATCGGAATTGTAGCTTCTATCTTTTCCTCAAATTGTAATAATTCTTTATCATAAGGGATTCGGTTGATATAAACAGATCCCTTCATGGAAATATTAGTCGTACAATTGGATTCAATGGTAGAGTTCATTGTGTTTAAGATTAGGATGTGTGGTGGTTCTATTTCTGTAATTACTTCTTTATTATATTTTAAATATTTTGTTTAAATGTGGGTAACTTATTTCTAAAATTATTCTTAATTCCGTTCATAAAACTATCTCGTTCTAAGATCTCGAGGATGTGTTCGTCGGACATGTTACTTAATTGGAGGTCATCTAACTCTTGTCTGATTACAGTTAATTCTTCTTCTGATACAATGAAATTTGGTACAATGTTTAGTTTGGCCAATAACAGGCTTTCCTCTATATTACTTAAATAGTTAGACAGAACGTCTATATTCATATTAATTCGGGATATATATTGTAATGTGTGTTATTTTTCTTATTTTATTTAACTTTAGTTTTCTTGTAGATATAAGTGTGATTTTTTTGTCTTTTTAGTACTTTGTGTTGGGAAAAGCCAGGAGTGAGCTTGTTTCTTCTTCGTTTAAGTGTTCTTTTTGGAATTTTGATAAATGCTTTCGACTCTTCTTCGATTTCCAATATCTCAGAGGAACGATTTGGTCCTATACGCAAGGGCATTTCCACCGTTGGTGTCGTGAAGGTTAGCTGGGAAATATTATTTATTTCCGGGAGTTCAGTACGTATGTTCATGCCAATTAGTCCGTCAAAGAATTGGTTAAGGTTAAATAGTAGAAGAAGGGAATTTTCTTTGATCGTTAATCTTTTCTCTGTCTGTTATTTATTTAGGGTTTATAAAGGAGCCATCTGCACCCGTATCTACCAGGAATATAAATTATGTTTGTTTTGAAATGAAAGTTCTACAAATGGTAGTTGGGAGTCCAATCGAAAATTTGCTCAAGAAGCCTGTTTATGCTTTGAGGCTTTTGACTGAAACATTTCCTTCTTCGTCAATGTTATGTGTCGCCTCAGTTTCGTCTGTCTTTATTTCTATATTAAACATTCTTTGTCCGTTAGTTTGGAATCTGTTATTATTCGGGCTTATTTTAGCTGCGACATTCGATGTACTAGGTGTTTTTATCCCCTGCCATGAAAGCAGGAAATCTTTGATTATGGTAATTACTATCGTAATTCGACCGGTTATAAGTAGTCTCGTTATTTCGATTGTAACGATTATAGTCCCTGTTCTGGTGCTGGGTATTGTCCCTATTTTGGTATTGGTATTGGTTTTACCGGAAGCAATCGCTCTGCCTACTCGACTGTTCGTTTTGCAACCAATTTGTTACATTTTCAGCATAGCTCCTCTGTTTCGATTAACCTGAATAATGCTAGCTTGATCTTAGTAATTTGGTCGTAAAATCTTTGTAAAGACAGTTGTTTTTGTTTTAAATTGTACAGCCTCATTCGCTTTCCCTTCAATTTTCTGCCTAATAGCCCTAAGCAACAACTGACCGTACGGAGTCTGATCCGTACCCCTGATCATCAGAATTATTTCCTCCACGTTGTTGATAAACTCGTTAAGTGTAAATGGGTCCCCCTGAGTATGGTGGCAAAAAGAGAATTACGTCAGGAATCCTCATTGAAGTAAATAATTCGACAGGGTTGACAAACGCCGTGTTGAGGTGGGAAGGCGAGGAATTGGTACTGTTGTCTATGGTCACGGGTGAGGGTGTGATAATCGGTCTTAGGGATAGAGAGCTTTCCTGGGGTGTTGGTTCGTTAGGATTCTGTCTCTTGCTACCGCCTCTAGTAGTAATTTTGTTAGTCGGCAGTAGACTTTTGACTTTTGAAATATTCGGCATCAAATTAGATTATTTTTACTTATGGAGAAAAATTCTGTATGTATTTAAACTATTATTTGTAAGATACTTTAGTATTTAGCGTGTTGATGCGTCTGTGGTGTAGTGTCTCTCAGGTGTCGTACTCTTGTGGCAATTTACCTGTGAGAATATAAAAATTAGTATTTCTTTTTTTTATTTTTTTTTTGTTGTTGATAGCTTTAAACATGTATTTAAGCAACGTTGCTATATATCTCTTTATATATATATATATATATATATATATATATATTTATTTATAAATATATATATATTCTATCTATATATATATATATATATATTCAAGACTTAAGTGCCAATCGACACCAACTTGCATGAAACTCACATGAATTCCCTTGAGGCTGAACACCCTTTACCTTTATTGGACACAAAATTGCTTTATTTCAAAAGATACTTTCTTTTCTCTTTAATATTTAGGCGTTTTCCGGCATGACACCAGCTTACAATATTTTCCATAAATTTTGTAACTGACGTTCTTACAAAACACTCGATGGGATTGTAGAACTATTTCACTGGATACCCATTTTCTCAATACTAATTTTCTCAATAATGTTATTTTCAAATTCTTCTACTTCCTTATCATTTAGAGTTATTCCGACATGAAACCAGCTTACAACATTTGCCATAAATCTTGTAACTGACGTTCTTACAAAACTCGCGATGGGATTGTAGAACTATTTCACTGGATACTCATTTTCTCAATAATTTTATTTTCAGATTCTTCTTCTCTTTTTCTTATTATTTTTTAAACAAAAAAAAACAGCACACATATTTATACCCGTTACTCGTAGAGTAAAAGGGTATACTAGATTCGTTGAAAAGTATGTAACGAATAGAAGGAAGCGTTTCCGACTCTATAAAGTATATATTCTTGATCAGAATCAATAGCGAAGTCGATTGAGCCATGTCCGTCTGTCCGTCCGTCCGTCCGTCCGTCCGTATGAACGCTGAGATCTCAGGAACTATAGCAGATACAAAGTTGAGAATAAGCATGAAGATTCTTGAGCTCCCGGGACATCATCCCGCCACGCCCACTCTAACGCCCACAAATCGCGAAAAATTAAAATCGCTAAAATCTCGGGAACTATTAGAGTTAAAAAGTTGAAATTCAGTATGCATAAGCTTTGGATGCCAGCGCATCTTTTAGTGGTACTATTATCTGGCCACACCCACCCATACGCCCACCAAGCTCAAAAGACGGTTTTCGCATTTTCAAGAAAACCTGATATCTCGGTAACTATAAGTGATAGAAAGTGCGGATTAAACATGTAGATTTTGATGATGCCCCAAATGCGAATTGTTTTTTTCCATCTAGCCACGCCCACCCTAACACCCACAAAACCCGTAAAACCAAAAATGCAAAAATATCGGGAACTAAAAGAGCTAGAAAGGTAGGCTTAAGAATACGTATTTTAGGTTTGCCACTGCGACTTTCCGCGAGTTTTTATCCGGCCACGCCCACTCTAACGCCTACAAACCGCGGAACACTGTGGCGTCTATAATAATATTATGAATGCTTTCGTTTGACCTTGTATATCTTATTTCTGCTAATATCTATCGATTTACCAAAGATTTTTCAAATTGGAACATTATTTCGCTACTTATGAAGAAATTTGGGTTATAAGGCCTCACATGGGCAGTGACGTCACTATCAGTTACTCGACATGCTTTCTCCGACAATAGGTGGCGCTTGGGTAATTTCCACTAGCAAAATGAATATTTTAATATTGTGTAACATAGTAACGGGTACCTTATATCTTGTTTTTCTTGTTCTTATTTCTTTTACTATACGGGTCGGATTAGTCTTTTTCTTTCTCTACTTTTTTTTAACTTCTTTTTGCTTGCTTTCCATCTTGCGTTTATCACGGCTATATATTTTACTCGATTTAGAAACTTGGCATCTTTGTAATGTATATTTCACAAGAATACTTCACCTTAGTTTGAGTGTGTATTTTTCTTACAACATAATTATGAAGATACGATCCATTCTAGTTCGTTATGCGGCTGCGCCAGTTATGGTATCGGGTCCTGCGGATGCGGTCCAAGGGAGATTCCAGTTATTCCTAGATTGCCCTCAGGTCTTGATACCTTGATATTTTCAAGGATTTGGTTTTGTTGGGAGTTAGTGTGGTTGAAATGAAAAACGAAACGTCCTCTATGTTCGAAGTAAATTTCTAGACTGACTTCATATTGCTACCAAAAGTGTACATACAAATCTTATATACTATACACAAGAGCTTATACCCTAATACAAGATAAAATAAAAAAATGTTTATGCAGCAAGCCGTTCGAAGTGTTCGCCTGTGTCATATTTCCTGTGGCGAGAGGTCGGGGCATCCTGTTGCGATGTCATCAAAATGTTAGCGGGGCAACGACTCAAGTGGGTCGTTGACGGGTCTAAACAATGTTTCGGATTGCAACATACTTTCATCCAAATTTGTGGGTTCATGTGGTTGCCCAGTCAGCGTACTATTTCTAGGGTAGCTCTGGGAGGTTTGGCTTTGGATTCGTTGCCTACCGACTGGTCGGTAACTCGCGCAGTGGGTGAAATCTTATTTGTTGAGGCAAAAAGCAAAATAAAATCACTCATCAACAAACAACGGCATTCTAGCCACCACGAGTCATCTCTTCTTTACACAACGACAAACGCACATCAATCCCGGTTGCCAAGTTTAAAATTGCCAAACTTCGACAGAACCTACAGCAATTACCAACGATTCGAGGAAGTGTTCATTAAGCTTGTACATAGTGTTCCAATAATTCGTCAGATCGACAATGTCAATTATTTGTTAAACTGTTTGTCAGGACAGCTCTTGAAGCAATAAAGGGTTTTTGTTATTAGATTTGAATTCGCCCACAACCAATATAGAATTGGAGATTTAAAATATATTTCATAGAAGGGACACTGCACGTATATTTCAGACTACTTATAGATACCACAGTGCTGAATTGGTTAGTGTACCTGAGGCAGAGTTAGTAAGTAAATAGAATACACGGAAAATGTGCGAGATGAGAGAAGACCGCATTAAAAGCTTCTTGTACGGCTCTCACTTAGGTTACCTTTTTTTTGTTGGCAATATGGTGACATAATAGAAGATACATTGGAAAATATATTACTTTTTGAGCTTCTAAGCTAAGCCTTCTTCAATGACTGTGAATAATTAAGATGAGTTTATATTAACTGAACGAAGGGATGACGTCCTTAAGGACAACATCAGTAAGAGGTTCCCTCCGATGTCTTCACGTACTCTACTTGGACCTTCCCACCAGTGCCGACGTGCACCGCGACCACGCTCCCGCTCCTCCACTGCTGGGGCGGAAGGTTGTCCTCTCCTACGACGACAGGCGCTCCAACGTCAACGGTTGTGACCTCCTGGTTCCACGCTCAAGACGTACTCCTGGAGCCATCGCTGCCAAAATCTGTGCTTGAGACACAAGGCATTGCGCTATCTGTGCAAGCAGGTTGGGCTGATCTGGTCCGGAAGCGACGATGGTGGTGGAGCCAATAGCGGGCCGCCTCTCAGTAGTCGCCCGGGGGTTAGGGCTTTGTCGTCGCTGTTTAGCTCTCCAATGGGCCATGAGTTTAGCACCACCTCCACGCTGGAGATGAGAGTTCCGAGCTCCTCTGCTGCTTTGCAGACTTCACACCTGCTTACCATAGACCGCCGAAGTGAGGTGCTCTGGGCGGTATGAACGCAAAATTGCATTCTTTTATTGCATTACAATTGCTTACAATTGCTCTCTGAATCGAGTAAAAACGATGGCCAAGCGAACCAGTTGGCCGTGACGAGCTCCCGTCACATCCTCGAGACACCATACCCGGTGGGTTTACTTTCGTAGGGACGTGTCGCCAAATTGCTTTCTCCGACCACTCTTGGATTTACTCTACTCGGTTCAAGAGGAAAACGGACAACGAGGGGTGGGACTTAATCCAATGCAGAGTGATTTTAGAGTCAGTCCATAGGACAACTTTATTTATTGGGCAATTAATTGATGGCCGTACACGAATAAGAATATCTGATAAAAGGTGAATTGCACAGAGCTCAAGGCGAGGAAAAATTTTCCTATCCACTTTTAAGCTTTTAGCAGTTTGACCGTCAGCGAAACCGTATATCGGGACCTGTGGATATGTGTCAACGAATCATGGTACCATAACTTTGGGCAGTTAAGACGAAAGTAACTGCATTGGTATCGACTAGTCCCAATCTAATTTTCGAAGCCACAGCTCCTGTAAAAGCATTTTTGCCTGTGTGATCAAAGGACACAGTAGGCCCAATAAGTCGAAAAGCCGGGCGTTTATCACGGCTATATATTTTACTCGATTTAGAAACTTGGCATCTTTGTTATGTATATTTCACAAGAATACTTCACCTTAGTTTGAGTGTGTATTTTTCTTACAACATAATTATGAAGATACGATCCATTCTAGTTCGTTGTGCGGCTGCGCCAGTTATGGTATCGGGTCCTGCGGATGCGGTCCAAGGGAGATTCCAGTTATTCCTAGATTGCCCTCAGGTCTTGATTGCCAAACTTCGACGGAACCTACAGCAATTACCAACGATTCGAGGAAGTGTTCATTAAGCTTGTACATAGTGTTCCAATAATTCGTCAGATCGACAATGTCAATTATTTGTTAAACTGTTTGTCAGGACAGCACTTGAAGTAGACAGGGCGTACCAAGTGACAGAAAATAACTACTCCACCGCATTCGGTCGACTCAAGGAGCGTTATGATAATAGCGTACTTTTTAAATTCCATCACGAACCTATTCAACCTTCTAGTGATCGTCAAACCAGATGCTGCATGACTTCAGTGGCTAATTGATACATCGTCAGCTATCTGAGGATCTCTCTTATCTTTGGGCATTGCTGATGATATTATGAACGCGATAAATACACCTGGTTCTTTCAAAGGTGGACGCAGATACTCGACTCAGCTACGATGAGAAACAATCTTTCGACGAGCTACCCAATTGGGACAACTTTTGTAAAACACTTACAATCCGATTCTTAAAATCAAGAATAAATCAAGAACCGCCAAGGTGATTGGTGTCAGAAGCCGAAAGCATCACCAAGTTTATTGTCCTAGACATTTGTCACCACACCGGCCACCTGCGCTTACGGTGAGTCAGCCACTCATTATATATCTCATTTGAAGGCCTTTGCTAAAGGCAAACAGCGCATCACACTCTCTTGCATGAATTCTCAATAAATCAAGGTCATGTAGCATCCATTGGAAGTCGTTAAACAATTTCACGCCAAGGTCAAGTAGCAGCTGTGCAGCCAAGACCACCACAGATTGTCCTTCTAGCACGTACCGCAAAGAGATGTCTCATACCAAAAGCGGTAGTCCACATCTAGGACCGAAACGGACAGTTTAAGATAGACAGAGCGTTATTAGACTCAGGTTCGGGACATAACTTGATCACATTTTTCACATTTGAATTCTCTACTAAAGAAAATTTGTTCTAACGTTGAAGTTCCGTTCTGGGTATTTCGGTTATCGAGTTCGGTGATCTTAGACAATTGCGGCCAGTAGGAGATCGATTTTCCAGGCCCCGTCGCATGATTTTTATAATGGAACCGGCCAAATGTCGTCGAAAGATTTTAGTTTACTTAGATCCCATGTTTCCGATTAAAGTCAAGTTCCAAATGACGTCATCAGCTTTTTTTCAATAATCAGGACAGTGCGATCACTATACAATACAATAAGGAGAAGCTTAACTCAATTCCCACAGAACGATATAACTCGGAAGCTGTAGATTTACCCAAATCTGCAAGAATCAGCTTAGATCAGAGAAACAGGTGTCTGGAACAAGCAAAGGTCTTATAAATATTTGAAACACAACGTTTGTCCAACTCTCTAATTTTAAAAACCACTGCAAAATATATGTTGGCGGTCAATGTAGACACTTCCGATGGCCTCTTAAACGGAGCCACAGATGGATACGATTTTTAGACGAAAGTATAGGTGCTAGTGCACGATCAAAGTGCAGACATAGACAAGGAGCTTCATGTACCCCAATTTGCAAGATTCTTAAACGTTTTCAAATTCATTTAAAGCAGACCATTTCCATTGACCGAAAGCAGTGTTCAGTGCTACCTGCAGAAGCTATAACTATTCACAAAAGTCAAGAAGCTAAATTTAGCACTATATGCAGATTGCGCTATATGTAGACTGTAGTAGAGCCACAAGTGCGGCAGGGCCTTATGTTGCGAGACCCAAGACCCGCTCAGGATTCAGCTTCAGAAGTAGAGCTCAGAGAATTACGTTCATGTAAGTTACTGATTGCCCATTTCTATTGTTTATACAATATTCTAAACCTTCATGTATTTTCTATAATACTCTAACATACTCAAACGAAGCCTATGAAATTCCTGGCCTTACAAAAGCAGTGAGACTAGATTGCCAGTTAAAGCTAGTGGAGCTCAGCCAAAAAGAGGCATTTTTGTATATATTCGAAACTAGCATTTTGAGAATGTTATTCTTTGCACAAGCGGTGGCCTTTTTTGCTATTGTTTTAAATATAGCCTCTCCTGTATTCGATCTTGCAATCTTTGAGTATCGATCTTTAAGGATTTTTGTTGTCTATCCGTTAAAATAATTTGAGACAAAATTTAAGGATTTGTTTCAGCGGAATTTGTTTTTAAATAGAAAGTGTTTAGTTTAAGATTTTAATTAATGCCCTTCCTTATGATAATCTATTTGCAATAAAGGGTTTTTGTTATTAGATTTGAATTCGCCCACAACCAATATAGAATTGGAGTTTTGAAATATATTTCATAGTAGGGACACTGCACGTATATTTCAGACTACTTATAGATACCACAGTGCTGTATTGGTTAGTGTACCTGAGGCAGAGTTAGTAAGTAAATAGAATACACGGAAAATGTGCGAGATGAGAGAAGACCGCATTAAAAGCTTCTTGTACGGCTCTCACTTAGGTTATCTTTTTTTTGTTGGCAACATGGTGACATAATAGAAGATACATTGGAAAATATATTACTTTTTGAGCTTCTAAGCTAAGCCTTCTTCAATGACTGTGAATAATTAAGATGAGTTTATATTAACTGAACGAAGGGATGACGTCCTTAAGGACAACATCAGTAATAGGTTCCCTCCGATGTCTTCACGTACTCTACTTGGACCTTCCCACCAGTTCCCTCCCGCTCCTCCACTGCTGGGGCGGAAGGTTGTCCTCTCCTACGACGACAGGCGCTCCCACGTCAACGTTTGGGACCTCCTGGTTCCACGCTCAAGACGTACTCCTGGAGCCATCGCTGCCAAAATCTGTGCTTGAGACACAAGGCATTGCGCTATCTGTGCAAGCAGGTTGGGCTGATCTGGTCCGGAAGCGACGATGGTGGTGGAGCCAATAGCGGGCCGCCTCTCAGTAGTCGCCCGGGGGTTAGGGCTTTGTCGTCGCTGTTTAGCTCTCCGATGGGCCATGAGTTTAGCACCGCCTCCACGCTGGCGATGAGAGTTCCGAGCTCCTCTGCGGTCAAGATGTCGGTTCCGACCGTCCGAAGGAACAGGTGCTTTGCAGACTTCACACCTGCTTACCATAAACCGCCGAAGTGAGGTGCTCTGGGCGGTATGAACGCAAAATTGCATTCTTTTATTGATGTGAATTCCTGTAGACCGCCCTTTTGCTCGCAAAAGACTTACAAGATTACAATTGCTTACAATTGCTCTCTGAATCGAGTAAAAACGATGGCCAAGCGAACCAGTTGGCCGTGACGAGCTCCCGTCACATCCTCGAGACACCATACCCGGTGGGTTTACTTTCGTAGGGACGTGTCGCCAAATTGCTTTCTCCGACCACTCTTGGATTTACTCTACTCGGTTCGGGATTTAATCCAATGCAGAGTGATTTTAGAGTCAGTCCATAGGACAACTTTATTTATTGGGCAATTAATTGATGGCCGTACACGAATAAGAAGATCTGATAAAAGGTGAATTGCACAGAGCTCAAGACGAGGAAAAATTTTCCTATCCACTTTTAAGCTTTTAGCAGTTTGACCGTCAGCGAAACCGTATATCAGGACCTGCGGATATGTGTCAACGAATCATGGTACCATAACTTTGGGCAGTTAAGACGAAAGTAACTGCATTGGTATCGACTCGTCCCAATCTAATTTTCGAAGCCACAGCTCCTGTAAAAGCATTTTTGCCTGTGTGATCAAAGGACACAGTAGGCCCAATAAGTCGAAAAGCCGGGCGGTCACTTAGAGTATGTTTCGTTTTGTAGCACGAAAATCCAGGAAAGAGTCATCCAATCGAAATTGAAAATAATTTTTGCCAGGTAACCAAACCACTTCAAGCGTTTTAGTTACACCTGAGTCAGCCAATAATGACATACTCCAATCGAAATTGAAAGTAATGTTTCCCAGGTAACCAAACCACTTCAATGGTTTTCGGTTACGTCTGAGTCCGCCAATAATGGCATAACTAGGAGTTTGAAAACCACTTTGCCAATTCAAACCCTGCCTCATGCAAAACGCTTCCGGCGCCTGTCAACATATCGTCAACATAGAAATCTTTCTGAATGACCTTCGCAGCATTTGGATACTTAGCTTGCGCCATTTCTCCAAGCTTTATTTAACTTCGGATTGCCGTAAAAGTATCTTCTTCGGTCAGCTTCGTTGACCGTCACTTGGCGGAATATCTTTTTTATGACCGCTGCAAGGGCAAACTTATGCATTCTGAATCGAAGCAGCTTAGAATATAGCTCATCTTGAATAGTGGGGCCTACCATCAAGATGTCATTCAACGCAGCCTGCGATTTGACCGACGCGGAGGTTTTTATTGGATACTTTTTCAATTGTTTTCTTTTTAAATTGATACCGAAAACAAATGCCTGCAATCTCGTTGGGGTCACCATGAATAATTATTATGAGTTTATATTGACCGAACGAGAACTTGTGAAAGGCAGAGTTTTAATTGTGTTATTGCGGAATTAGCGAATTTATTAACGACAAAAGGGCACTGTACGTTCTGACGATAGGGAGTTCGAATTTAAACTAACTTTATTCAACTAAATTATGTACAGAGAAAAAGACAAGATAAGAGGCGGCCGAATTGTCCTGACCGAAAAGCTTTATTGGGTCCCGCTCCCGTCTTTACACTGGACGAAACCTATCCCTGAACGAAAAGACTGAATAGAATTATTTTTATGTGAACTTTGCGCCGTGAAGACGTGTTTTTCAAAGCTTACTCACAAACGCTTAAAGAACTATTAAAATAATAGCAATTGTGGCAGCAATGCCAAATAGCAAGGTTATTTATTCCTTGCAAATATAACATCCAAGCCAAAAAAAAGACGAGAGCCGACTCTCTGTTGCTCGAAACACAATGTACAATGCCCTTCCCCCCTCTCCACGATCGGCGCACTGACGTCAGCTTGAGCAATCTCTTCTACGGTGTCATCGGTAACTACCGTTTCTGCAACTAATCAAAACCAAAACAAAACTCAGCAAGCGGGTTCAGCCATACAGACTTGATCGGACTTGTAAAAAGTCAAAAATAAACAGTGTCCAAATTGATATTGAAATTACCAGGGAGTTCTAACAGCAATAGATTTGCGCTGCTAGCTGAAAATGAACCAGAACGGGCTCAGGAGACCCAACCGAAACCGAAGCCCCCTCCAATTTACATTAGTGAATTTAAACTAACTTTATTCAACTAAATTATGTACAGAGATAAAGACAAAATAAGAGGCGGCCGAATTCGCCTGACCGAAAAGCTTTATTGGGTCCCGCTCCCGTCTTTACACTGGACGAAACCTATCCCTGAACGAACAGACTGAATAACATTATTTTTATGTGAACTTTGCCCCGTGCAGACGTGTTTTTCTAAGCTTAATCACAAACGCTTAAAGAACTATTAAAATAATAGCAATGGTGGCAGCAATGCCAAATAGCAAGGTTATTTATTCCTTGCAAATATAACATCCAAGCCAAAAAAAAAGACGAGAGCCGACTCTCTGTTGCTCGAAACACAATGTACAATGCCCTTCCCCCCTCTCCACGATCGGCGCACTGACGTCAGCTTGAGCAATCTCTTCTACGGTGCCATCAGTAACTACCGTTTCTGCAAATACAACTCTCTCCAGCCAATTCTCTCATCGCAAGCTGAACCAACAACAACCACATCTAATGCTATTATTTCAATTAAAAAGGCAACAAAAACTAAGACAACTAATCAAAACCAAAACAAAACTCAGCAAGCGGGTTCAGCCATACAGACTTGATCGGTATGTAAAAAGTCAAAAATAAACAGTGTCCAAATTGAAATTGAAATTACCAGGGAGTTCTAACAGCAATAGATTTGCGCTGCTAGCAGAAAATGAACCAGAACGGGCTCAGGAGACCCAACCGAAACCGAAGCCCCCACCAATTTACATTAGGGAGAAAATCACGAACGCCCTGGTAAACAAAATTTTTGCGCTGACTGGGACGGTAACTTTCATGTTGTTCCGGTCACAAAAGGGTCAGACCAAATCTGAAGAACAGTTCCGAGCTGTATCCAAAAACCTGGAGGAAGCTAGGGAAAGCTACTACGACACAATAGGCCCAATAAGTCGAAAAGCCGCGCGGTCACTTAGAGTATGTTTCGTTTTGTGGCACGAAAATCCAGGAAAGAGTCATCCAATCGAAATTGAAAATAATCTTTGCCAGGTAACCAAACCACTTCAAGCGTTTTAGTTACATCTGAGTCAGCCAATAATGACATACTCCAATCGAAATTGAAAGTAATGTTTGCCAGGTAACCAAACCACTTCAAGGGTTTTCGGTTCTTTCAATTGTACTTTTTCAATTGTTTTCTTTTTAAATTTATACCGAAAACAAATGCCTGCAATCTCGTTGGGGTCACCATGAATAATTATTATGAGTTTATATTGACCGAACGAGAACTTGTGAAAGGCAGAGTTTTAATTGTGTTATTGCGGAATTAGCGAATTTATTAACGACAAAAGGGCACTGTACGTTCTGACGATAGGGAGTTCGAATTTAAACTAACTTTATTCAACTAAATTATGTACAGAGAAAAAGACAAGATAAGAGGCGGCCGAATTGTCCTGACCGAAAAGCTTTATTGGGTCCCGCTCCCGTCTTTACACTGGACGAAACCTATCCCTGAACGAAAAGACTGAATAGCATTATTTTTATGTGAACTTTGCCCCGTGAAGACGTGTTTTTCTAAGCTTACTCACAAACGCTTAAAGAACTATTAAAATAATAGCAATGGTGGCAGCAATGCCAAATAGCAAGGTTATTTATTCCTTGCAAATATAACATCCAAGCCAAAAAAAAGACGAGAGCCGACTCTCTGTTGCTCGAAACACAATGTACAATGCCCTTCCCCCCTCTCCACGATCGGCGCACTGACGTCAGCTTGAGCAATCTCTTCTACGGTGTCATCGGTAACTACCGTTTCTGCAACTAATCAAAACCAAAACAAAACTCAGCAAGCGGGTTCAGCCATACAGACTTGATCGGACTTGTAAAAAGTCAAAAATAAACAGTGTCCAAATTGATATTGAAATTACCAGGGAGTTCTAACAGCAATAGATTTGCGCTGCTAGCTGAAAATGAACCAGAACGGGCTCAGGAGACCCAACCGAAACCGAAGCCCCCTCCAATTTACATTAGTGAATTTAAACTAACTTTATTCAACTAAATTATGTACAGAGATAAAGACAAGATAAGAGGCGGCCGAATTCGCCTGACCGAAAAGCTTTATTGGGTCTCGCTCCCGTCTTTACACTGGACGAAACCTATCCCTGAACGAACAGACTGAATAACATTATTTTTATGTGAACTTTGCCCCGTGCAGACGTGTTTTTCTAAGCTTAATCACAAACGCTTAAAGAACTATTAAAATAATAGCAATGGTGGCAGCAATGCCAAATAGCAAGGTTATTTATTCCTTGCAAATATAACACCCAAGCCAAAAAAAAAGACGAGAGCCGACTCTCTGTTGCTCGAAACACAATGTACAATGCCCTTCCCCCCTCTCCACGATCGGCGCACTGACGTCAGCTTGAGCAATCTCTTCTACGGTGCCATCAGTAACTACCGTTTCTGCAAATACAACTCTCTCCCGCCAATTCTCTCATCGCAAGCTGAACCAACAACAACCACATCTAATGCTATTATTTCAGTTAAAAAGGCAACAAAAACTAAGACAACTAATCAAAACCAAAACAAAACTCAGCAAGCGGGTTCAGCCATACAGACTTGATCGGTATGTAAAAAGTCAAAAATAAACAGTGTCCAAATTGAAATTGAAATTACCAGGGAGTTCTAACAGCAATAGATTTGCGCTGCTAGCAGAAAATGAACCAGAACGGGCTCAGGAGACCCAACCGAAACCGAAGCCCCCACCAATTTACATTAGGGAGAAAATCACGAACGCCCTGGTAAACAAAATTTTTGCGCTGACTGGGACGGTAACTTTCATGTTGTTCCGGTCACAAAAGGGTCAGACCAAATCTGAAGAACAGTTCCGAGCTGTATCCAAAAACCTGGAGGAAGCTAGGGAAAGCTACTACGACACAATAGGCCCAATAAGTCGAAAAGCCGCGCGGTCACTTAGAGTATGTTTCGTTTTGTGGCACGAAAATCCAGGAAAGAGTCATCCAATCGAAATTGAAAATAATCTTTGCCAGGTAACCAAACCACTTCAAGCGTTTTAGTTACATCTGAGTCAGCCAATAATGACATACTCCAATCGAAATTGAAAGTAATGTTTGCCAGGTAACCAAACCACTTCAAGGGTTTTCGGTTCTTTCAATTGTACTTTTTCAATTGTTTTCTTTTTAAATTGATACCGAAAACAAATGCCTGCAATCTCGTTGGGGTCACCATGAATAATTATTATGAGTTTATATTGACCGAACGAAAACTTGTGAAAGGCAGAGTTTTAATTGTGTTATTGCGGAATTAGCGAATTTATTAACGACAAAAGGGCACTGTACGTTCTGACGATAGGGAGTTCGAATTTAAACTAACTTTATTCAACTAAATTATGTACAGAGAAAAAGACAAGATAAGAGGCGGCCGAATTGTCCTGACCGAAAAGCTTTATTGGGTCCCGCTCCCGTCTTTACACTGGACGAAACCTATCCCTGAACGAAAAGACTGAATAGCATTATTTTTATGTGAACTTTGCCCCGTGCAGACGTGTTTTTCTAGGCTTACTCACAAACGCTTAAAGAACTATTAAAATAATAGCAATGGTGGCAGCAATGCCAAATAGCAAGCCAAAAAAAAGACGAGAGCCGACTCTCTGTTGCTCGAAACACAATGTACAATGCCCTTCCCCCCTCTCCACGATCGGCGCACTGACGTCAGCTTGAGCAATCTCTTCTACGGTGTCATCGGTAACTACCGTTTCTGCAACTAATCAAAACCAAAACAAAACTCAGCAAGCGGGTTCAGCCATACAGACTTGATCGGACTTGTAAAAAGTAAAAAATAAACAGTGTCCAAATTGATATTGAAATTACCAGGGAGTTCTAACAGCAATAGATTTGCGCTGCTAGCTGAAAATGAACCAGAACGGGCTCAGGAGACCCAACCGAAACCGAAGCCCCCTCCAATTTACATTAGTGAATTTAAACTAACTTTATTCAACTAAATTATGTACAGAGATAAAGACAAGATAAGAGGCGGCCGAATTCGCCTGACCGAAAAGCTTTATTGGGTCCCGCTCCCGTCTTTACACTGGACGAAACCTATCCCTGAACGAACAGACTGAATAACATTATTTTTATGTGAACTTTGCCCCGTGCAGACGTGTTTTTCTAAGCTTAATCACAAACGCTTAAAGAACTATTAAAATAATAGCAATGGTGGCAGCAATGCCAAATAGCAAGGTTATTTATTCCTTGCAAATATAACACCCAAGCCAAAAAAAAAGACGAGAGCCGACTCTCTGTTGCTCGAAACACAATGTACAATGCCCTTCCCCCCTCTCCACGATCGGCGCACTGACGTCAGCTTCAGCAATCTCTTCTACGGTGCCATCAGTAACTACCGTTTCTGCAAATACAACTCTCTCCAGCCAATTCTCTCATCGCAAGCTGAACCAACAACAACCACATCTAATGCTATTATTTCAGTTAAAAAGGCAACAAAAACTAAGACAACTAATCAAAACCAAAACAAAACTCAGCAAGCGGGTTCAGCCATACAGACTTGATCGGACTTGTAAAAAGTCAAAAATAAACAGTGTCCAAATTGAAATTGAAATTACCAGGGAGTTCTAACAGCAATAGATTTGCGCTGCTAGCAGAAAATGAACCAGAACGGGCTCAGGAGACCCAACCGAAACCGAAGCCCCCACCAATTTACATTAGGGAGAAAATCACGAACGCCCTGGTAAACAAAATTTTTGCGCTGACTGGGACGGTAACTTTCATGTTGTTCCGGTCACAAAAGGGTCAGACCAAATCTGAAGAACAGTTCCGAAAACCTGGAGGAAGCTAGGGAAAGCTACTACAAGCAGCAAGGGCCTGCAAGTGGTAATAAAAAGAATCGAACCCGACGTAACCGCCGAGGAAGTTATCGATGCTCTCTAGGAAAAAGGGTTCTCTGCAAAAAAAGTTAGAAATATTGTGAACAGGAAAAAAGAGCCGCAATCACTCTTTAGGGTCTAGCTCGAGCCAGACAGCAAAGTCCTTATGAAAAATGAAGTGCATCCCATTTATAACCTGCAATACTTATTGCACCGAAGAATTAACGTGGAAGAGCCACATAAAAGAAACGGCCCAATGCAATGCACAAATTGTCAGGAGTATGGACACACCAGGGCATACTGTTGACTTCGAACAGTCTGTGTAGCTTGTGGAGACTTCCACAATTCGGCCAACTGCCCTGCCAAAAAAGAAGACCCCAAAAAGAAAAAATGCGTAAACTGCCAAGGTAACCGCACGGCAAACTACAGAGGCTGCCCGATCTACAAGGAGATAAGGGATCGAATGCGTAAAGTGACAGCAACGCGTCATCAGAATACTCAAAATGTGTACAATCATCCGCTTACGATGCCGGAAGTATTTACCGATACGGCTGCAAGATCCTCACTGGATCAACTAAATACCCAGAAGGGCTGCTCATACGCCGAGGCCCTCGATCAGGGACGAAAAACCCACTCCAGCCTAATCTAGGAAACGTTCAGCAGATCCAAGTTCAGTCGCAAGGGACTCTGGAATCTATGATGATCACAACAAAGTATGATGGAATTCATGTCATTCATAAACGACCATGCAAACACTGGTTCATAACCACAATATGATCCTACAGCAAATTGTAGCTAAGCAGTCCAAATAACAGATGGCAAATCTAGGAATAACGATGTGGTACGCCAGTGGCGTTGCACAACCATGAAGTAACACAGTTTCCGAATGATAATCATATCGACATTATGATACTGGCAGAGACGCACCTCACAAACAATACAACTTCCAAGTAACATGATACACTCTCTAGCGCACAGATCATCCAGATGGTAAAGCCCACGGCGGAACCGGCATCCTAATCAGTGAACGCATCAGGCATCACTTTCTTGAGCCCGCGCTAGTTTCTAGAAAAGCTGATATCTCGGTAACTATAAGGGATAGAAAGATAGAAAAAAATCATGTAGGTTTTTATATATATGCAAAAATGTCGACAACTATCAGAGTTAGAAAGTTGTACTTAAGAATTCGTATTTAAGAGATAACATTGCAACTCGCCACGAGCTTTCATATACGGCCCACTCTTACGCCTACAAACCGCGAAAAGCTGTGGCGTCTAAAATATTATAGTGCATAGTGTAATTTGACAGTTGGTTGTTAGCTGAGCAGCAACGAGACGAATGTCGTCTATTCTTTCTAAATTGCGCAAAAATGATCTTACTGACGATTTGGATAAAACGGAATAAAGGAAAATCCAGATAAATGAGAAAACTCGTCGTCTCTCTATCATCCCAGAGCCATTTAGCCTTAGCCGTAAGAAATGTGCATGAGTCTATTATGCAACTTGGTTGGGGGAAAACTCTCGATAAAATGTACGAATACTATTGGTTTGACTAGATGAAATTTTGGTAATGATCGGACATATGTTATTTGGCCGGCTTATAAACTGGGCTATCTGTGATTGCCGGTTTGTCTGCATATAAGCTCTGGGCTAAATTAACTTGTTTATTGACTGGCCAGTTTATTTTGTGAATGACTGTGTGCTAGTTGTGGGCATGATTTTTGTAAATGAAATGAAGAATATGATCGCATTATGAAAGAAAAGGCTGAATAACTTTAATTGTTTGGATTTAAGTTGGTGGTAATCTGGATGTCATGGCAAACGTTGTATAAGAGTAAGAAATAAGAAGAATAGGAGAAAAAATTAAAATAATTTTGTTCGATTCTGATTTAAAAAGAAAAAAATGTATTTTTGCGAATCCAACTTGAACTTGAATTTGTATAGAAAAAATTTTGTATAATCTTTATATTGTAAACTCATGAGGAAGTGAGAATCAGGGGTGCTCAAAATCGTCTTCCGGCAGGGCATTTAAAAACATAAATACAAGAAATCGTGCACATATTTAGTGACGTTTCACTCACCTTACTGACCCGCCAAATGCTAAATATTCTCTAAATAGCAAACAGAACGTATAAGGAATGAATTCCAGTGCAAGTGCTCGAAGATTTTCCAGGAAGAAACAAGAATAAAATATATTGCGTTTGGCGACGGAATGAGGTGGAAAGAAGAAAGCCAAAAATTGTTAGTGTAATATCGCCGAGCGCTCAAAGCTTATGGGTGAGCAAGTTCCTATGCTCCGAGAATTTACACAAACAAATGATCACAGCACAGGCTTTGAGTATCCCTGTTTTAAATATACAAATTAAACTATTATTTGATTATACACACTTGTTTTATATCTTACTGCTCCTTCATTTAATTATCATGTCACGCGCCAACAAAGTTTCGCGGAAAGTCTAGTTAAAGACTCGTAGAATGAATCTTCGTCATATATACATATGTATATTCTTGATCAGTATTAATAGCGAAATAGATTAATGTCCGTTTGTCGATCCACATGACCCTATGAACGCTTAGATCTCAGGAACTATAAGATATACAAAGTTGGTTTGAGCTTCCAAATTCTTGAAGTCCCTACGAAGCGAAAATGTATTGCAGCAAAAATGTATTGTATCCTGCCAGACTCGCAATAATGCCAAGAAATTACGAAACACTAAAAACGCTAAAATCTCAGGCACTATTGAGATTAAGCTTACGCCCATCTAGCGCGAAAAACGTTTCGTTTTTGTAGAAACGCTAAGATCTCGGAAGGTTTAAGTGATAGAAGGTTGGTATTAACGATGTATTTTTCAAAAATGCATTAAAGGGTATTATTTTTAAAATCTCGGAAATATTAAATAATAATAAAATATAATAATTAAAGCTAGAAAGTTTGGCTGAGGCATTCTGTATTCCCGAGATGCCACCGCAGTTCGAGGTGATTTTTCATCTGGCACCTCCCTGGCATCTTACGCCTAAAAGCCGACGAAAACGGTGGCGTCCATAATATTAATTGGTTTACTTAATAATTAAAAGTGTCGCATCTGGAGTGATGAACAACCAAATGCAATTCAGAAATCATGCGACTTAACGCCCCTTTTTTTGTGGAGTTATGTAAAGTAATCTATGTAGACAAGTCGAACACCATTAAAACCTTACAGAATAAAATAACGCGCGTGGTTCGTGGATACAGGCAGAAATACTCGAATGAATGAAGCTAAGCTAAGCTAAGCTAATGAAGCTTCCGAATGACTCACTTGAACCGGAGCCGCAGAAAACATTTACATTAAGTTATTTTTAAAACGTAAATAAAAAATCCAATTTATAGATTTCAATAAAAATTTTGATTATATAATGCAATTTCGAGTTCTTTATTCGATTTACAAAAACCTACGCTCAAAAAAATCACCCTAATTTTGCTGTATTTAACTTCCACCAAAATCTTCTTCCGAGCTATCGGAAATGTTTTCCAATGATAAAAATATATAAAATTATAGAAATGATAAAAAGAAATATATAAAAGGTTTTAAGTTCCTCGGAAAGTTAAGAGCCTTATAGCGGAGGTGGTCGTTAATAAGAATTTGGCGAACGGGCGCAAAGCACTTACAGCACTGAAAACTCCCATGTATCAAATTGAATGGCTATTGAATTTGGAAAATTGTCTATCAGAATTTGTTCAAGAAGTCGTTTGGTTTTTAAATTTTGGAAAAAAAAGGTGAATGGTGTTAAAAAAAAATTGCGCTGTCAGTCTAAAAATTTCATGGTAGTAGTTTACACCATATATGTATACAGCGTTCAAACGAACAGCCGGACATGGCTAAGTCAACTCAAGTACTGATCGTCATCAAAAGGGATAGTATTTTACAGCGACTAAACTCCTTAAATATCTTAAACACTTTAACACGCTTTTGCGTAGGTAGTATTATTTAAACTTTGTTAATGGGGCGTATATGTCACTTTTCATTTTTTTAAAGCAATACAAGGGGAAATGCTATAGTCGAGTGAATCGTCTATAAGATACCCGTTACTGTTTTACACAATTTCAAAATATTCATTTTGCTAGTGGAAATTCCCCAAGCGCCACCTATTGTCGGAGAAAGCATGTCGAGTAACTGATTGTTTAGTCATTTCATTTCATTGCAACTCCTACTGTTTAGATATATTCAATAACAACTTAAATAATTGCTCATATAGTTGCATACATTTTTATAAATACGCTTAAGCTTAAGTTTACTTTGTTTACTCTTGAATTACTACTCTTAAGGAACATATGTACATATGTAAATTTACTCTGTGGACTCTTGAATTGCTACTCTTAAGGTACATATGTATGTACAAATTGCGCTCTTTAATTGTTACGCTCACTTTGTCACACATACTGGAATTTGCATGCTTACACATACACGCGCAATTTTGCGAGCGCATTAGTTCTAAAGCCAAATGAATTGAAAATTAAAGGGCACTTGAGAAAAACAACTGAACCATAGCGCATCAACTTTATTGTCTGTCCCGTCCGTCTAAGCGAGTTGGCCTACCGTTAGAATTCAACTTGGACCTTTAGTTGCTTGTGGCACAGGACCACTTCAGAAGGACGTTCCCGTTTTGGACATCCATTTTTTGGCGCCCCCGGGTGGACCCTTTCCAGACGACGCTTTGGGACATCAGCAAGTTGGCCACATCTTCGGCATTTTATTGGATTTTCAATTTCCAATCTCATCTTGCGAGTTGGAACATATGGATTTTACCCTGACCAGGAGTGCACAGGTAACGAGTGAAAGTGAATTACGAGTTATAAAGTGCTTGTTATTTAACAAACTTAATAAAATTTGTGGAAAACATTGTGCGGAAAAAAAAAAAAAAAAATTTTCAGGCCTACGCACATATACATATGTGTGCACTAAGGTGGACCGTAATTCATTTTATCACTCGGTGTAAAAAGAAAACCTATAAAATTTGAAAACCCAAAACTTACGGCCTATTGAATAAAATAAATAAATTTGGCAATATATACACAAAAAAAAAAAAATAATAATCGAATATAAATTGTGTGTGGTAACCTTTTGGGACCACCCTAATTGATTTGCACTTGAAGAAGCCGTTTGAGCTCATAATTTTGGTGTTCTTTATGCCTGATTCCGTGCAAAAAAGTGCCGTTGGACTTGCGCCAATAGAGAAGTGCGCATCATTGTCGGTACAGTCGACAAATTACCGTACATTTTTTCAGTTCTCTCTTTCGTCATTTGTGCAAAGCAAATTACCCACCCCCGTTTGCATTAGTTTGCTTGCGCCTTGGTGCTGATGCTGCGTCGGCAGCAAATTTCGTTGTTGTTGCTTTGACTTTGTTGGCTGCGTGGACAGTGAATTTGATTCCTTTTTTGTCTTTGCATTTTCGCTGCTTGGGCAGTGAATTCGGTTCTTTGATTTTGCGTTATTTGTATTGCTGCTTGGGCAGTGAAATTTAACGCTCATCTAACACACACATACACACATATATACAGTTCGTGTATCGCTTAGTGGTGTTCGGCCACTCTTGTTCGAAATTTAACCTGTCCTCACACACACATACATATATTTACATAGTGCATGTGCTTCGCTTCCTGGCATTCGGCCACACGTGTTGCATCAATTCCTTTTTCTCAAATACATTTAATTTCGTTTGGATAATTGTTGGCTGCTATTGGAGCAGAGTTGTATAATTATGACGGGAAAAAAGGGAAAGGGTCAAAACAGATCGCTAGGTGAAACCACTTTAAGCCACCTCGATACATTGTTAATGCAGTATAAAAATGTTATTGCTGATATAGAACGCGTTAAAACTACAGTTCAAAAGTACTCAGGGTACGTCGACCCAGTAGAAATTGATTGCCGTTTAGGAATACTAAACCAATATGTAGAAAAAGCCTTTAAAATTAACCAAGATTTGGATGACATTAATACAGATCTTGTGTCTCGAGCTGACTTAGAAGACTTATGTGCGAAAACAAAGGCTTTATTAAAAAGCAAAGGTACTAGTCACCACATCATCGCCAACACTCAAGCAAATTCAACCATGCTAGGCGTAACTTCTGCTCAAGGCAAAAAACTTCCTCACATGAAGCTACCAAGGTTTAGTGGGGAGTATGCGGAATATAAAAATTTCATTGGACTTTTCGAAAACCTCGTTGAGAATGACCTTTCTCTTTCAAATGTTGAAAAATTCAACTATTTGTTGTCTTGCTTAGAGAAAGAGGCTTTAGGCACGGTGAAATCGTATCAAGTAACCGATGCTAATTACCCAAAAGCGTTATCTGCCTTAAAAAACGTTTATGAAAATAGTTGTCTTATTGTTTTTGAAAGCGTTTCGAAGCTGTTTGAACTACCGCAGATGCAAGGCCCTGCTTCATCCTCTTTACGTTCCTTGATAGACACAGTAAGAGCCGTGTATGAGTCATTATTGTCATTGGGAAATGACAAACAGATTTTCAACGCTATGCTCATACACTTAGTTATGAGCAAAGTGGATTCTACGACACAGTCAAAATGGGAGGAGAATTTAGATTATACAAAACTACCACTGCGAAAAGGCTCTTAATAAAAGGTATCAGCACCTCTCTGCTGAAGAAAATTCTTCAGGAGGGGGAGCTCGTAGAGCTCAAAAATATGAGCGTAATGGAGGAAAAAAGGGAGGAAGAACTTCGCTAGCAGTGGCTAAGCCAAATGAACAGCATAAAACAAAATGCTCGTTTTGCAAATCGGATGACCACTATATACAATCTTGTTCTTCTTTTGCTGCTATCCCATGCAATAATTGTTTCAAGTTCGTTAAATCATTTCCTCTGTGTATAAATTGCCTGCGAAAAGGTCACACAGTTACAGCCTGCAAGCCGAGCACTTGCAGAGTCTGTTCTAAGCCGCATCATACTCTATTGCATAGGTACGAAACAGAAACTCAAAAGGAATCCTCTAGACAAGCTCTACCAGCATGACCATAATATGATTCTGATCAAGTCATATTAGCTACGGCAATAATAAAAATAAAGGATCAGTTGGGATCTTACCACATGGCCAGAGCGCTCTTAGACTCTGGGTCTCAGGTAAATTTTATTACCGAAAACCTTGCTAATACTTTGAAATTACCCAAATCTCAAAAAGACATCAATTTAATAGGCATAGGTAAGACAAAATCTGCCATTCGGCATGCCGTTCAAACTGATATTGCCTCTCGTTTGAATTCCTTTGAAACAATGACTGAATTAAGTATTCTAAAATCTATCACGTCCTATCAACCCGAAAGGCTTGTGGAAAATGTCAACATTCCAAGTCATATTGATCTCGCCTTTTTCATAAGCCGCAACGTGTAGACTTGCTGCTTGGGGCAGACGCTTTCTTCGATCTTCTTAAAGATGGGCGTCTAAGGTGTAAACAAGATTCTTTAACTTTACGTGAAACAGTTTTTGGTTGGATTGTGTCTGGTCGTTGTAAAACCCCACAAAATAAGAAAGCTTGCTCAACATCATTATTAAGTATAACTGGTGAATCGTCGTTAGACTCAATTGTTAACAAGTTCTGGGAGCTAGATCAAGTTCCGAATACCTCGAATAAAAAATTTATATACCCCAGAACAGCTTCTTTGCGAGCAATCGTTTACTGAATCTGTAAACAGATTACCCTCGGGCAGGCTGAGTGTTAAATTGCCGTTTAAATCTAGTCCGACGTGTCTTGGCTCGTCCTTTGAGACAGCTAAGAGACGATTTCTTGGCTTGGAGAGGCGAATGGGAAAACAAGCAGAAGTCCGTGACATGTATATCTCCTTTATGAAAGAATACATCTCACTAGGTCATATGAGTGCAATCCATAACACAATCCCGTGTGAGCCACATTATTTTATCCCATACCAGTGTGTGCTCAGACCGGAAAGCTCTTCAACAAAGTTGCGAGTCGTGTTCGATGCGTCAAGCAAAACATCATCACAAATATCGCTTAATGATACTCTTATAGTTGGTCCAACGATACAACCATCTCTCTATGCAACTTTGCTTCGTTTCCGTTTACATCCTTACGCAATTACTGCTGACATCACTAAGATGTACCGTCAAGTAGAAATTGACGACACCTAGAGATGTTTTCAATTAATCATCTGGAGAGAGAACCCTAACGACCAATTGCAAATGTATCAATTAAATACAGTTACATATGGCACTGCGTCAGCACCTTTTTTGGCTATCCGGTGTCTGAAATACTTGAGTGACATACACGCAACATCGCATAAATTAGCATCGAAATCACTTGCTAATGTTTTTATGTCGATGATTTATTAGCGGGTGCAGAAACGCCAGAGGAATTAGGATTGTTGCAGCAGGAGTTGGACTCTGTATTAAAACCATTTGGATTTGGTTTAGCCAAATGGTCATCAAACTGCCAACAATTTCAAGTTCCTGATGCGTCCACTCCAATTGGGTCGCAAGATGACACCAAACTTTGGGTTTAATTTCGAATCCCAAAAGTGATGTGTTTAAATACTCCGCAGACCATCTTTCACTCGATTTCGTGCCGACTAAAAGGTCTATTTTATCGTTTGTATCACGTTTATATGACCCGCTTGGATTATTGTGTCCAATTGTCACTCGCGCTAAAATTCTTATTCAAGAAATCTGGCTGCATAAGGTAGATTGGGATGAAGCATTGCCCACAGATTTACTTGAACAATTCAAATCGGTAACTAATTGCTTTTCAAATCTAGATTCACTCAGCATACCTCGTCATATTGGAATCGCAAAAAATATGAAATATCAAATTCACGGATTAGCCGATGCGTCAAAGAGAGCATACGGCTGCTGCATTTATGTCAGAGTGGAGCATCAGGAAAGAACGTTTACACGATTGCTCACAGCAAAATCCAGAGTAGCACCTCTCAAAACTAAGTCGGTGCCTCGTTTGGAGCTCTGCGCTGCTCACTTACTGGCAATGTTATGGAGTGAAATTAGGGATATGTTGAAATCACCAGTGGACGACATCTTTTTGTGGTCGGACTCTGAGGTGGTGCTGTATTGGATTAAGAAGCACCCATCATACCTGAACACACTTGTTGCGAATCGTGTAGCAGAGATGCAAGAATTGACTTCGCAAGCTGTCTGGCGTCATGTGCCTACCAGCGCGAATCCAGCGGACATCCTTTCACGTGGCTGCTCAACTAGTGAGCTCGTGGAATCAATTTGGTTTACGGGCCCAAACTTCTAAAAGGAAAACCGAGCCTATTGGCCAGTAAATCACCACCTGGAACCCCCAAAGATCTCTCTGTGTTAGAGATGCGGAGAGATACCACAGTCTTGATCGCGGCCGATGCACTGAAGAATCCATTTATGGATCTGGTTAACAAGTCTTCATCATATTTGAAAATTCTGCGCATCGTGTCATACATGCTTCGATTTATTAATGGGAAATCGCACAAGCAGACTTCACTCGTGCCATCAGCAGAAGAACTTCGTTCGGCGTTTTTAGCAGTGGTGTCTGCATTGCAGCGAATCGAATTCGCAACTGAATTTGCAAAACTACAAAAATCCTTGATTTTACAACCATCCTATCAGAAACTTAATCCATTTTTGTATCCTCATCAAGCTGGCAAGCATTTGTGGTGGCTGCTCAGAGTTGGCGGTCGTTTTCTGATAGCGCCTATGCCACACAATGCTAAATTCCCGTTACTCATGCCAAATATTGCCGTTTCGTTAAATTATACCTACAATATTTACATCATTCAAATTGTCATGCAGGTCCACGTGCCTTGGTGGCTATTCTTCGGCATGAAATTTTGTTGGTGAACGCTCGTCAAGCTTGTAATAGCATTGTACGGAAGTGTGTACATTGCTTTCGTTATAAGGCAGTTTTGGCAACCCAAATAATGGGAAATTTACCTGCTGATCGTCTTCATGGCAATAGACCTTTTGAGATCAGTGGAGTGGACTTTTGTGGTCCAATTTTGGTAAATTTAGGAATTAAAGGGAAGTCAGCTGTAAAGTTGTAAGTTAACTGAGTAGCTAACCGGACGGAGGCGATGACCGAATGTCCGAAGCCCAGCTGCGGTAAAAACCCCTGACGCGGCTTTTGGCCGGATGCTCGTGCATAGCCGGCAAACACAGCATATTTGCGTGGCCGCTATGAGTTTCATTTTTGTCAACTTTAATTTTAGTTCGCTTCATGCTCTGTACGAATAAATAACACAAGTTCTATAGTATTGAAAAACTCCGGCAACCGCCGTTAAATATCTCTTATTATTTTGCACTGACTGAGTCTCTAGGCCAGCAGGCGAAGGGGGCAGTTACCTCCCAACATAAGTCAACCTAATCAGCAATTGTGAAGGCACAGCCATCCGGCTCTGACTGCAGCAAGGGATCCCCGATCTCCACATACGAGTACCAAGTCAAGGCCCCTCCTCCCCCGCACTACCGAGCGGGCTTCAGCAGGTGCGACCAGCGGTACACAAATTCCTCCCGCGTTTACGGGAGGTAATTACAAGCAGCAGCTTCCAGCGGCCTACCCTCACGTGTGAGTGCGAACGCATTCCCCCGCACCCAAGGGGGGCAACCACTAGCTGCTGGCTGCCAATTGACTATAACGGGCGCTCCCAAAAGCGACCGCTTCCCCCGCGCCCACAAGCGGGCATCTCTAAGAAGACCACCCTAGACAGTGCGGCCACCGAGGACCACCTCAGGCCGCGCACACAACTATATTAATTGGCGCTCAACGATTAAAACCCAACGGTTTCGCTTAGATAATTTTACATTCTTGGAGGAAAAATTTTATCTTTGAGGAAGAAACCACAGTACATAAAATGTAAGTGCACCCCATTCAAATATTTTCTAACCAGTCTGCAGAGTAGAACTGATTAATAAAAAATAATACGAGAGTAAAGCGACTCCGAGCCCGATAAAATTCGGGATTTGATTAACAAAAATAAAATATGTAAAATATTACGTTAAATTCATTAATTTTTCTTATTTGGAATATTTTGACTATGAGTCGAGGCTGTGTGTCAGTCTTATTTACCCTATATCTCTTATAATTTTCAATATTATAATTTTTATACATTTAACACTACACTAATTTTTATGCAAGGGCACAGGTATCTACTACCCTTAAAATTAACTAGGTGAATTATACGAGCTCTCATTTTGGCGGCTCTGTGTCCCCGTTTTCTAATCCTTTTATGTGCGTATATGAGCTCGCCATTTTCTAAGTATAGAAGCGTTAAGCAATACGCTAGCGATTCAGGGTCAGATAGTGAAGAACTCCTTCGAGCTTCCACTCCAAAAAACACGCGCGGAAACTCCCCAGCGGGCAAAACGGTAGACCTCATGGATCCTGAACAGCTTAGATTAGTAGTGCAGGCGGCTATTGACAACGCCCTGGCCGGACAGGCCGCCGCGAATTTACAAAGAGAACAAGAGTTGAGACAAGTAATCGATACATTAACCAGCCAAGTGGCGGAATTGCGCGCCCCAGCGTCAGAAATTAAGGTTTATGCAGCCATAGAAATTAATGACACAGTTCAATGCAGCGAGCCCCTGGACGCTGTCAAGTGCCTACCCGAGTTTGCGGGGGCACAGGAGGCATATGTTTCGTGGAGGCAAGCCGCCACCGCAGCCTACCACATATTTAGACGACACAATGGTAGTTCACGCCATTATCAGGCAGTGATTATCATAAGAAGTAAAATAAGAGGCCCTGCTGACGCAGTGTTGTCATCCTTTGGCACAATTTTAAATTTTGACGCGATCATAGACCGTCTGGATTTCACTTACAGTGACAAACGGCAGATCCACGTAATTGAACAGGAGATGGGCACCCTCAGACAGGGAAGCCTTACACTCCTGCAATATTACGATGAGGTTGAGAAAAAACTCACCTTACTCACAAATAAAGCCACGATGTCGTACGAGACATCGGCGGCAAGAATTCTGTGTAATAAATTCCGGGACGATGCGCTCCGCGTATTTATTTCGGGCCTTAGACGCAGCCTATCTGATGTCCTCTTCTCGGCAAAGCCGAGGCACATGCCGACTGCATTGGCATTAGCGCAAGAAGTGGAATCAAACCACGAAAGGTACACGTTCGCAACATCGTTTGCAAAGAGTCTAGAGGATAGGGACCGTAAGACGAGTCCAAAGGAGCAAAAGCGCCAGCAGGATAGAAATTTTTCCCAGACAGACCCCCAGTTTGGTATTAATAAAAATCCCCATTATACCAAACAAGTTAAAGCGCAGGTACATTCTGACCCGCACAATAACAAATGGCAGAATAGACCGGAGCCGATGGAAGTCGACCCCTCTGCAAAAGTTGGCATTCCTGCCCAAGCTCCACCCTATCAGAATAGGAGACCGGCAACGTCTGAGCGCACAGGCGCTCCTAGAAAACAGCAAAGGGTAAACCACGTCACTCAAAGCTCAGATCAGGAAGGGAAATCTTACGCCAACACTGCGTCCAACGCAGTAGCAGAGATCAACGATCATGCTATTTGCGAATACGATTCAGACGTAGTCCATTTTTTAGAGGAAAATCCCTGCTGCCCGTCATCAGACGAAGAGTAGCGGGGATAAATATGAAACTGCTTGTTGACACGGGCGCCTCGAAAAATTTCATCCGACCGTTTGAAGGATTGAAATGCGTCCCGGTAGAAAGCCCCTTCGAAATTCACTCAATTCACGGCAACACCACAATCACGAAGAAATGCTTCGTGTCACTTTTTGATTTGAAGGCCACCTTCTTCATCTTACCCGACTTATCTTCCTTTGATGCAATTGTAGGCCTCGACCTTCTTAAACAGGCGGGAGCATCACTTTGCCTGGCCTCCGGCCACATCAAATTGGGCAACAAAGAGGAGAAAATTGATTTCTACCCGGGCCCTGATGTCAATTTCACCGAAGTGGATTGCTCAGATGCACCACCTTTGGTCAGAAAGAAATTTTTAACAATGCTCCGCGACAGGAAAAAAGCCTTTGCGGACCCAACGAGGCTTTACCTTACAACACATCGGTGGTAGCCACCATCAGAACTGTTGATGAGGCGCCCATTTATGCCAAGCTCTACCCATACCCAATGGGCGCAGCCGATTTCGTTAATGGCGAGATTCAAGAGCTGCTAAAAAATGGCATAATCCAGAAGTCGAGATCCCCCTACAATAACCCGATATGGGTTGTAGACAAAAAGGGCACCGACGAAACGGGCGGCCGTAAAATGCGACTCGTATTGGACTTTCGCAAATTGAACGAAAGGACAATACCTGATCGTTATCCAATGCCAAATATCTCTATGATACTAGGGAATTTAGGCAGAGCGAAATACTTCACAACGCTCGATTTAAAATCTGGCTACCACCAAATAACGCTGGCAGAACGCGACCGTGAAAAGACTTCCTTTTCCGTAAATGAAGGAAAGTACGAGTTTCGCAGAATGCCATTTGGACTAATAAATGCTGCCAGCATTTTCCAAAGAACGATAGACGACATACTGCGAGAGCAAATAGGCAAATTTTGCTATGTTTATGTCGATGACGTTATCGTCTTCTCAGAAGACGAAAACGCCCACATCCAGCACGTAGATTGGGTTCTCAAAAGCCTCTACGATGCTAATATGAGGGTATCAACTGAGAAATCTAAATTCTTCAAAAAAAAGCGTTAGCTTCTTGGGTTTTTATAGTCACCAGCAACGGGGCTACCACTGACCCAGAAAAAACCAAGGCCATTCAGGGAATTCCCTGAACCCAAAAATGTGTTCGAAGTTAGATCATTCCTTGGCCTGGCCAGCTACTATAGATGCTTCATTAAAGATTTTGCGTCCATAGCTCGGCCCATTTCAAACATCCTGAAAGGGGAATTCGGTAGTGTCAGCAGACACAGATCGAAAAATATCCAGGTGCAGTTCAGCGAGTCGCAACGGCTAGCTTTTCACAAGCTGCGTAACATTCTAGCTTCCGAGGAGGTCATCCTCAGGTATCCCAATTATAAGAAAGCATTTGATCTAACGACAGATGCCTCAGCTTACGGCATTGGCGCAGTCCTATCCCAAGAGGGACGGCCCATTACCATGATCTCGAGAACCCTAAAGGATCGAGAGATCAATTATGCCACCAATGAAAGGGAGCTGCTAGCAATAGTTTGGGCATTGGCCAAATTACGTCACTATCTATATGCAGTGAAAGATATTAACATCTTTACTGACCATCAACCACTGACCTTCGCGGTATCGGAATCCAACCCGAATGCAAAGATCAAACGGTGGAAAGCTCGCATCGACGAGTCCGGCGCCAAAATTTTTTACAAGCCCGGCAAGGAAAACCTCGTTGCAGATGCCCTCTCAAAACAGCAACTTATCGTTCTGGGAGAGGAAGAAGCTTTTTAAAGTGCGGCCACGATTCACAGTGAGCTGTCACTGACCCACACAATTGAAGCAACGGATAAGCCCTTGAATTGCTTCCAAAACCAGATAACTCTGGAGGAGGCACGCTTTCCGCAAAAACGCAGCTTTGTCCTCTTTGGAAACAAGAGACGGCATGCGATCAGCTTCTCCTGCAAAGAGTCATTACTCAATGAGCTCGCAGATTTGATTGTTCCTAAGGGCGTAAACGCCATCCATTGCGATTTGCACACACTCGCAATGATACAGGACCAACTGGTACGCCAATTTCCAGCCACAAAATTTTGGTATTGTAAAAATCGTGTAACGGACATTTTTGCAATCCCGGAGAGACGAGAAATTCTGTCCACTGAACACAACAGGGCTCACAGGTCGGCCCAAGAAAATGTAAAGCAGGTACTCTCCGAGTACTACTTCCCGAAAATGGCCAAGTTAGCTAGCGAAATCGTCGCTAACTGTAAAACATGTGCTAAAGCTAAATATGACAGGCATCCCAAAAAGCAGGAGCTTGGGGAAACACCAATCCCGTCCCAGGTTGGGGAAATATTACACATAGACATCTTCTCAACGGATAAAAAATATTTTCTTACATCCATTGACAAATTCTCAAAATTTGCGATGGTCCAGCCTATCCCCTCTAGAACCATAGAGGACATTAAACCAGCACTACTACAACTCTTGAATGTTTTCCCGAAAGCCAAGGTCATATATTGTGACAACGAACCATCGTTGAATTCGCATACCATTTTGTCCATGCTGGAAAACCATTTCGGCGTGAGCATCTCGAATGCACCGCCCCTCCACAGTGTCTCAAACGGACAAGTGGAACGTTTCCACAGCACTCTAGTAGAGCTTGCTAGATGCCTTAAAATTGATAAAGGCATCAGTGACACAGTCGAACTAATCTTGCTGGCCACAGCCAGATACAATAAATCTATCCATTCGGTCATCGACAAGAGGCCAGCCGACGTAATTCAAACACAGTCGGATGAACCGCAGTATGAGATTCAGGATAAGATAAAGATCGCCCAGGACAAGCTCAGGAACAGGGAAAATGCTGCCCGACAGAACAGGGTGTTCGAAGTTGGTGAAAAAGTCCTGGTAAAATCCAACAGGCGTCTAGGCAACAAACTCTCGCCATTGTGTGAAGAGAAGATTGTGGAAGCGGACATGGGGACCACAGTCCTCATCAAGGGGAGGGTGGTCCATAAAGACAACATCAAATAGGAAAAAAAAATTTTACCTTCTCTTTTGCCTTTTTACCATTTGGCACAAATTTTACTAGCTTTAAGCATAGCTGATAAATTTTTTTTAAGGTTAAGTTAATATCCGTTGGTGGTGGGCAACCTTGTCATGAACAAAAGTATAGCTCCGAATTCATTCCACAGGTCCAAAATCATCCCAATCCTCTTCTCCTTATCCATGGCGTCGGCGCACATCACCGACTACTCACAAGCCAAGTACATCCCCATTATTGACGGTCGAATACTAGTGTGGGAGGAATTCGCGTTCGTTAGACATTCAGCGAACCAGGCGCGAATACAGGCGCGTAGTAAAAGAAACAGAAAGTATGAGCGATATGTTCCCCCAGTCACACATGAAAAAACTTTTGGATGTGGACACAGCCCACCTTCGCGACCTGCTCGACTCGTTAGGCGTGCACCACAGGGTAGCCAGGAGTTTAGACTTTTTAGGATCGATGTTAAAAGTCGTAGCAGGAACTCCGGATGCCGGGGATTTAGAAAAAATTAAATTCACAGAAACACAATTAATAAATTCGACAAATAGAAATAAATACCAGAATACAAAGTCAAATTAATGAATTAACGTCAACTGTAAATCAAATCCTGAAAGTGGCAAAGAGTTCACAAGTGGACACTGGCCATCTATATGAAACATTGCTCTCCAGAAACAGAATGCTAACAATGGAACTCCAAAATTTAATGATGGCAATTTCGCTTGCTAAAGTAAACATAGTCAGCCCAAACATATTAGATCACGCAGACCTAGAAAGTATTTGGATGGAGGAGCCCACCGACACTCCTATAAAAGATATTTTGTCCGTAGCGTCCGTGAAAATTCTCCAGTCTGATAACATATTGCACTTCATTATTAAATTCCCAAAAATTAAGTTAGCATGTAAAAGATCACAATGTTCCCGGTAACTCATAATAATGTGATGCTTAGGTTAGTGGATAATATAATAGCAGAATGCAATGGGGAAGTGTATGCGATCCAGAATTGCTCCACAACACCAGGAGTAATTTTCTGCCGACTATCATCGAAGACCACATGCGCCCGAGGACTCCATGCAGGTGGAGTTGCGCACTGCGAAACCCAACCAAGCGATTTACATCCAATCACTTATGTCGATGAGGGAATTATAATCATCAATGATCAATCAGCGCAGGTACGAGTAGACAACGGAACAAGCGTCTGGATACACGGGACGCATCTCGTCACCTTTAGTGAGCGCGTCACAGTAAACGAAACCCTGGTTTTGAACCAAAACTCCGCCCAGAAGAGGACTCCGGGGGTGGCAAGCTCACCCTCACTGAACGTCACCATCAGTCAAAATATTCTGAGCCTCCCCTACCTTCACCGCTTGAGTGAACGTAACCTGGAATACATTCAGAAGTTCGGAAGTAAAATCAACACCAACCAGACACACATGGTAGCGATTATTACAGGAGTAATATGTTGCGCATTGATTTGTGTCGGCCTAACCTACGTGCGACTCACCAGTGCCAGAAGATCTGCGGTCCAACTAAGAAGGGTGATCGCTGAAATAGGGTCGGCCGAGGGCGGCCTCAATCTTGAGGGGGGAGTAGTTAACTGAGTAGCTAACCGGACGGAGGCGATGACCGAATGTCCGAAGCCCAGCTGCGGTCAAAAGCGCTGACGCGGCTTTTGGCCGGATGCTCGTGCATAGCCGGCAAACACAGCATATTTGCGTGGCCGCTATGAGTTTCATTTTTGTCAACTTTAATTTTAGTTCGCTTCATGCTCTGTACGAATAAAGAACACAAGTTCTATAGTATTGAAAAACTCCGGCAACCGCCGTTAAATATCTCTTATTATTTTGCACTGACTGAGTCTCTAGGCCAGCAGGCGAAGGGGGCAGTTACCTCCCAACATAAGTCAACCTAATCAGCAATTGTGAAGGCACAGCCATCCGGCTCTGACTGCAGCAAGGGATCCCCCGATCTCCACATACGAGTACCAAGTCAAGGCCCCCTCCTCCCCCGCACTACCGAGCGGGCTTCAGCAGGTGCGACCAGCGGTACACAAATTCCTCCCGCGTTTACGGGAGGTAATTACAAGCAGCAGCTTCCAGCGGCCTACCCTCACGTGTGAGTGCGAACGCATTCCCCCGCACCCAAGGGGGGCAACCACTAGCTGCTGGCTGCCAATTGACTATAACGGGCGCTCCCAAAAGCGACCGCTTCCCCCGCGCCCACAAGCGGGCATCTCTAAGAAGACCACCCTAGACAGTGCGGCCACCGAGGACCACCTCAGGCCGCGCCCATCAACCAGATTAATTCATCTCTAAGAAGACCACCCTAAATAGTGTGGCCGCTGAGGACCACCTCAGGCCGCGCCCATCAACCAGATTAATTCATCTCTAAGAAGACCACCCTAGACAGTGCGACCATCGAGGACCACCTCAGGCCGCGCACACAACTATATTAATTTGTATATTGCCATATTTGTTTGCTTTGCCTCTAAGGCTGTTCACATAGAACTTGTTTCAGACCTCACTTCTAAATCATTTATTATGTGTTTGTCTAGGTTTGTCGGCCGGCGTGGGCGGGCACAGAAGATCTACTGCGACAATGCCACCAATTTTGTCGGTGCCTCTCGGATGCTTCAAGAGTTCAAGGATCACTTCTTTACCAACAAGGATGCCATAATGGAATTTGCTGCCACCCGAGGAATCACTTTTTCGTTCATTCCGCCCCGAGCGCCGCATTTCGGCAGCCTCTGGGAGGCGGCCGTAAAATCGGCCAAAGGATTAATGATCAAGGCCGTGGGAAGTGCAGTGCTCCGGCAGGACGAACTGAACACCGTGCTGGTGGAGGTAGAAGCCATTCTAAATTCGAGGCCCATGGTCGTGGACAGCTCCAACCCCAACGATGGCGAAGCAGTTACCCCAGCCCATCTGTTGGTCGGGACAACGCTCGTTGCGCTGCCATTCGTGTTCAGTCAGCCAGTAACAGACGACAAACTGAGCTACTTAAAGAGATGGCAACTGATATCCGCCATCAAGCAACGGTTTTGGGTAGATTAGCAACGCGATTACGTCCTGAGTCTACAGCAGCGGCAGAAGTGGCTGAGCGAGAGCCACAACATCGAAATCGGAACTATCGTCGTGGTCCACGAGGACAACAGTCCGCCGCAGCAGTGGCTGCTAGGAATCATCGAGGAGGTGATCAAAGGCGCGGATGGAAAGGTTCGAGTGGCAGTCGTCAGAACTAAATCTGGCGTGTATAAGCGTTCTATTCATCGGTTTACTCCTTTACCAATTGAGGAATCTTGAAGCCCTGCAGCCGTTCAACGCGGCCGATGTTTAGTCATTTCATTTCATTGCAACTCCTACTGTTTATATATATATTCAATAACAACTTAAATAATTGCTCATATAGTTGCATACATTTTTATAAATACGCTTAAGCTTAAGTTTACTTTGTTTACTCTTGAATTACTACTCTTAAGGAACATATGTACATATGTAAATTTACTCTGTGGACTCTTGAATTGCTACTCTTAAGGTACATATGTATGTACAAATTGCGCTCTTTAATTGTTACGCTCACTTTGTCACACATACTGGAATTTGCATGCTTACACATACACGCGCAATTATGCGAGCGCTTTAGTTCTAAAGCCAAATGAATTAGAAATTAAAGGGCACTTGAGAAGAACAACTGAACCATAGCGCATCAACTTTATTGTCTGTCCCGTCCGTCTAAGCGAGTTGGCCTACCGTTAGAATTCAACTTGGACCTTTAGTTGCTTGTGGCACAGGACCACTTTAGAAGGACGTTCCCGTTTTGGACATCCACTGATAGTGAAGTCACTGCACATGTGAGGCCTTATAAACTAAATTTCTTCATAAGTATCGAAATAATATTCCGATTTAAAAAATCTTTACAAATCGATAGATATTAACAGAAATAATAATATAATAATAATAATAATAATAATAATAATATAGACGCCACAGTTTTGCGGTTTGTGGGCGTTAAAGTGGGCGTGACAGGACGACAAGTTGCAGTGGCATCTCCAAAATTGGCTTAGCTTGATCGGAAAAAAACAATTCGCATTGGGAGCATCATAAAAACCTACATGCTTAATCCGTACTTTCTATCACTTATAGTTACCGCGATATAAGCTTTTCTAGAAAATGCGAGCCTTGTGGGCGTATGGGTGGGTGTGGCCGGATAATAGTACCACTATAAGATGCGCTGGCATCTAAAGATTATACATACTGAACTTCAACTTTCTAGCTCTAATAGTTCCTGAGATTTTAGCGATTTTAGTTTTTAGCGATTTGTGCTGTAATAAACTTGAGCTGCGTAGGGACATCAAGAATCTTCGTGGTAAATCTCAACTTTGTATCTCTTATCGTTCCTGAGATCTCAGCGTTCATACGGACAGACAGACGGACATGGCTCAATCGACTTCGCTATTGATCCTGATCAAGAATATAAATTAGTATTTTACTCCGTAGAGGTTCCCTCGCAGCCGTCTCCGTGAAGGTAGCCGGTTGGCTGTTGTCATCCGTCGATAAATTAGGAAGAAGGGTGGAAGGGTGACTGCCCTTCTTTACCTTCTGGCCTAGAGACTCAGTCAGTGTGAAATAATAAGATCTTTAACGGCGGTAGCCGGAGTTAAATATTATCAGAGCTGGTGCTCTTTATTCAAGGCTTTGATATAAACTGAATTGAAAAGAAACTTAAAGCTAACAAAAGACTCACAGCGGCCCCGCAAATATGTAGTGCTTGCCGTCTGTGCACGAGCATCCGGGCTAAAAGTTGGATCAGCAGTTTCGGCCGAAGCTAAATAACAACAAAAGTCAGCGGCTGCTCCATTGACTTTTGCTGGTTTATGTTAACTTGTTAACTACTCCCCCCTTTGAATTAAGGCCGCCCTCGGCCGCCGCTATCTCGGTGATGACTTCCTTCAGCTGTGCCGCAGATCTTCTTTCGTTGAAGAAATGGAGATAGATCATGACAATGGCAATCATCGCACAACATAGAATTCCTACTATGAGCATTGCGCGATATTTTAGATTGGTCCCAATATCCTTGTCGAACTCTCGAATGAGCTCCACATTACGTTCGTTTAATCGATGAAGGTAAGGGAGGCTCAATACGTCGCGATTGATGGTAATGTTAAGCAATGGTGAGCTTGCAACTCCTGGAGTTCTTCTTTGGATCTTGTCATGATTTACGTAGAGCGTTTCGTTGATGGAGACGCAATCTTCAAATGCGACAAGGTGAGTACCGTGCAGCCAGACCTCAGTACCATTGTCTACCCGGACTTTAGCTGTTTGGTCGTTGACAATGATTATTCCTTCATCGACTCGAGTTACGGGTTGTAAGTCGGTTGGTTGGATCTCGCACAGCGCAAGAGCTGCCAGATGATATTTGGCAGAACGTAGCTCCTGGCGACACGGTACAATCCTTAACGGTGTGGACTTCTCCACCACAACATTGTTCGGTATCCGCAGCATGATATTATGGTGAGTGACGGGTAATATTGTGACTTTCTTACAGGCGAACTTTACCTTTGGAAACTTAACTATGAAATGCAAGGAATTGGCAGATTGTAATATTTTAACGGACGCTACGGACAAAAGATCCCTTATGGGGGTATTAGTGGGTTCCCCAAGCCAAATTGGTAGTAGTTTACACCATATATGTATACAGCGTTCAAACGAACAGCCGGACATGGCTAAGTCAACTCAAGTACTGATCGTCATCAAAAGAGATAGTATTTTACAGCGACTAAACTGCTTAAATATCTTAAACACTTTAACACGCTTTTGCGTAGGTAGTATTATTTAAACTTTGTTAATGGGGCGTATATGTCACTTTTCATTTTTTTAAAGCAATACAAGAGGAAATGCTATAGTCGAGTGAATCGTCTATAAGATACCCGTTACTGTTTTACACAATTTCAAAATATTCATTTTGCTAGTGGAAATTCCCCAAGCGCCACCTATTGTCGGAGAAAGCATGTCGAGTAACTGATTGTTTAGTCATTTCATTTCATTGCAACTCCTACTGTTTAGATATACTCAATAACAACTTAAATAATTGCTCATATAGTTGCATACATTTTTATAAATACGCTTAATCTTAAGTTTACTTTGTTTACTCTTGAATTACTACTCTTAAGGAACATATGTACATATGTAAATTTACTCTGTGGACTCTTGAATTGCTACTCTTAAGGTACATATGTATGTACAAATTGCGCTCTTTAATTGTTACGCTCACTTTGTCACACATACTGGAATTTGCATGCTTACACATACACGCGCAATTATGCGAGCGCATTAGTTCTAAAGCCAAATGAATTGAAAATTAAAGGGCACTTGAGAAAAACAACTGAACCATAGCGCATCAACTTTATTGTCTGTCCCGTCCGTCTAAGCGAGTTGGCCTACCGTTAGAATTCAACTTGGACCTTTAGTTGCTTGTGGCACAGGACCACTTCAGAAGGACGTTCCCGTTTTGGACATCATTTTTTGGCGCCCCCGGGTGGACCCTTTCCAGACGACGCTTTGGGACATCAGCAAGTTGGCCACATCTTCGGCATTTTATTGGATTTTCAATTTCCAATCTCATCTTGCGAGTTGGAACATATGGATTTTACCCTGACCAGGAGTGCACAGATAACGAGTGAAAGTGAATTACGAGTTATAAAGTGCTTGTTATTTAACAAACTTAATAAAATTTGTGGAAAACATTGTGCGGCAAAAAAAAAAAAAATTTTCAGGCCTACGCACATATACATATGTGTGCACTAAGGTGGACCGTAATTCATTTTATCACTCGGTGTAAAAAGAAAACCTATAAAATTTGAAAACCCAAAATTTACGGCCTATTGAATAAAATAAATAAATTTGGCAATATATAAATAAAAAAAAAAATAATAATAATCGAATATAAATTGTGTGTGGTAACCTTTTGGGACCACCCTAATTGATTTGCACTTGAAGAAGCCGTTTGAGCTCATAATTTTGGTGTTCTTTATGCCTGATTCCGTGCAAAAAAGTGCCGTTGGATTTGCGCCAATAGAGAAGTGCGCATCATTGTCGGTACAGTCGACAAATAACCGTACATTTTTTCAGTTCTCTCTTTCGTCATTTGTGCAAAGCAAATTACCCACCCCCGTTTGCATTAGTTTGCTTGCGCCTTGGTGCTGATGCTGCGTCGGCAGCAAATTTCGTTGTTGTTGCTTTGACTTTGTTGGCTGCGTGGACAGTGAATTTGATTCCTTTTTTGTCTTTGCATTTTCGCTGCTTGGGCAGTGAATTCGGTTCTTTGATTTTGCGTTATTTGTATTGCTGCTTCGGCAGTGAAATTTAACGCTCATCTAACACACACATACACACATATATACAGTTCGTGTATCGCTTAGTGGTGTTCGGCCACTCTTGTTCGAAATTTAACCTGTCCTCACACACACATACATATATTTACATAGTGCATGTGCTTCGCTTCCTGGCATTCGGCCACACGTGTTGCATCAATTCCTTTTTCTCAAATACATTTAATTTCGTTTGGATAATTGTTGGCTGCTATTGGAGCAGAGTTGTATAATTATGACGGGAAAGGGAAAGGGTCAAAACAGATCGCTAGGTGAAACCACTTTAAGCCACCTCGATACATTGTTAATGCAGTATAAAAATGTTATTGCTGATATAGAACGCGTTAAAACTACAGTTCAAAAGTACTCAGGGTACGTCGACCCAGTAGAAATTGATTGCCGTTTAGAAATACTAAACCAATATGTAGAAAAAGCCTTTAAAATTAACCAAGATTTGGATGACATTAATACAGATCATGTGTCTCGAGCTGACTTAGAAGACTTATGTGCGAAAACAAAGGCTTTATTAAAAATCAAAGGTACTAGTCACCACATCATCGCCAACACTCAAGCAAATTCAACCATGCTAGGCGTAACTTCTGCTCAAGGCAAAAAACTTCCTCACATGAAGCTGCCAAGGTTTAGTGGGGAGTATGCGGAATATAAAAATTTCATTGGACTTTTCGAAAACCTCGTTGAGAATGACCTTTCTCTTTCAAATGTTGAAAAATTCAACTATTTGTTGTCTTGCTTAGAGAAAGAGGCTTTAGGCACGGTGAAATCGTATCAAGTAACCGATGCTAATTACCCAAAAGCGTTATCTGCCTTAAAAAACGTTTATGAAAATAGTTGTCTTATTGTTTTTGAAAGCGTTTCGAAGCTGTTTGAACTACCGCAGATGCAAGGCCCTGCTTCATCCTCTTTACGTTCCTTGATAGACACAGTAAGAGCCGTGTATGAGTCATTATTGTCATTGGGAAATGACAAACAGATTTTCAACGCTATGCTCATACACTTAGTTATGAGCAAAGTGGATTCTACGACACAGTCAAAATGGGAGGAGAATTTAGATTATACAAAACTACCACTGCGAAAAGGCTCTTAATAAAAGGTATCAGCACCTCTCTGCTGAAGAAAATTCTTCAGGAGGGGGAGCTCGTAGAGCTCAAAAATATGAGCGTAATGGAGGAAAAAAGGGAGGAAGAACTTCGCTAGCAGTGGCTAAGCCAAATGAACAGCATAAAACAAAATGCTCGTTTTGCAAATCGGATGACCACTATATACAATCTTGTTCTTCTTTTGCTGCTATCCCATGCAATAATCGTTTCAAGTTCGTTAAATCATTTCCTCTGTGTATAAATTGCCTGCGAAAAGGTCACACAGTTACAGCCTGCAAGTCGAGCACTTGCAGAGTCTGTTCTAAGCCGCATCATACTCTATTGCATAGGTACGAAACAGAAACTCAAGAGGAATCCTCTAGACAAGCTCTACCAGCACATACCCAATTATCATCCACTAATCTTGCATTTCTGATCAAGTCATATTAGCTACGGCAATAATAAAAATAAAGGATCAGTTGGGATCTTACCACATGGCCAGAGCGCTCTTAGACTCTGGGTCTCAGGTAAATTTTATTACCGAAAACCTTGCTAATACTTTGAAATTACCCAAATCTCGAAAAGACATCAATTTAATAGGCATAGGTAAGACAAAATCTGCCATTCGGCATGCCGTTCAAACTGATATTGCCTCTCGTTTGAATTCCTTTGAAACAATGACTGAATTAAGTATTCTAAAATCTATCACGTCCTATCAACCCGAAAGGCTTGTGGAAAATGTCAACATTCCAAGTCATATTGATTCCATAAGCCGCAACGTGTAGACTTGCTGCTTGGGGCAGACGCTTTCTTCGATCTTCTTAAGGATGGGCGTCTAAGGTGTAAACAAGATTCTTTAACTTTACGTGAAACAGTTTTTGGTTGGATTGTGTCTGGTCGTTGTAAAACCCCACAAAATAAGAAAGCTTGCTCAACATCATTATTAAGTATAACTGGTGAATCGTCGTTAGACTCAATTGTTAAAAAGTTCTGGGAGCTAGATCAAGTTCCGAATACCTCGAATAAAAATTTATATACCCCAGAACAGCTTCTTTGCGAGCAATCGTTTACTGAATCTGTAAACAGATTACCCTCGGGCAGGCTGAGTGTTAAATTGCCGTTTAAATCTAGTCCGACGTGTCTTGGCTCGTCCTTTGAGACAGCTAAGAGACGATTTCTTGGCTTGGAGAGGCGAATGGGAAAACAAGCAGAAGTCCGTGACATGTATATCTCCTTTATGAAAGAATACATCTCACTAGGTCATATGAGTGCAATCCATAACACAATCCCGTGTGAGCCACATTATTTTATCCCATACCAGTGTGTGCTCAGACCGCAAAGCTCTTCAACAAAGTTGCGAGTCGTGTTCGATGCGTCAAGCAAAACATCATCACAAATATCGCTTAATGATACTCTTATAGTTGGTCCAACGATACAACCATCTCTCTATGCAACTTTGCTTCGTTTCCGTTTACATCCTTACGCAATTACTGCTGACATCACTAAGATGTACCGTCAAGTGGAAATTGACGACACCTAGAGATGTTTTCAATTAATCATCTGGAGAGAGAACCCTAACGACCAATTGCAAATGTATCAATTAAATACAGTTACATATGGCACTGCGTCAGCACCTTTTTTGGCTATCCGGTGTCTGAAATACTTGAGTGACATACACGCAACATCGCATAAATTAGCATCGAAATCACTTGCTAATGTTTTTATGTCGATGATTTATTAGCGGGTGCAGAAACGCCAGAGGAATTAGGATTGTTGCAGCAGGAGTTGGACTCTGTATTAAAACCATTTGGATTTGGTTTAGCCAAATGGTCATCAAACTGCCAACAATTTCAAGTTTCTGATGCGTCCACTCCAATTGGGTCGCAAGATGACACCAAACTTTGGGTTTAATTTCGAATCCCAAAAGTGATGTGTTTATATACTCCGCAGACCATCTTTCACTCGATTTCGTGCCGACTAAAAGGTCTATTTTATCGTTTGTATCACGTTTATATGACCCGCTTGGATTATTGTGTCCAATTGTCACTCGCGCTAAAATTCTTATTCAAGAAATCTGGCTGCATAAGGTAGATTGGGATGAAGCATTGCCCACAGATTTACTTGAACAATTCAAATCGGCAACTAATTGCTTTTCAAATCTAGATTCACTCAGCATACCTCGTCATATTGGAATCGCAAAAAATATGAAATATCAAATTCACGGATTCGCCGATGCGTCAAAGAGAGCATACGGCTGCTGCATTTATGTCAGAGTGGAGCATCAGGAAAGAACGTTTACACGATTGCTCACAGCAAAATCCAGAGTAGCACCTCTCAAAACTAAGTCGGTGCCTCGTTTGGAGCTCTGCGCTGCTCACTTACTGGCAATGTTATGGAGTGAAATTAGGGATATGTTGAAATCACCAGTGGACGACATCTTTTTGTGGTCGGACTCTGAGGTGGTGCTGTATTGGATTAAGAAGCACCCATCATACCTGAACACACTTGTTGCGAATCGTGTAGCAGAGATGCAAGAATTGACTTCGCAAGCTGTCTGGCGTCATGTGCCTACCAGCGCGAATCCAGCGGACATCCTTTCACGTGGCTGCTCAACTAGTGAGCTCGTGGAATCAATTTGGTTTACGGGCCCAAACTTCTTAAAGGAAAACCGAGCCTATTGGCCAGTAAATCACCACCTGGAACCCCCCAAAGATCTCTCTGTGTTAGAGATGCGGAGAGATACCACAGTCTTGATCGCGGCCGATGCACTGAAGAATCCATTTATGGATCTGGTTAACAAGTCTTCATCATATTTGAAAATTCTGCGCATCGTGTCATACATGCTTCGATTTATTAATGGGAAATCGCACAAGCAGACTTCACTCGTGCCATCAGCAGAAGAACTTCGTTCGGCGTTTTTAGCAGTGGTGTCTGCATTGCAGCGAATCGAATTCGCAACTGAATTTGCAAAACTACAAAAATCCTTGATTTTACAACCATCCTATCAGAAACTTAATCCATTTTTGTATCCTCATCAAGCTGGCAAGCATTTGTGGTGGCTGCTCAGAGTTGGCGGTCGTTTTCTGATAGCGCCTACGCCACACAATGCTAAAATCCCGTTACTCATGCCAAATATTGCCGTTTCGTTAAATTATACCTACAATATTTACATCATTCAAATTGTCATGCAGGTCCACGTGCCTTGGTGGCTATTCTTCGGCATGAAATTTGGTTGGTGAACGCTCGTCAAGCTTGTAATAGCATTGTACGGAAGTGTGTACATTGCTTTCGTTATAAGCCAGTTTTGGCAACCCAAATAATGGGAAATTTACCTGCTGATCGTCTTCATGGCAATAGACCTTTTGAGATCAGTGGAGTGGACTTTTGTGGTCCAATTTTGGTAACCTTAGGAATTAAAGGGAAGTCAGCTGTAAAGATGTATATTGCCATATTTGTTTGCTTTGCCTCTAAGGCTGTTCACATAGAACTTGTTTCAGACCTCACTTCTAAATCATTTATTATGTGTTTGTCTAGGTTTGTCGGCCGGCGTGGGCGGGCACAGAAGATCTACTGCGACAATGCCACCAATTTTGTCGGTGCCTCTCGGATGCTTCAAGAGTTCAAGGATCACTTCTTTACCAACAAGGATGCCATAATGGAATTTGCTGCCACCCGAGGAATCACTTTTTCGTTCATTCCGCCCCGAGCGCCGCATTTCGGCGGCCTCTGGGAGGCGGCCGTAAAATCGGCCAAAGGATTAATGATCAAGGCCGTGGGAAGTGCAGTGCTCCGGCAGGACGAACTGAACACCGTGCTGGTGGAGGTAGAAGCCATTCTAAATTCGAGGCCCATGGTCGTGGACAGCTCCAACCCCAACGATGGCGAAGCAGTTACCCCAGCCCATCTGTTGGTCGGGACAACGCTCGTTGCGCTGCCATTCGTGTTCAGTCAGCCAGTAACAGACGACAAACTGAGCTACTTAAATAGATGGCAACTGATATCCGCCATCAAGCAACGGTTTTGGGTAGATTAGCAACGCGATTACGTCCTGAGTCTACAGCAGCGGCAGAAGTGGCTGAGCGAGAGCCACAACATCGAAATCGGAACTATCGTCGTGGTCCACGAGGACAACAGTCCGCCGCAGCAGTGGCTGCTAGGAATCATCGAGGAGGTGATCAAAGGCGCGGATGGAAAGGTTCGAGTGGCAGTCGTCAGAACTAAATCTGGCGTGTATAAGCGTTCTATTCATCGGTTTACTCCTTTACCAATTGAGGAATCTTGAAGCCCTGCAGCCGTTCAACGCGGCCGATGTTTAGTCATTTCATTTCATTGCAACTCCTACTGTTTATATGTATTCAATAACAACTTAAATAATTGCTCATATAGTTGCATACATTTTTATAAATACGCTTAAGCTTAAGTTTACTTTGTTTACTCTTGAATTACTACTCTTAAGGAACATATGTACATATGTAAATTTACTCTGTGGACTCTTGAATTGCTACTCTTAAGGTACATATGTATGTACAAATTGCGCTCTTTAATTGTTACGCTCACTTTGTCACACATACTGGAATTTGCATGCTTACACATACACGCGCAATTATGCGAGCGCTTTAGTTCTAAAGCCAAATGAATTAGAAATTAAAGGGCACTTGAGAAGAACAACTGAACCATAGCGCATCAACTTTATTGTCTGTCCCGTCCGTCTAAGCGAGTTGGCCTACCGTTAGAATTCAACTTGGACCTTTAGTTGCTTGTGGCACAGGACCACTTTAGAAGGACGTTCCCGTTTTGGACATCCACTGATAGTGAAGTCACTGCACATGTGAGGCCTTATAAACTAAATTTCTTCATAAGTATCGAAATAATATTCCGATTTAAAAAATCTTTACAAATCGATAGATATTAACAGAAATAATAATATAATAATAATAATAATAATAATAATAATATAGACGCCGAAGTTTTGCGGTTTGTGGGCGTTAAAGTGGGCGTGACAGGACGACAAGTTGCAGTGGCATCCCCAAAATTGGCTTAGCTTGATCGGAAAAAAACAATTCGCATTGGGAGCATCATAAAAACCTACATGCTTAATCCGTACTTTCTATCACTTATAGTTACCGCGATATAAGCTTTTCTAGAAAATGCGAGCCTTGTGGGCGTATGGGTGGGTGTGGCCGGATAATAGTACCACTATAAGATGCGCTGGCATCTAAAGATTATACATACTGAACTTCAACTTTCTAGCTCTAATAGTTCCTGAGATTTTAGCGATTTTAGTTTTTAGCGATTTGTGCTGTAATAAACTTGAGCTGCGTAGGGACATCAAGAATCTTCGTGGTAAATCTCAACTTTGTATCTCTTATCGTTCCTGAGATCTCAGCGTTCATACGGACAGACAGACGGACATGGCTCAATCGACTTCGCTATTGATCCTGATCAAGAATATAAATTAGTATTTTACTCCGTAGAGGTTCCCTCGCAGCCGGTTGGCTGTTGTCATCCGTCGATAAATTAGGAAGAAGGGTGGAAGGGTGACTGCCCTTCTTTACCTGCTGGCCTAGAGACTCAGTCAGTGTGAAATAATAAGATCTTTAACGGCGGTAGCCGGAGTTAAATATTATCAGAGCTGGTGCTCTTTATTCAAGGCTTTGATATAAACTGAATTGAAAAGAAACTTAAAGCTAACAAAAGACTCACAGCGGCCACGCAAATATGTAGTGCTTGCCGTCTGTGCACGAGCATCCGGGCTAAAAGTTGGATCAGCAGTTTCGGCCGAAGCTAAATAACAACAAAAGTTAGCGGCTGCTCCATTGACTTTTGCTGGTTTATGTTAACTTGTTAACTACTCCCCCCTTTGAATTAAGGCCGCCGCTATCTCGGTGATGACTTCCTTCAGCTGTGCCGCAGATCTTCTTGCGTTGAAGAAATGGAGATAGATCATGACAATGGCAATCATCGCACAACATAGAATTCCTACTATGAGCAATGCGCGATATTTTAGATTGGTCCCAATATCCTTGTCGAACTCTCGAATGAGCTCCACATTACGTTCGTTTAATCGATGAAGGTAAGGGAGGCTCAATACGTCGTGATTGATGGTAATGTTAAGCAATGGTGAGCTTGCAACTTCTGGAGTTCTTCTTTGGATCTTGTCATGATTTACGTAGAGCGTTTCGTTGATGGAGACGCAATCTTCAAATGCGATAAGGTGAGTACCGTGCAGCCAGACCTCAGTACCATTGTCTACCCGGACTTTAGCTGTTTGGTCGTTGACAATGATTATTCCTTCATCGACTCGAGTTACGGGTTGTAAGTCGGTTGGTTGGGTCTCGCACAGCGCAAGAGCTGCCAGATGATATTTGGCAGAACGTAGCTTCTGGCGACACGGTACAATCCTTAACGGCGTGGACTTCTCCACCACATGTTGCCACAACATCGTTCGGTATCCGCAGCATTATATTATGGTGAGTGACGGGTAATATTGTGACTTTCTTACAGGCGAACTTTACCTTTGGAAACTTAACTATGAAATGCAAGGAATTGGCAGATTGTAATATATTAACGGATGCTACGGACAAAAGATTCCTTATGGGGGTATTAGTGGGTTCCCCAAGCCAAATTGACTTTAGGTCTGGTCAAATATATTTGGGCTGACAATATTAATTTTAGCTAGTGTAATTGCAAGCATAAGGTTTTGTAGTTCCATCATTAGCATTCTATTTCTAGCAAGGAGGGTTTCATATAAATGGCCTGTGTCAATTTGTTTATTTTTTGTAACCGTGAGTATTTGATTTACTGTGGCGGTCAATTGATTGATTTTACTTTGAACTTTAGTGTTAATTTCCACCTGTCTGTTGTTTGCGTTTATTAGCTGCATTTCCGTAAATTTTGTCTTCTCCATAACACCAGCATCCGGTGTTCCTGCTACTAACCTTTAAGAATGATCCCAAAAAATCCAAGCTCCTGGCGACCCTATGGTGCACGGCTAGCGATTCCAGTAGGTCTCGCATATGCGCGGTATCTACTTCCAGCAACTTTCTCATGTGCGATTGGGGAAACTTGTCACACATGTTTGTTGTTTCTTCTAGTATTCGTGTGTACTCCGAAAGGTTTGCAGTGTGAGTCGCGTATGCAAATTCTTCCCATACTAGTACCTCACCATCAATGATGGGAATGTATTTAGCTCGCGAATAGTCGACGATGTGTGCCGACACCATAGACAGGGATGGTAGGATGATAAGTCCGCACCTGTGGAATGATCCTTGATGTAATAATTTTTTCCAGGGATGTTATTCTAACTTAACAAAAAAAATAAGTAAACGGTTGCCAAGTGGCTAAAGATGTAAAAAATTAATCCTATTTTAGGTTATCTTTGTGGACCACCCTCCCCTTAATTAGGACCGTGGTCCCCAGGTCCGCTTCAACGGCTTTCTCCTCACACAGCGGTGTGAGTTTATTGCCAAGTCTTCGGTTTGTTTGGACCAAGACTTTTTCGCCGACCTCGAATACTCTGTTTTGCCGTGAGGCATTTTCCCTAGTCCTGAGAGTGTTTTGGGCTTGTATTATTTTATTTTGGACTTCCATCTGCGGGTCGTCTGGGTGTGTTTGCACAATGTCGGCTGGTCGTTGTATTTGGCGGTGACCAATAAAATTATGTCTACAGTGTCCGTCATTCCCTTGTCGATTTTCAGGCATCGCGCAAGTTCCACAAGGGTACTATGAAAGCGCTCTACTTGCCCGTTTGAGATGCTGTGGAGGGGCGGTGCATTTGTAATGCTAACGCCAAAATGGCTGTCGAGCATGGCTGAAATTCATAATTTGTAGTAGGGCCGGTTTGAGGTCTTTAATTGTCCTTGAGTGGACATGTTGCACGACGGCAAACTTCGAAAACTTGTCGATGCAAGTAAGGAAGTATTTTTTATCTGTAGAGAAAATGTCAATATGTAACATTTCTCCTACATGAGAGAGGATCGGTGTCTCGCCGAGCTCCTGTTTCTTTGGGTGCCTGTCGTACTTGGCTCTCTCGCAAGTCCTGCAATTCGCTACGATTTCGGTAGCTAATTTGGCCATTTTTGGAAAGTAGTACTCGGAGAGTACCTGCTTTACATTTTCCTGGGATGACCTGTGGGCCCTGTTGTGTTCGACGGTGAGGATTTCCCGTCTTTCGCTGACTACAAAAATGTGTGTTACACGATTTTTGCAATGCCAAAATTTTGTGGCCGGAAACTGCCGAACCAGTTCGTCCTGTACCATTGCCAACGTGTGCAAGTCGCAATAGATAGCGTTTACGCCTTTAGGAACGATTACATCTGCGAGCTCATCAAGTAAACTCTCTATGCAGGAAAAATTAATCGCATGCCAATTCTTGTTACCAAAAATTACGAAGCTGCGTTTTGACTGGAAGCGCGCCTCCTTTAAGATTATTTGGTTTTGGAAGCAATTTAAAGGCTTTTCCGTCGTCTCGATTGTGTGTGTCAGGGAGAGTTCGCTGTGTATAGTGGCCGCGCACGACTCAGCTTCTTGCTCCTCCATGACATTAAGTTGTTGTCGCGAGAGTGCGTCGGCAACTAGATTTTCCTTAACGGGTTTGTAAAATATTCGGGCTGCGGATTCGTCAATGCGCGCTTTCCATCTTTTAATCTTTGCATTCGGATTGTATTCCGATACTCCAAAGGTTAATGGCTGATGGTCGGTGAAGATGTTTATACCTTTGACCGCGTATAAATAATGCCTTAGTTTGGCCAGTGCCCAAATTATGGCTAATAGCTCCCTTTCGTTGGTAGCATAGTTAACCTCTCTGTCCTTCAATGTCCTTGAGGTCATTGTAATCGGACGTCCCTCTTGGGACAGCACTGCACAAATGCCATAGGCCTTTTTTATAATCGGGGGTATCTCAGCATGACATCGTCAGACGCCAAGATATTTCGAAGCTTCTGAAACACTTGTTTTTGCGCTTCAGAAAACTGTACCGGAATGTTTCGTGACCTGTGTCTACTAACTGTTCCGTTTTCCCCTTTTAAGATTTCCGAGATAGGTCTTGCTATTGCCGCAAAATCCCTAATAAAGCATCGGTAGTAGCTAGCCAGGCCCAAAAATGACCGTACCTCGAATACATTCTTGGGCTCCGGAAATTTCTTGATGGCCTTTACTTTCTCTGGGTCAGTCGTAGCACCATTACAAGTGACTATAAGCCCAAGAAAGCTGACACTTTTCTTTAAAAAGCTCGGTTTTTCTACCGACACTCTCATGTTGGCCTCGTACAGGCTCTTTAGAACCCAATCTACGTGTTTAACGTGAGAGTTTTCGTCCTCCGAGAATATTATTACGTCGTCAACGTAAACATAGCAAAATTTACCTATTTGCTCTCGTAGGATGTCATCTATGGTCCTCTGAAAAATGCTGGCTGCATTTTTGAGACCAAACGGAAGCCTTTTAAACTCATATTTACCCCCATTTACTGAGAACGAGGATTTTTCTCTGTCTCGTTCCGCGAGCGTAATCTGGTGATAGCCAGTCTTAAGGTACACCGTTGAGAAATACCTCGCTTTGCCGAGATTCCCCAATATCATTGAAATATTTGGCATGGGGTACCTATCGGACACGGGCCTTTTATTTAATTTGCGAAAGTCGATGACTAGCCGCATTTTCTTATTTCCGCTTTCGTTTCCGCGTTCGATCCCTTTTTTGTCTACCACCCATATTGGGTTGTTGTAGGGGATGCCGACTTTTGAATTATTCCATTTCTTAGCAGATCCTGAATTTCGTTGTTGACAAAATCCGCTGCTCCCATGGGGTACGGGTACAATTTTGCGTATATGGGCTCCTCGTTAACTGTTCTGATGGTAGCTACCACCGAAGTGTTGTAAGGTAAAGCCTCGTTAGGGTCTGCAAAGGCCTTTCTCCGGGTCCTTAGCATCTCTAAAAACGCGGTGCATCTGAAAAATCCACGCTGGTGAAATTGACGTCAGTGCACTTGTGGAAATCGATCTGCTCTACCTCGGTGCCCCATTTTAGGTGACCGGAAGATAGGCAGAGTGATGCCTGTTTTAACAGGTCAAGGCCGATTATTCCTTCGATGGAAGACAAGTCGGGTAGTATAAAGAACGTAGCCTTTAAATTAAACATTGATACGAAGCATTTCTTAATAACTTTGGTAGTGCCATGGATTGAATGTATTGGGAATGGGGATTCTACAGGGCGAACGCCTTTCAACCCTTTGTGAGGTCGGATGAAATTTTTTGACGCGCCCGTGTCGATAAGAAACCTCATTTCGGCCCCCGCTACTCTTCGTCTGATGACGGGCAGCAGGGATCTTCCCCTAAAAAATTAATGACATCAGAGTCATATTCTGTGATGATGTCATCATCGATTTTCTCCGCCGCCTTGGAAGCTGTGCTGGCGTATGACCCTGGTTCATTTCCTACACCCTGGGTGACGTGATTTACCCTTTGCTGTTGCTTTGCTTTGGTTCGGTCGGACGTGGCAGGTCTCCGATTTTGGTTGGCTTGCGTTTGAACGGGTGGAATTATTTTTGAAAGTGAAGGATCAATGTCCATAGGTTCTGAACTGTAACTTCTGTTTTGGAAGTTATTATTGCGCTGATCGGAATGGATTTGCGCCCTAGTCTGTCTAGAAAAGTGCGGGTTTTTGCCGCCATCTATTTGAGAGTCCGCCGGCTGATGGTTTTTTACCTGTTGCCGATTTTGTATTTTTTCGCTTATTTCGCGATCTTCTTGGCTTTTTGCAAAGGTTGCCGCGAAGGTGTACCTTTCATGGTTGGACCCAACCTCCTGTGCTAGGGGCAGGGCCGTCGACAAATCTTTAGGTTTTGCCGCAAAGAGGACGTCTGTGAGATTTCGCCTAAGTCCTGATATGAATACTCTCAGAGCGTCTTCCCTGAATTTGTCACACAGAACTTTTGCCATACCCGAATCATGTGACATATGCACCTTATTTGTTAACAAAGTGAGTTTTTTCTCTACTTCGTCATAATAGTTTAGCAGAGTTAGGCCCCCTTGCCTTAAAGTTCCTAACTCCTGTTCGATGACGTGCATCGGTCGTTTGTCACTGTACGTGAAATCAAGGCGACTTATTATCGCGTCAAAATTCAGCACTGTGCCAAACGAGGACATCACCGCATCGGCAGGGCCCCTGACCTTGCTTCTGATAATGATAACTGCCTGGTAGTGGCGTGAGCTACCATTATATCGTCTAAAAATATGATAAGCGGCGACGAGTGGACATGTTGCACGACGGCAAACTTCGAAAACTTGTCGATGCAAGTAAGGAAGTATTTTTTATCTGTAGAGAAAATGTCAATATGTAACATTTCTCCTACATGAGAGAGGATCGGTGTCTCGCCGAGCTCCTGTTTCTTTGGGTGCCTGTCGTACTTGGCTCTCTCGCAAGTCCTGCAATTCGCTACGATTTCGGTAGCTAATTTGGCCATTTTTGGAAAGTAGTACTCGGAGAGTACCTGCTTTACATTTTCCTGGGATGACCTGTGGGCCCTGTTGTGTTCGACGGTGAGGATTTCCCGTCTTTCGCTGACTACAAAAATGTGTGTTACACGATTTTTGCAATGCCAAAATTTTGTGGCCGGAAACTGCCGAACCAGTTCGTCCTGTACCATTGCCAACGTGTGCAAGTCGCAATAGATAGCGTTTACGCCTTTAGGAACGATTACATCTGCGAGCTCATCAAGTAAACTCTCTATGCAGGAAAAATTAATCGCATGCCAATTCTTGTTACCAAAAATTACGAAGCTGCGTTTTGACTGGAAGCGCGCCTCCTTTAAGATTATTTGGTTTTGGAAGCAATTTAAAGGCTTTTCCGTCGTCTCGATTGTGTGTGTCAGGGAGAGTTCGCTGTGTATAGTGGCCGCGCACGACTCAGCTTCTTGCTCCTCCATGACATTAAGTTGTTGTCGCGAGAGTGCGTCGGCAACTAGATTTTCCTTAACGGGTTTGTAAAATATTCGGGCTGCGGATTCGTCAATGCGCGCTTTCCATCTTTTAATCTTTGCATTCGGATTGTATTCCGATACTCCAAAGGTTAATGGCTGATGGTCGGTGAAGATGTTTATACCTTTGACCGCGTATAAATAATGCCTTAGTTTGGCCAGTGCCCAAATTATGGCTAATAGCTCCCTTTCGTTGGTAGCATAGTTAACCTCTCTGTCCTTCAATGTCCTTGAGGTCATTGTAATCGGACGTCCCTCTTGGGACAGCACTGCACAAATGCCATAGGCCTTTTTATAATCGGGGTATCTCAGCATGACATCGTCAGACGCCAAGATATTTCGAAGCTTCTGAAACACTTGTTTTTGCGCTTCAGAGAACTGTACCGGAATGTTTCGTGACCTGTGTCTACTAACTGTTCCGTTTTCCCCTTTTAAGATTTCCGAGATAGGTCTTGCTATTGCCGCAAAATCCCTAATAAAGCATCGGTAGTAGCTAGCCAGGCCCAAAAATGACCGTACCTCGAATACATTCTTGGGCTCCGGAAATTTCTTGATGGCCTTTACTTTCTCTGGGTCAGTCGTAGCACCATTACAAGTGACTATAAGCCCAAGAAAGCTGACACTTTTCTTTAAAAAGCTCGGTTTTTCTACCGACACTCTCATGTTGGCCTCGTACAGGCTCTTTAGAACCCAATCTACGTGTTTAACGTGAGAGTTTTCGTCCTCCGAGAATATTATTACGTCGTCAACGTAAACATAGCAAAATTTACCTATTTGCTCGTAGGATGTCATCTATGGTCCTCTGAAAAATGCTGGCTGCATTTTTGAGACCAAACGGAAGCCTTTTAAACTCATATTTACCCCCATTTACTGAGAACGAGGATTTTTCTCTGTCTCGTTCCGCGAGCGTAATCTGGTGATAGCCAGTCTTAAGGTACACCGTTGAGAAATACCTCGCTTTGCCGAGATTCCCCAATATCATTGAAATATTTGGCATGGGGTACCTATCGGACACGGGCCTTTTATTTAATTTGCGAAAGTCGATGACTAGCCGCATTTTCTTATTTCCGCTTTCGTTTCCGCGTTCGATCCCTTTTTTGTCTACCACCCATATTGGGTTGTTGTAGGGGGATGCCGACTTTTGAATTATTCCATTTCTTAGCAGATCCTGAATTTCGTTGTTGACAAAATCCGCTGCTCCCATGGGGTACGGGTACAATTTTGCGTATATGGGCTCCTCGTTAACTGTTCTGATGGTAGCTACCACCGAAGTGTTGTAAGGTAAAGCCTCGTTAGGGTCTGCAAAGGCCTTTCTCCGGGTCCTTAGCATCTCTAAAAACGCGGTGCATCTGAAAAATCCACGCTGGTGAAATTGACGTCAGTGCACTTGTGGAAATCGATCTGCTCTACCTCGGTGCCCCATTTTAGGTGACCGGAAGATAGGCAGAGTGATGCCTGTTTTAACAGGTCAAGGCCGATTATTCCTTCGATGGAAGACAAGTCGGGTAGTATAAAGAACGTAGCCTTTAAATTAAACATTGATACGAAGCATTTCTTAATAACTTTGGTAGTGCCATGGATTGAATGTATTGGGAATGGGGATTCTACAGGGCGAACGCCTTTCAACCCTTTGTGAGGTCGGATGAAATTTTTTGACGCGCCCGTGTCGATAAGAAACCTCATTTCGGCCCCCGCTACTCTTCGTCTGATGACGGGCAGCAGGGATCTTCCCCCTAAAAAATTAATGACATCAGAGTCATATTCTGTGATGATGTCATCATCGATTTTCTCCGCCGCCTTGGAAGCTGTGCTGGCGTATGACCCTGGTTCATTTCCTACACCCTGGGTGACGTGATTTACCCTTTGCTGTTGCTTTGCTTTGGTTCGGTCGGACGTGGCAGGTCTCCGATTTTGGTTGGCTTGCGTTTGAACGGGTGGAATTATTTTTGAAAGTGAAGGATCAATGTCCATAGGTTCTGAACTGTAACTTCTGTTTTGGAAGTTATTATTGCGCTGCTCGGAATGGATTTGCGCCCTAGTCTGTCTAGAAAAGTGCGGGTTTTTGCCGCCATCTATTTGAGAGTCCGCCGGCTGATGGTTTTTTACCTGTTGCCGATTTTGTATTTTTTCGCTTATTTCGCGATCTTCTTGGCTTTTTGCAAAGGTTGCCGCGAAGGTGTACCTTTCATGGTTGGACCCAACCTCCTGTGCTAGGGGCAGGGCCGTCGACAAATCTTTAGGTTTTGCCGCAAAGAGGACGTCTGTGAGATTTCGCCTAAGTCCTGATATGAATACTCTCAGAGCGTCTTCCCTGAATTTGTCACACAGAACTTTTGCCATACCCGAATCATGTGACATATGCACCTTATTTGTTAACAAAGTGAGTTTTTTCTCTACTTCGTCATAATAGTTTAGCAGAGTTAGGCCCCCTTGCCTTAAAGTTCCTAACTCCTGTTCGATGACGTGCATCGGTCGTTTGTCACTGTACGTGAAATCAAGGCGACTTATTATCGCGTCAAAATTCAGCACTGTGCCAAACGAGGACATCACCGCATCGGCAGGGCCCCTGACCTTGCTTCTGATAATGATAACTGCCTGGTAGTGGCGTGAGCTACCATTATATCGTCTAAAAATATGATAAGCGGCGACGGCCGCTTGTCTCCATGAAACGTATGAATCTTGTGTCCCTGAAAATTCTGGCAGGCACTTGACGGCATCCAATGGCTCGTCACATCGAACATTGTCATTAATCTCTATAGCTTCATATGTTGTAATTTCTAAGGTTTGGGCTGGCTTCGGTTGTACCCTAACTTCAGCCACTTGAGCAGCGAGCAGCTCGATCGTCTGCCGCAGCTCCAGCTCTCTTTGCTGATTTTGTGCGGCCTGCTCTAGTCGGGATCCATTTGTACTGAAGGGCAGAGGGGCTTGCGTTTTACTGTAAGGCTGTGACTGTGACCGCTCTCTTCGCTCCCGGACTCGGAGTCGCTAGAAAAAACTTTTTTGTTCCTATACTGACGGAAGGCGTCGTTCATGAGAGCGACTGAGAGCACTCTTACAACTAAACGTTTGCATAAGCAGTTCCCAAAAGAAAAGAATGCAGCAAAAACAAAGACAAAGTCAGGCGGCCTTTTCGTATTACTGCGTGGCACGAACAAAAAGACACAGAAAAAAAACAACCACAATAAATCAAATTCAAAGTTAAAAGGCTGATTTCCACTAATTGTGTTTGATTTTCTATTTGTTGGTTAGTACGTTATACTTGCAGTGTATTTTTTATTTATTACTTTTTATTTTTTTAAACACGGCGATTAATATTTTTCGTATTTGTCGCAAAAAATATTTGCAGATAAAAACTTGGGACACGTAAAAGACTGGGAATTTTTGCAGACTAAAAGTTAAATAGCCGGAGGAGTCCACTTACATTTTTTGTGAAATGGTTTTCCTATCCTAGTTTCCCTCTTAGGTCCGAATTTATGCGGGTGGGTTTCCGCGAGCTGGGCGCCAATTAGTATTTTACTCCGTAGAGGTTCCCTCGCAGCCGTCTCCGTGAAGGTAGCCGGTTGGCTGTTGTCATCCGTCGATAAATTAGGAAGAAGGGTGGAAGGGTGACTGCCCTTCTTTACCTGTTGGCCTAGAGACTCAGTCAGTGTGAAATAATAAGATCTTTAAGGGCGGTAGCCGGAGTTAAATATTATCAGAGCTGGTGCTCTTTATTCACGGCTTTGGTATAAACTGAATTGAAAAGAAACTTAAAGCTAACAAAAGACTCACAGCGGCCACGCAAATATGTAGTGCTTGCCGTCTGTGCACGAGCATCCGGGCTAAAAGCTGGATCAGCAGTTTCGGCCGAAGCTAAATAACAACAAAAGTCAGCGGCTGCTCCATTGACTTTTGCTGGTTTATGTTAACTTGTTAACTTATATATACTTTATAGGGTCGAAAACGTTTCCTTCTACCTGTTACATACTTTTCTACGAATCTAGTATAAATGTAAAAGTAAAAATGGTTGTCTTGATTTCTTTTTAAAGAGGCAGCTAAACCAATTGATAAGTGATTACATCATTGCAATTTAGTCCTTGAAAGGCGCACTCTTTCTTAACAATTTTAATCTCTTAAGAGTAAGCTTTAAAGCTCATCAAGTTTCATTCAATTTACCTTTTATTTAAAGCTTACCCGTTATATGTATAGTGTTTCTTCAGTCAGCGTGTGAATATTGTATGGAGCGTGCGCTTTTGGTGTTTGAATCGTAATAAACGACCATTGTTTAGATAAACTACGAATTAATAAATACAAATATTTGTGAATGATGTGGATGATTTAATGATGTGAATAAAAGTAACAATACGCTTATTATTCTAATGAAGTTAATTAGGCTTTAAAACTAATTTTATATATGTATGTATGTGCATATTGTGTACACTGAATGAACATTTTCTTTTTGCCATGTGAAAATGAATTTATTTTTTGTGTAAAATTAGTTCAACCATAATTTGTACTGGTTTAAGTTATAGATGTGTAAATCTGTACTCCGTTTAATGAATACCATTTTAGTGTATATGTACACCTATATACATATGTACATATATATACATACAAATGTGCTTATTTACTGATAACTTTAATCTATTAAGTCGATTACACTAGTCACTCTCTACATATAATATACATATGTATGTTTTTATACTTTGAAAGTTCGCGGTGGACATAAAAGATGACTGTTCTCTGCTGCCTCGGACAGCGGTCCGCATTTACAGTCAGCACATAATTTATTCGTACACCTATGAGTTTTAAGCTCATTCTTTAATATCTTGAGAAATATGTAACGGAAATAAAAATGTATACATACATAAATCATATGAAAGATAGATATATGTACATAAATATGTACATTGTATGTAGAGTGTTGTGTGTCAAAACTGTAAACACATTTCAATGGCCCTTTTTATCAACTTATGTTTTAAATGTGCAGCTGTTAAACAGAATATGCTAAATTAATAAGCTTAAAACATTAACAAATCAATGCTTAGGCAGAGAAATTATTTGCTGAAGCTTTCAGAAATTTTCGACTTTCAAGAAATGATTTTCACACAATGGAGAATGATAAATAATGGTAAATCAATAAAAATACTTTATTTTCAATTTGTAAGGAGGTTCTTAACATACTTTATGGCCGTACATTATAATCCTTTGATTATTGTCTCCTTATACATGTACGAGTATGTATGTACATAGGTGTATGTACATACATAACTTCTAAATTGGGTTTCTGTTGGAAATAATCATTTAAGCGTGTGCTACGTAGCATTCAAAACATGATTGAACATTTTTTTAAATTTTTCAGTAAAAATATAAATAAATACCAAAATATACATATGAATTTAATATGAATATTTCCGCGTGACATTTCCACATCAGTCGGTAGTCGGTCGGCTGAGAGGATTCTGTAGGTGTCCTCCGCACCTTTCTAATGATTTCAATCGATTAAATATGATGATGGTGATGATGATGGCCTCCTTTTAGATTCTGGCCTAGCCACTCGGTTAGCAATAATAAGCAAGAGGAAACGCTATAGTCGAGTGCCGCGACTATAAGATATCCGTTACTGTTTTACATAATTTCAAAATATTCATTTTGATAGTGGAAATTCCCCAAGCGCCACCTATTGTCGGAGAAAGCATGTCGAGTAACTGATTGTGACGTCACTGCCCATGTGAGGCCTTATAACCTAAATTTCCTCATAAGTAGCGAAATATTGTTCCGATTTTCTTTAGTAAATCGATTGATTTAGCAGAAATAAGTTATGCAAGGTCAAGCAAAGGCATTCATAATATTATTATAGACGCCACAGTTGCAGTGGCATCTTTAAAATACATATTCCTTCGCCTAACTTTCTAGCTCTTTTAGTTCTCGAATTTTTTGAATTTTTGGTTTTTCGGGTTTTGGGCGTGGCTAGATGGAAAAAAACAATTCGCATTTGGGGCGTCATAAAAACCTACATGCTTAATCCTTTCTATCGCTTATAGTTACCGAGATATCAGGTTTTCTTGAAAATGCGAAAACTAACTTTTGAGCTTGGTTGGTGTGGCCTTATAATAGTATCAAGATGCGCTGGCATCCAAAGTTTATACATACTGGTACATACCGGTTTTAGTTTTTCGTGATTTTTGGGGGTTAGAGTGAGCGTGGAAGGATGATGTCCTGGGACCTCAAGAATCTTCATGCTTAATCTCAACTTTGTATCTGCTATAGTTCCTGAGATCTCAGCGTTTATACATACAGACGGACGGTCGGACGGACGGACAGACGGACCTGGCTCAATCGACTTCGCTATTGATCCTGATCAAGAATATAGAATATAGAAGCTTAATTATTTTATAGTGGCGTAAAATCTCTAAGGGTTCTTAAAAAATGTTAATTATCATTTTTATGGAGTACTAACTCGCTCGCCTCGCTTCGGTCGGCTTGCTTTCAATGAGAAGGTTGGCCATCTCGCTCCAGGCTGCATAGAGCTCATGTAGTGTCACATCACACACTTGCAATGATTGTCTCTGCGCTTTGTTGGTAGTTGAGAAATCTTTATAAAAGTTGAATTCCAATAAAAGAAAAACTGTTAAAATTTTATAATGCAAAGTAGACGTTCTATAAAGAAATGTACTCAAAATATTCAATAAAATTGTTTTTTGTTTTTATCGCACAATTAAAAGCACAACAAAATGAATTTTAAGAAAAACTTCTTTATGAAAATTAAAATTGCAATGAAAATAGAAACTGTTTTGAAAAAAACAAATGTTAATTTTGTATTGTTTCGTATTTTTATAAAAAGAGTCATACAAAAACTCACCCAAACTTGAAATTTTATTCTAAATACTCACAACAATTTTTAAACTTTGAGCTGGTTGCTTGCACATGTCACCTTTAAAGTATCTTTAATACTCATTTGCATTGTGTTTAAAATTTGGAATGAGACCTCGCATGCAATAAAATATAATACCAAAAAACCCAAAATAATCATAATAATATAATATAATAAAAAACATTCCGTTTTAGACACTGTAAAAACCGCAACCTGTGGCACCATAAAAATAGCCAACATAACGAGTAAAATTGAATGACAGGTACTAATAAAAATCTACACAGATACAAATCAATCTGTAACTTGAACAGGTACCTACATGAATATAGCCCCATGAGAAAGTCCGAATAATTTTAACATTTTTATTGTTATCATTAAGACACCTACCTGCTACTCGCAGTGCGATTGACTTATAATCTGTATTCCTGTACGCATCTGCAATAAACGGTAATAAGTTTGCCAGTCTTACTGTAAGCACCTACAAATGAAACATTTTTTTTCATTTTTAGTAACCCTCCTTGGGTGTCCACCCGCAGTATCCATTTATATATATAAAAATTAAATAAATGTCACAAACTACATAAATTCTTACGTAAATCACACATTAAAACCTTCAAAAAATAAACAAAATTTCAAATCTAACTGTTTAAAAAAGGGCCAGATTAATTTCTAGAGATCACTCCTAGAGCTGTTAAGAGCTAGAGCTGTCAACTTTACTCAATTTTCCAAATTTTGAATCAATTTTCCTAATAATCCACGAATTTTCGTCGTTTATGATTAAATACGTATTTTTAATACGGAACGTGGTAAATTGTATTATTTACAAGCCTGGTAATTTTCTACTATTTCTGAGGCATTGAAAATCCATTTTCTTAAGTTGAAACTTATTATTATCAGTATCAATAGCGAAGACGATTGAGCCATGTCCGTCTGTCTGTATAAACGCGAAGATTTCGGGAAGTATAAGAGATACAAAGTTGAAATTAAGCCGAAGTTTCTTGAGGGCTCTACGCGTAGCAAGCTCTTTTCAGCATCCTGTCACGACCACTCTAACGGCTACAAAGCACGGAAAACTAAAATCGCTGAAATCTCAGGCACTGTTAAAGCTAGAAAGTTACAATTAAGTGTGCATAATCTTAAGATGCCAGCCCATCTTATGGTGGTACTATTATCCGGCCACCCATTGGCCCACCAAGTTCAAAAGAGGTTCTCGCATTTTCTAGAAAAGCTGATATCTCATGTAGGTTTTTATGATGCTCTCAATGCGAGTTGTTTTTTTCGCTCAAGCCGCGCCCACTCTAACGCCCAGAAAACCCGGAAAACCAAAAAACCAAAAATGCAAAATTATCGGGAACTATAAGAGCTAGAAAGTTGTGTTTTAGAGATGCCACAAGCCGCAGAAAACTGTGGCGCCTATAGTATTATTATGAATGCCTTCTTTTGACCTTATTTCTGTTAATATCTATTGATTTGCCAATTTTTTATATCGGAACATTATTTCGCTACTTATGAAGAAATTTAAGTTATAAGGCCTCACTCAATATCATTGTTTACATTTTCCATCTCCCAAAATCTTTCTAAATTTTCAAGACTTCATAAGTTTTGGAAGAATGGTTGCTTCAATGTTCAGAAGATCTTTTTTTATATTGCGCATTTTTATGTTTAAATTAACTTTATATTTTGAAGTACAAGTGTGTGCACTGCGACCCACTATCTATTAACGCTCTTGGGTTTTAGCCACATTTTATTGAATTTACTTTAATCCAAGCTGTGGCTAGAAAAGCTTGCTCTTTTGTAACGCACTCTTTACTCTCTCTTCCATTTCCCGTTATTCAGTTGGGACGTGAAGCATAGTGTGATGGGGTTTTTGAAAACTGAACATACATTTTCGGAGTTACACCTCGTGGACGACGAATGCTTAAAACACCTATTGCACAAAAGTTTTTTGCGAATAAATTAGTTACAAAATGTTCAACTATTTTACATAATAGGCAGCTTTTACTTAACTTGGTATTTACCCCTCTTTTAAAGGGTTTCCTTTCTTCATTTTGTGACGATATATGAGAACTAAAACGTTGTTCCAAGAAATCCATTACATCAATTCCCTTAGTTTTTTTACAAGCGTTTCATAAAGTTGAAGCGCTTCTTTATTAAATTTTGGGATAATGATGTGTGATACAAATCTTCCCCTATAATAATATCTTCCCTTCTTGGTTTATTAAAGTTAGGGTCTGCCAACGCGATTTTATCCATTTGGACCTATCAACGTCTAATATTTTATTTTTATTTTATTTTTTTGAAGGAATGAAATCATGGTGCACTGCGACCCATTATCTATTAACGCTCTTAGGTTTTCATATCCACCTTTTTTTGAGTTTACTTTAATCAAAGCTGTGGCTAGGAACGCTTGCTCTTTTGTAATGCAATTGTTAACTTTTTCTAGTTTTTCAGTTGAACCATGGAGCATAGTGCAATGTGGTTTCTTGCAAACGAAGTTCGGAGTTACTCGTCTTAAACTACGAATGGTTAAAACTAATATTGGACAAACGTTGCTTGCGAATAAAATCCCCTCTTTTTGATGCACTTATTCCTCTTAATGTATAAAAATTTGTTACAAACGATCAAACTATTTTACATAATAGACTGCTTTCATTTATCGTGATGTTTAACATTATTTTTAAAGGTTTCCAAAAGAACTAAAAGAATGCTCCAAGAAATCCCTTACATCATATAGTAATTGAATTTCCTCAGTGTTTATTAAATGCGGTTCATAAAATTGAAGCGCTCCCATATTACATTTTCGGATAATGATGTGTGCACATATTAGTTTGTCAAGTCTTGCGATATTTTTATTGAATTTTCAATTGTTCATAAAATTGGTTACAATAATGCGATTCATGTTAAATATGCGCCGTTTTGTTCGATGACGCGTTCCCAACGAGATGCCAACTTCATAATCCCCCTCTCATAAAAGCTCGCTTCCCTATTGGCACAAAACTCGGAGAGCCAATTTTACGGGACTCTCAGACTACCAAGCGAGTTAGCCATGGACAGAAACAGGTGGTAATCACTTGATGCGAGATCCGGACTATACGGTGGAAGTCCGAACTGAGCGTTTGGCCATAGGGGAGCAGCTCATAGTGGATTATTCCCTGCCAATCCCACCAAACACACAGAAGAACCTCTACACCAGAACGAAAACGTTGATACCATCGTTGTGCGAGGGAAATGGAAACTGTATCGGGTCCATAAACTGCACAAATTTTATTGGCGGCTTGAGATGCACTTTTGCTTTTATCGTAGTAGTACTGTAAAATATGACGTATTTTCTCTTTATTTTGCTCCATGATTGCGACGCTATAACTCACGAACGACTTGAAAGAAAAGACAATCAATCAAACACGTGTTAGCGCGTGAAATGAGCTTTCCAAAAAGGATAGTATGACCTGATGCGACGAATAAAACAAGAACTACGCGTTTTCAGCGCCAACTAGCGAAAATACCGCAAGACTTTAATAAATTGTTGTTGAATTTCAAGGCACACGTTCGGTCAAGTAGTTTGCGGCAATTGAGCGTCAAGTCAAATTCACACTTTCGCGCCCTCAGTACTATGGAAACTACGCAGGAAATTCTAGACGGAGTTTTGATCCATCTCATCTCTTCGAAGCTGGACCATCGAAACCAGGAGATGGGAGGAGGGGTTGCCTGCAAAGGAGCTGCCGAATCGGGAAAAATCTTTGGTGCCGCATGATGGAGAATTTGGAATGCTCTATGGTAGAACATACACCTAGCAAACAAGTGGGAAATTTAGCTAGTATAAGTCATCACCACAAATATATTATTATATGAGTCCAAGGAGCAATATTTGACGAAATGCCCAGAACTTCTAGGATTGACTTCAACTCAGCGCAGCAAAAAGGATGCACCTTTGTTTACTACGGAAGGGACACAGCTTACGGCAGTGCAGATCTGGTAATTGTAGGAACTGCCACCAGAAGCATCATACTCTTCTATATATGCAGTCGAATCCCATTGCAACTCTTCCGCAGCTTGGTCCTAAAGTGCCGCCACATACCTCATCCTTAGTTTCTGTTGCCTTGACCAAACCACCACCTGTAGCTTCGTCGTCAAATAATGCCGATAACGTGTAGCTTGCCACCGCAATAGCTTATGTCAAAACAGATCTGGCGTATTCGTGCCTTGCCGGGCCTTACTCGACTCGGCCTCTCGAATCAACTTCGTCACCTCTCGTTTCGCAAATCAACTGCAACTCCAAATCCATCGCTTAACCATCTCCATATCAGGGATCGGCGAGACGTCGCTAGCATCGGATGAGTTCGACCTAAACCCATCTGAGTGGAAAATACCGGAAAATCTCGAGCTTGCCGACCCTCTCTTCTACAAAAGTCAGCGCATTGACTTGCTAATTGGAGCAAGTTTATTCTTCAAGCTGCTGTGAAATGGCCAAATTCGATTAGGAAACAGACCATTGAGTTGTGGACAGACCAGACCGCAACCAAGCTCAGGATTCTTTCGGCAATAGCTAGAATCTACGATCCACTTGGATTAATAGCCCCTATTATCCCCAAGCTAAAGATTTTTATGCAGGTCCTATGGAAGGATATGCTTGACTGGGATGAATTCCTACTTCAAGCTAGACAAAAACCCGATATAAGGGTGGAAAATACACTAAATATAAATATTCCTACGACAGAAACGTGGTATCTTTCAAGATTCGTGTTCCTCCGATGGCTTTTGAAGATATCTATTCGAGCAATTTCTGGCCGCAACATTTTTTTCGTTCAAGAATATCAGCTAAGTAATTTGCTCGATCTGTGCTTCCTCTCTGATACGGAAGCTGTATCCATATTGTGAGGTAACCATCACACGTGTGAAAGTTAGGATTTAGGTAAGCTTAAGGAATAGTTAAGACCCACGGAGGTCCCCTAGATTTACGTTAGTCAAGACCCACGGAGGGCACTTTTACATATATAGCTACGGCGTAGCGAAAGCAGCACGCCCAAAACATCCCCCCGCAACATACCGTCCACATCATCGCCCCGCAACATCATACCAGTAGAGCCAACACCGCCTTGGGCACATCGCGCTCACAGCGCAACCACAACCGGCAGAGCCAAACAACGAGCGATCACACGATCACACACTGTGACCCCGACGGAGTAAAGCTGCAGAGAGAAGAAGACGACGACAGTTCGCACGAAAGCAGCGAAAAGGCCGCTGCCGCAAATGGCAGCAGAGAAGGGCTTCGAGCAACTCCCGCTGCCCGGCCAAGGGCCAATCCCAAACTTGGGAGGCCAGCGGTGCGCGGGATGTACGGAATAGCGTAGGGACAGGTTTAGAATTTAGGTAAGACAATGTAAATAAGACGCCAGGAATAATACAAGAACACTTGGCTCTAGATTATTTCCACTAGTCTCGGTCGCTAGGAAACCGGGCGGAAGCGGTCTCCGGATGACGCAATCCTCTCTCTCTCTCATCCTTTTGCCCCCTCGTAGTTTAGGGCACCGGCACCCGGCTGACGCGGCCTGACAACCGATTCCCGGGTGACGGGATCGGCCGCCCATATACTGCCTCGTAGTTTGGGGCACCGGCGCTGACGGGGCCAGACAACCGATTCCCGGTCGACAGAATCGGCCGCCCATATCCTCCCTCGTAGTTTGGGCACCGGCACACGGCTGACGGGGCCGGACAAACGATTCTCGGTCGACGGGATCGGCTTGCCGTAGCCTGTCCCCGGATGAGCGGGGCGTCGGTACCCGGACGACGGTCCGTTTCCCCGACGACAGATGACCGGGCGTAATCCTGCACGGAGCCCGACTCCCCTCGATACGCACACCTAAACAGAGGCCAGTGTACATGAAATCGATTCGGATTCGCTCATATGCTATGGAAACAGCCGTATTGTTTGTTGAATTATACTATGGTATTACATACCCGCGTTCAAAACACTAATCCATGGTACAGACGTCACAAACCATGTAGCTCTGCCTATTGGATTAATGTCTAAAGAGGCACTTGAAGCCAGAAGTAAAGATTAAGAATAAGACTTAACCACTCTAGGAAAGAGTTTATACGATGCAAGATGTTATGAATGCGTTATTTATTTCATCGGATCCATTCATAACATCATTATCTAAACAAACACTGTTATCTAAAAAGTCCGTCAATCCGTTAATTGTTGTTAAGCTGCTCGCTTTTCCTAATAATTCATTGGTCGATTCCGGCTCTTCGGATTTAGTTATTCAAGTATAATATTCAGGTTGATATAAAATATCTCTAAACACCGTAAAAATGGGTTTAAAACCATCCAAAAGATGGACATTAAAAAAATAAAACGATTGATATCATGATTGATCCAGAAGGAACATGTAAATATTACTTTGATATTTAACATAAATTTAACATGCTTCAAAATTGTTCCCATGCTGACTGCGCATAGTGGTCTCGGTAGCGTTTAACTTAACTAAGGGAAAAAACAATTAACATTTTCTTTACATTTCTGCTTGTTTCATTGTGCGGGATTAGTGCGATTAGCTGATCGCTCTCTCATCTTGTAATGGGAAGAGGGAGAACGAAGGAGGGGATAGATGTCAGTCTGGACTAGAGCTTTAAACAATTCTACTTTTCGGGAATCGATACTTTTTGAATCCATTCTAAAGAAGATCGATTAACTCGATTTAAAATCGAAACAACAAATTTGAAACAAAAGGAAAAAGGCATATCCTTAAAACATTGGAAGGTAAACGCAAAATATACAGTTGTTGCCAAAAAAAAAATCAATAAAAATAAGTGTTTAAAATCAATGTTTTTTTTTGGAAGCCTTTAGTTCTTGCTGGCAAGCTTGTCTACATATCTTGCCCTTAAGGAAGCTCATCCAGCCCTGCTAAATGTCCTCTCCGACTTCTTCGAACACGCTGGAATGCAGAAGTAGTTTAAATAGTATGTTATGTACATTAGTGTATATATTTGTCAAATCGAAATCACCTGAAAATGCGTTTTAATGTGACCAAACTTGTCGATTTATTGATTTCCTTAAAAAGAATCGATTTTCGCTGATCCAAAAAAATCGAGTAAATTGATTTTTAAATCGAATTGCTTACACCTCTAGACAGCACCCGTAAGCAACGCACACCAATATCCTAATGCAAATACTGAAGCAGTAAATAATTATAATGTTTTGAATTTATTTATTTGATGTTTGCTTTGCCAGGGAACCTTTGTTAACCCAAATACAAGGGGACACGGCTGTAAGCATAGCTTGGAATTGCAAGCACGGCTGTAGAATTATATATTATATAGAATAGAATATATTATTCTGTGTTCAAATTCATCTTGGGGCTGGATTCTTGTATCCAAATGAATTGATTGTCCTGCTGCAGTAAGATCCCTCGCTGCACTCACGATACGTAGGAGCCGGGAGGCTGGTGAGTCAGGCCACAAGGTCGTTAAGGATGGTGGTGTGTTGTCCGCAAACACACGTGCTGGTCTATCATTTATGATAATGATCCATTCGTCACTCGTGATGATAAAATTTAAAATGCTACGTAACGGTAAAACTTTTTACGTACTCTACGGATAGAAAATCTTTAATAGAGGTATATGTGGGTTCCTCGATCCAAACATTCTCCAGGTCTGCATGGTCCAAGATACTTAGATTAACAATATTTATTTTAGCGAGAACTATGGAAAGTATTAGGATTTGCAATTCCATGATTATAACTCTTTTACGAGTTAAGAACATCTCGTATAAGTGACCCGAATTTATTTGTGTGCTTTTGGATGCATTCAAAATCTGATTGACCGTTTTTTCGATTTCATTAATTTTATTCTGAATTTTTGTATTGATGTTAATTTGAATTTTAAATGATGAGTTGCGCTTCTGTGTTGAGCATATCACGAAGATGAACGATGTCAATGATCAGAAGTTTTCTCATGTAGGATTGAGGGAACATGTCGACCATGTTGTTGGTTTCCTCCACTATCCGTCTGTATTCGGGAAGATTCTCTGAATGTCTGATATGTGAGTATTCTTCCCACACTAAGACCCGTCGATGACGAGGTTATATTTGGCATGAGTATTTGGTAATATGAACCGAAGTTACGGTCAGGATATAAAAGAGATAAATAATATAATCAATAATGCTAATGGTTGATAAAAACGTATGCCAAGTGGCTAGGCTTATTATACCCGTTACTCGTAGAGTAAAAGGGTATACTAGATTCGTTGAAAAGTATGTAACAGGTAGAAGGAAGCGGTTCCAACCCTATAAAGTATATATATTCTTGATCAGGATGAATAGCGAAGACGAATGAGCCATGTCCGTCTGTCTGTCCGTGTGAACGCTGAGATCTCAGGAACTATAAGAGATAGAAAATTGAGATTAACCATGAAGATTCTTGAGGTCCAGTATCCTGCCACACCCACTCTAACGCCCACAAATCGCGAAAAACTAAAATCGCTGAAATCTCAGGAACTATTCTACAAAAGCGATAATCGTTTTTCGAGCTAGGTGGGCGTATGAGTAGGCGCGGCCAGATAATGGTACAACCTTAAGATGCTCCAACATCTCATCTCATGGTTACACTGCCTAATGCCAACTTTCTCGCTCTATTAGTTCGTTAGGTCTCAGCGATTTTAGTCTGTAGTTTTGAGCGTTACAGTGGAGAGGCGGGACGCTCATCATCATCATTAGTTGCTCCATTCTTATAATCTCTTTAGTTAGTTATTCCAAGTATACATATTCAGGTTGATATAAAATATCTCTAAACACCGTAAAAATGGGTTTAAAACCATCCAAAAGATGGACATTAAAAAAAATAAAACGATTGCATATCATGATTGATCCAGAAGGAACATGTAAATATTACTTTGATATTCAACATAAATTTAACATGCTTCAAAATTGTTCCCATGCTGACTGCGCATAGTGGTCTCGGTAGCGTTTAACTTAACTAAGGGAAAAAACAATTAACATTTTGTTTACATTTCTGCTTGTTTCATTGTGCGGGATAAGTGCGATTAGCTGATCGCTCTCTCATCTTGTAATGGGAAGAGGGAGAACGAAGGAGGGGATATATGTCAGTCTGGACTAGAGCTTTAAACAATTCTACTTTTCGGGAATCGATACTTTTTGAATCCATTCTAAAGAAGATCGATTAACTCGATTTAAAATCGAAACAACAAATTTGAAACAAAAGGAAAAAGGCATATCCTTAAAACATTGGAAGATAAACGCAAAATATACAGTTGTTGCCAAAAAAAAAATCAATAAAAATAAGTGTTTCAAATCAATGTTTTTTTTTTGGAAGCCTTTAGTTCTGGCTGGCAAGCTTGTCTACATATCTTGCCCTTAAGGAAGCTCATCCAGCCCTGCTAAATGTCCTCTCCGACTTCTTCGAACACGCTGGAATGCAGAAGTAGTTTAAATAGTATGTTATGTACATTAGTATATACATTTGTCAAATCCAAATCACCTGAAAATGCGTTTTAATGTGACCAAACTTGTCGATTTATTGATTTCCTTGAAAAGAATCGATTTTCGCTGATCCAAAAAAATCGAGTAAATTGATTTTTAAATCGAATTGCTTACACCTCCAGACAGCACCCGTAAGCAACGCACACCAATATCCTAATGCAAATACTGAAGCAGTCAATAATTATAATGTTTTGAATTTATTTATTTGATGTTTGCTTTGCCAGGGAACCTCTCTTTTAATGACCTTTTGTTAACCCAAATACAAGGGGACTCGGCTGTAAGCATAGCTTGGAATTGCAAGCACGGCTGTAGAATTATATATTATATAGAATAGAATATATTATTCTGTGTTCAAATTCATCTTGGGGCTGGATTCTTGTATGCAAATGAATTGATTGTGCTGCTGCAGTAAGATCCATCGCTGCACTCACGATACGTAGGAGCCGGGAGGCTGGTGAGTCAGGCCACAAGGTCGTTAAGGATGGTGGTGTGTTGTCCGCAAACACACGTGCTGGTCTATCATTTATGATAATGATCCATTCGTCACTCGTGATGATAAAATTTAAAATGCTACGTAACGGTAAAACTTTTACGTACTCTACGGATAGAAAATCTTTAATAGAGGTATATGTGGGTTCCTCGATCCAAACATTCTCCAGGTCTGCATGGTCCAAGATACTTAGATTAACAATATTTATTTTAGCGAGAACTATGGAAAGTATTAGGATTTGCAATTCCATGATTATAACTCTTTTACGAGTTAAGAACATCTCGTATAAGTGACCCGAATTTATTTGTGTGCTTTTGGATGCATTCAAAATCTGATTGACCGTTTTTCGATTTCATTAATTTTATTCTGAATTTTTGTATTGATGTTAATTTGAATTTTAAATGATGAGTTGCGCTTCTGTGTTGAGCATATCACGAAGATGAACGATGTCAATGATCAGAAGTTTTCTCATGTAGGATTGAGGGAAAATGTCGACCATGTTGTTGGTTTCCTCCACTATCCGTCTGTATTCGGGAAGATTCTCTGAATGTCTGATATGTGAGTATTCTTCCCACACTAAGACCCGTCGATGACGAGGTTATATTTGGCATGTGAGTATTTGGTAATATGAACCGAAGTTACGGTCAGGATATAAAAGAGATAAATAATATAATCAATAATGCTAATGGTTGATAAAAACGTATGCCAAGTGGCTAGGCTTATTATACCCGTTACTCGTAGAGTAAAAGGGTATACTAGATTCGTTAAAAAGTATGTAACAGGTAGAAGGAAGCGGTTCCAACCCTATAAAGTATATATATTCTTGATCAGGATGAATAGCGAAGACGAATGAGCCATGTCCGTCTGTCTGTCCGTGTGAACGCTGAGATCTCAGGAATTCGGATTCTGAAAAGCATTACTTGTCGGTTTAAAGTTTTTAAACGTTATATTTAAATACTTAATATGTAACGGTCCTGCTTTAGGATGGCTGGGACAGTTCATCGGATACTAGCAGTTCGTTCCAACATTTAGTTTGATGTCAGGCGTGGTTGCTGAAAAGAAGATTCCACCCACAGTATGACGCAGGTTGTTTTGTTAAGGATAGAACAGGCTTGAGTTGTTTATTGCATATCGAGGGTTACAGAGTTGATTATCAGGGATCACGCGAGCGAGTGTGAATGTAAAGAGAAAGGAACCCTGGGGTTCGGTCTGAGAAAGAATGAATAGAAACCCAGTGGGTCTCTGGTAAGAGATGACGCGAGGCTCGAAGGGTCCGAAGCGTGATAAATGCAAAGCCCCTGTGGGTCTCTTGCGAGAGATGACGCAAGGCCCTTTGGGTCCGACGCGTGAGAGATGCAAAGCCCCTGTGGGTCTCTTGCGAGAGATGACGCGAGGCTCTTTGGGTCCGACGCATAAGAGATACAAAGCCCCTGTGGGACTCTTGCGAGGGATGACGCGAGGCCCTTTGGGTCCGACGCGTGAGAAGTGCAAAGCCCCTGGTGGACTGTTGCGAGAGATGGCGCGAAGCCCTTGGGGTCCGATGCGTGAGAAATGTAAAGCCCTTGTGAGGCTGTTACGAAAGTGCCGGCAGTGATCCAGTGGATCTGGCAGTGCTCCCTCGGTATGATCGAGTCGGATGTATTAGATTTAGCCCTAGGCTAGTTACCAAGGCGCGCCCGCCTTGATTATATTTTATTCTTAACTAATAATAATAGTCTCTTCTTACAACTACAAAAAAACCTATAACTATAGACTTTATGAATTTCCTTAACGCTATCCTTAAGCCCTAATCTTATTAACTATCCATTTTTATGCGCCTCCTTGGACGTCATTAATATATATAATTTTTTTAACTTTACACCCGTTACTCGTTGAGTAAAAGGGTATATTAGATTCGCTGAAAAGTATGTAACAGATAGAAGGAAGCGTTTTCGACCCTATAATATATATATTCATGATCAGGATCAATAACGAAGTCGATTGAGCCATGTCCGTCTGTCCGTATGAACGCTGAGATCTCAGGAACTATAAGAGATACATAGTTGAGAAGCAACTAAGCAGACAGATTCTTATACGCTTACCAAGCTCGAAAGACGCTTGTCGGTTTTTGTAGAAAGGGTGATATATCGGTAACTAAAATGTAAGTTGGGACTAAGCATGTAATTTTTAATGATGCCCCAAAGGGTACTTTCTAAAACTCTAACCACAAAACAAGGAAAACCAAAAACGGTAAAATCTCGTTAACTATAAGCTTTAGAAAGTTAGTATCAAGAATAATTAAGGTGCCAACGTAGCTCGGAGTGGCATTTTCATTCGGTCACGTCCACAAAAGATTAAAAAACTAAAATCGTTGAGATCTCAGGAACTATAAGAGATAGAAAGTTGGCATTAAGTATGTATAGTCTTTAGATACCAGCATATCTTAAGGTGATACTAAAATCTGCCCACGCCTACAATCCGCGGAAGCTTGTGGCGTTCATAATATTAAAATGTGAGACCTCTTTTGACCTTCTATAAAATTACTAGTTTATAGATTTTCGAAAGATTTATAATCGGAACATTTTTCGCTATTTTTAAAGAAATATAAGTTATAAATCCTATTATTGACAGTGACGTCACCATCTTTAGTAAACATCTTTTCTGACAGAAGGTGTCGTCTAAAGGTGTTTCCACTTGCAATATTTTAAAATTGTGTTATACAGTAATGCGTATCTTATAGTCGCGGCACTCGATATATTCTTTTTCTTCTTTTTTGCAATATATCACAACCTTATTTTCTTCTTTAAAAAACAAAAAAATTTTAATTGGGATTGGCAATTCGCATTCTGTAAATTATCTTTAGAAAATTATTTAAACCTTTTCTTTTATATCTGAGAAGTAAATCGCTTGGCTAATGTCATAAAATGTGTGTCAGAAAATTTTTTTGAAATTGCTTAACTTAACAAAAAGAACCGTCGTATTAGGATCGGTCACTAGAAAATCATTCTTATATGGATTTGAAAGAGTGCTGAGTTTGCTTATGAAATTTTTTATTCTCTTCCTTTGAATTGCTTTATTTCTTTTTTGCATTGTTTAAATGTCAACTTTCGTTTAGGGAAAGGCGGCTTTTAAGACACGCAACTCCTCGTTTGAGTTATTGCTATGCATAAGAATAAAGGCTGTGTTTGGGTCATTCGCCGGTTGGCCTTAGTTAACTCCCCTTCAAGGTCAGTGTCGAAGGCGACCTTCGCCTTCAGATCCTTAATTTGGACTTCAGATCGTAGGCTTGTTAAATGTAATGAGGTACTCGAACCTGTGCTTAGCGGTCGGTGATGACCAGATAAGTAATCTGAAAGATCTCTTGGCTGGATTTCTCAATTCGCCACTTTACCCACGTGATTCTCCTTGGGGCTTGAGGTCTCCGTCAGTGTTTTACAGAATGTGATTCATGGTGAATGAATGTAAATAAAGCGTTATTCTGCTGTGGTAAGAGGCAAAAGAAATTTCTTTATACAGACTCAGTTCAAACAATATATACCTGATATTTTGCTGTCTCGAAAGAGAATAGTAAAATTGAAAATTTTTTCGCACATGAGAAGTGTACAGTAACCTAGTTGTATAATGATCGTCAAACTCCTAGAGCAATGATAGATTTATTAACTGTGGTGTCTATGGAATTTAAGGATCGTCAAACTGTTTCGATCAACGTTTGATGAAGCCTAGAACAATGACAGATTTATTAACTATGGCTATGAAATTTATGTTTTGTGTCAAGAAGAACGTCTAATATATTATATATTCGGTCAAGGGACTTAGTGTCATCTATGTATGTAACCGATGTAACCCGATAGATAGAATATTATAGATAAATAATGCAAATCACATAGGTCTTTAATGTATACCGTTAGGTTTTCTAGATGAGTTTTTAAATTTTACCCTCAGAGATACCTAGAAATCCAAGGTTATAAATTGTTCGGCTTTACAAAAATTTGATTATCCATCCCTGTCTTGTAATCTAAAATTTTTTCATATCTGGGTAGTAGTATTAACTAACTAACTTAGGCATTAATGTTTACTATATGTATGCATTAGATATTAAGCCCTCAACGTTAAAAAAATATAGTAAGAAGAAACGCTATAGTCGAGAGCCGCATTTACAAGATTCCCGTTACTTCCTTTTTCAATTTTAAAATAATCAGCAGAAATTATTGCACGGCCAGCTTTTGTCAAAAAAGCAACGTTTATTAACTAATGGAGTCGACACTGCTTTTCTTTAATACTGCTGCTTCGATTTTTTTTTTTTAACCAATTTTGCATAGTTTGCCTGACATACAAAAATTGGTGGTGGCCTTAGGTCTTCAGGGTTACTAAGAATAGAAAATCGGTTTCCTGTCAGCGCATTGTTTGGCACAGTGGCTACAGTTTTTTTTGTATTTCTGGGTTGGATAGGGGGTAACTTGTTAGTCAGAGCTGGCGAAACAGAAACTCGTTAGTGTAGAAGTCACCGTTTTAAATGAGGACATTGTGCTGCTTCCACATACTAAGCCGGTAGAGAGCGAGCGGGCTCTCGCCGTATTCGCTTGCTGTTTGGCAGTTATTGTTGGTTCAGTTAATTCTTCCGCCCTTATGGAGAAGTAAACGTTATTTCTGATTGACGTTGCTGATTGTTGTTACTGCCGAGACTTGCTTATTATGGTTTTTCGAGAGAGATATTTTTAACAAACTGTATTATTGCTTATATTAGCAATTAGAACACTTTATATTGGACATTTCCAATGCACATCTGATCGTGGTTTTCTCGAAATAGAATTCTGCTCTTGTGGTGTGTCTTAGTTACAAGGCGGAGCGATATAAAAACACGTCTTTTGTCATTGACTTCACTCTCACTTCTTCACTTCACTTTCACTTGAAACGAAAACAAAATTTTTAATATTATGGGCGTCAAAGTTCTTTCGCGGCTTGCGAGTGTTAGAGTGGGCGTGGTCGGATGAATCAACTCGAGCTGCGGTGGCATCTCTAGAATACGTAAGCCTATTCCTAAAGTTCTAGCTTTTATTGATACCAAGATTTTAGAATTTTTATTTTTGGCGTGGCCAGATGCGGAAAAAGTAATACGCTTTGGTGACATAAATAAAAAAAATACATGCTTAATAATAACCTTCTATCACTTATACCTCCCGAGATCTTAGCGTTTCTACAAAAGCGATAATCGTTTTTCGAGCTAGGTGGGCGTATGAGTAGGCGTGGCCAGATAATGGTACAACCTTAAGATGCTCCAACATCTCATCTCATGGTTACACTGCCTAATGCCAACTTTCTCGCTCTATTAGTTCGTTAGGTCTCAGCGATTTTAGTCTGTAGTTTTGAGCGTTACAGTGGAGAGGCGGGACGCCTCAGGTTGATATAAAATATCTCTAAACACCGTAAAAATGGGTTTAAAACCATCCAAAAGATGGACATTAAAAACAATAAAACGATTGCATATCATGATTGATCCAGAAGGAACATGTAAATATTACTTTGATATTTAACATAAATTTAACATGCTTCAAAATTGTTCCCATGCTGACTGCGCATAGTGGTCTCGGTAGCGTTTAACTTAACTAAGGGAAAAAACAATTAACATTTTGTTTACATTTCTGCTTGTTTCATTGTGCGGGATAAGTGCGATTAGCTGATCGCTCTCTCATCTTGTAATGGGAAGAGGGAGAACGAAGGAGGGGATAGATGTCAGTCTGGACTAGAGCTTTAAACAATTCTACTTTTCGGGAATCGATACTTTTTGAATCCATTCTAAAGAAGATCGATTAACTCGATTTAAAATCGAAACAACAAATTTGAAACAAAAGGAAAAAGGCATATCCTTAAAACATTGGAAGGTAAACGCAAAATATACAGTTGTTGCCAAAAAAAAAAATCAATAAAAATAAGTGTTTAAAATCAATGTTTTTTTTTGGAAGCCTTTAGTTCTTGCTGGCAAGCTTGTCTACATATCTTGCCCTTAAGGAAGCTCATCCAGCCCTGCTAAATGTCCTCTCCGACTTCTTCGAACACGCTGGAATGCAGAAGTAGTTTAAATAGTATGTTATGTACATTAGTATATACATTTGTCAAATCCAAATCACCTGAAAATGCGTTTTAATGTGACCAAACTTGTCGATTTATTGATTTCCTTAAAAAGAATCGATTTTCGCTGATCCAAAAAAATCGAGTAAATTGATTTTTAAATCGAATTGCTTACACCTCTAGACAGCACCCGTAAGCAACGCACACCAATATCCTAATGCAAATACTGAAGCAGTCAATAATTATAATGTTTTGAATTTATTTATTTGATGTTTGCTTTGCCAGGGAACCTCTCTTTTAATGACCTTAGAGAATAGAATATATTATTCTGTGTTCAAATTCATCTTGGGGCTGGATTCTTGTATGCAAATGAATTGATTGTCCTGCTGCAGTAAGATCCCTCGCTGCACTCACGATACGTAGGAGCCGGGAGGCTGGTGAGTCAGGCCACAAGGTCGTTAAGGATGGTGGTGTGTTGTCCGCAAACACACGTGCTGGTCTATCATTTATGATAATGATCCATTCGTCACTCGTGATGATAAAATTTAAAATGCTACGTAACGGTAAAACTTTTACGTACTCTACGGATAGAAAATCTTTAATAGAGGTATGTGTGGGTTCCTCGATCCAAACATTCTCCAGGTCTGCATGGTCCAAGATACTTAGATTAACAATATTTATTTTAGCGAGAACTATGGAAAGTATTAGGATTTGCAATTCCATGATTATAACTCTTTTACGAGTTAAGAACATCTCGTATAAGTGACCCGAATTTATTTGTGTGCTTTTGGATGCATTCAAAATCTGATTGCCCGTTTTTTCGATTTCATTAATTTTATTCTGAATTTTTGTATTGATGTTAATTTGAATTTTAAATGATGAGTTGCGCTTCTGTGTTGAGCATATCACGGAGATGAACGATGTCAATGATCAGAAGTTTTCTCATGTAGGATTGAGGGAAAATGTCGACCATGTTGTTGGTTTCCTCCACTATCCGTCTGTATTCGGGAAGATTCTCTGAATGTCTGATATGTGAGTATTCTTCCCACACTAAGACCCGTCGATGACGAGGTTATATTTGGCATGTGAGTATTTGGTAATATGAACCGAAGTTACGGTCAGGATATAAAAGAGATAAATAATATAATCAATAATGCTAATGGTTGATAAAAACGTATGCCAAGTGGCTAGGCTTATTATACCCGTTACTCGTAGAGTAAAAGGGTATACTAGATTCGTTGAAAAGTATGTAACAGGTAGAAGGAAGCGGTTCCAACCCTATAAAGTATATATATTCTTGATCAGGATGAATAGCGAAGACGAATGAGCCATGTCCGTCTGTCTGTCCGTGTGAACGCTGAGATCTCAGGAACTATAAGAGATAGAAAATTGAGATTAACCATGAAGATTCTTGAGGTCCAGTATCCTGCCACACCCACTCTAACGCCCACAAATCGCGAAAAACTAAAATCGCTGAAATCTCAGGAACTATTCTACAAAAGCGATAATCGTTTTTCGAGCAAGGTGGGCGTATGAGTAGGCGTGGCCAGATAATGGTACAACCTTAAGATGCTCCAACATCTCATCTCATGGTTACACTGCCTAATGCCAACTTTCTCGCTCTATTAGTTCGTTAGGTCTCAGCGATTTTAGTCTGTAGTTTTGAGCGTTACAGTGGAGAGGCGGGACGCTCATCATCATCTTTAGTTGCTCCATTCTTATAATCTCTTTAGTTAGTTATTCCAAGTATACATATTCAGGTTGATATAAAATATCTCTAAACACCGTAAAAATGGGTTTAAAACCATCCAAAAGATGGACATTAAAAAAAATAAAACGATTGCATATCATGATTGATCCAGAAGGAACATGTAAATATTACTTTGATATTCAACATAAATTTAACATGCTTCAAAATTGTTCCCATGCTGACTGCGCATAGTGGTCTCGGTAGCGTTTAACTTAACTAAGGGAAAAAACAATTAACATTTTGTTTACATTTCTGCTTGTTTCATTGTGCGGGATAAGTGCGATTAGCTGATCGCTCTCTCATCTTGTAATGGGAAGAGGGAGAACGAAGGAGGGGATAGATGTCAGTCTGGACTAGAGCTTTAAACAATTCTACTTTTCGGGAATCGATACTTTTTGAATCCATTCTAAAGAAGATCGATTAACTCGATTTAAAATCGAAACAACAAATTTGAAACAAAAGGAAAAAGGCATATCCTTAAAACATTGGAAGATAAACGCAAAATATACAGTTGTTGCCAAAAAAAAAAAATCAATAAAAATAAGTGTTTCAAATCAATGTTTTTTTTTGAAGCCTTTAGTTCTGGCTGGCAAGCTTGTCTACATATCTTGCCCTTAAGGAAGCTCATCCAGCCCTGCTAAATGTCCTCTCCGACTTCTTCGAACACGCTGGAATGCAGAAGTAGTTTAAATAGTATGTTATGTACATTAGTATATACATTTGTCAAATCCAAATCACCTGAAAATGCGTTTTAATGTGACCAAACTTGTCGATTTATTGATTTCTTAAAAAGAATCGATTTTCGCTGATCCAAAAAAATCGAGTAAATTGATTTTTAAATCGAATTGCTTACACCTCTAGACAGCACCCGTAAGCAACGCACACCAATATCCTAATGCAAATACTGAAGCAGTCAATAATTATAATGTTTTGAATTTATTTATTTGATGTTTGCTTTGCCAGGGAACCTTTGTTAACCCAAATACAAGGGGACACGGCTGTAAGCATAGCTTGGAATTGCAAGCACGGCTGTAGAATTATATATTATATAGAATAGAATATATTATTCTGTGTTCAAATTCATCTTGGGGCTGGATTCTTGTATGCAAATGAATTGATTGTCCTGCTGCAGTAAGATCCCTCGCTGCACTCACGATACGTAGGAGCCGGGAGGCTGGTGAGTCAGGCCACAAGGTCGTTAAGGATGGTGGTGTGTTGTCCGCAAACACACGTGCTGGTCTATCATTTATGATAATGATCCATTCGTCACTCGTGATGATAAAATTTAAAATGCTACGTAACGGTAAAACTTTTACGTACTCTACGGATAGAAAATCTTTAATAGAGGTATATGTGGGTTCCTCGATCCAAACATTCTCCAGGTCTGCATGGTCCAAGATACTTAGATTAACAATATTTATTTTAGCGAGAACTATGGAAAGTATTAGGATTTGCAATTCCATGATTATAACTCTTTTACGAGTTAAGAACATCTCGTATAAGTGACCCGAATTTATTTGTGTGCTTTTGGATGCATTCAAAATCTGATTGACCGTTTTTTCGATTTCATTAATTTTATTCTGAATTTTTGTATTGATGTTAATTTGAATTTTAAATGATGAGTTGCGCTTCTGTGTTGAGCATATCACGAAGATGAACGATGTCAATGATCAGAAGTTTTCTCATGTAGGATTGAGGGAAAATGTCGACCATGTTGTTGGTTTCCTCCACTATCCGTCTGTATTCGGGAAGATTCTCTGAATGTCTGATATGTGAGTATTCTTCCCACACTAAGACCCGTCGATGACGAGGTTATATTTGGCATGTGAGTATTTGGTAATATGAACCGAAGTTACGGTCAGGATATAAAAGAGATAAATAATATAATCAATATTGCTAATGGTTGATAAAAACGTATGCCAAGTGGCTAGGCTTATTATACCCGTTACTCGTAGAGTAAAAGGGTATACTAGATTCGTTGAAAAGTATGTAACAGGTAGAAGGAAGCGGTTCCGACCCTATAAAGTATATATATTCTTGATCAGGATGAATAGCGAAGACGAATGAGCCATATCCGTCTGTCTGTCCGTGTGAACGCTGAAATCTCAGGAACTATAAGAGATATAAAATTGAGATTAACCATGAAGATTCTTGAGGCCCAGTACCCTGCCACACCCACTCTAACGCCCACAAATCGCGAAAAACTAAAATCGCTGAAATCTCAGGAACTAGAAAGTTGAAATTCAGTATGTAGAATCGTTAGATGCCAGCGCATCTTGTAGTGGTACTACTATCCGGCCACACCCACCCATACGCCCACAATGCTCAAAAGACGGTTTTCGCATTTTCTAGAAAAGCAAATATCTCGGTAACTATAAGAGATAGAAAGTTCGGATTAAGCATGTAGGTTTTTATGATGCTCCCAATGCGAATTGTTTTTTCACATCAAGCCACGCCCACTCTAACGCCTAGAAAGTCCGAAAAACCAAAAATGCAAAAATCTGAAAAACTCTAAGAGCTACAAAATTTTTAAAAAATTCTCGCGCTGGTCTCGTCAACGCGAGCTTTCCACCTTTTGATTTTTGCGTTCGGATTGGATTCCGATATAACAAAAGTCAAGGGCTGGTGGTCGCTAAAGATGTTTAGATCTATAGTGCCCATACTATGGCTGACAGCTCCCTTTCGTTGGTGTAATAGTTAACCTCCCTGTCACTCAATATCCTAGAGATCATTGTGATGGCACAGCACTGCACCGATGTCGTGGGCTAATGCATCTGTCGTTAAGAAGAACGTCTAATATATTATATATGCGGTCAAGGGACTTAGTGTCATCTATGTATGTAACCGATGTAACCCGATGGATAGAATATTATAGATAAATAACGCAAATCACATAGGTCTTTAATGTATACCGTGAGGTTTTCTAGATGAGTTTTTAAATTTTACCCTCAGAGATACCTAGAAATCTTATAGTTGCGGCACTCGATATATTCTTTTTCTTCTTTTTTTGCAATATATCACAACCTTATTTTCTTCTTTAAAAAACAAAATAATTTTAATAGGGATTGGCAATTCGCATTCTGTAAATTATCTTTAGAAAATTATTTAAACCTTTTCTTTTATATCTGAGAAGTAAATCGCTTGGCTAATGTCATAAAATGTGTGTCAGGAAAATTTTTTGAAATTGCTTAATTTAACAAAAAGAACCGTCGTATTAGGATCGGTCACTAGCAAATCATTCTTATATGGATTTGAAAGAGTGCTGAGTTTGCTTATGAAATTTTTTATTCTCTTCCTTTGAATTGCTTTATTTCTTTTCTGCATTGTTTAAATGTCAACTTTCGTTTAGGGAAAGGCGGCTTTTAAGACACGCAACTCCTCGTTTGAGTTATTGCTATGCATAAGAATAAAAGCTGCGTTTGGGTCATTGGCCGGTTGGCCTTAGTTAACTCCCCTTCAAGGTCAATGTCGAAGCCGACCTTCGCCTTCAGATCCTTAATTTGGACGTCAGATCGTAGGCTTGTTAAATGTAATGAGGTACTCGAACCTGTGCTCAGCGGTCGGTGATGACCAGATAAGTAATCTGAAAGATCTCTTGGCTGGATTTCTCAATTCGCCACTTTACCCACGTAATTCTCCTTGGGGCATGAGGTCTCCGTCAGTGTTTTACAGAATGTTATTCATGGTGAATGAATGTAAATCAAGCATTATTCTGCTGTGGTAAGAGGCAAAAGAAATTTCTTTATACAGACTCAGTTCGAACAATATATACCTGATATTTTGCTGTCTCGAAAGAGAATAGTAAAATTGAAAATTTTGTCGCACATGAGAAGTGTACAGTAACCTAGTTGTATAATGATCGTCAAACTCCTAGAGCAATGATAGATTTATTAACTGTGGTGTCTATGGAATTTAAGGATCGTCAAACTGTTTCGATCAACGTTTGATGAAGCCTAGAGCAATGACAGATTTATTAACTATGGCTATGTGGCTATGAAATTTATGTTTTGTTTCAAGAAGAACGTCTAATATATTATATATTCGGTCAAGGGACTTAGTGTCATCTATGTATGTAACCGATGTAACCCGATAGATATAATATTATAGATAAATAACGCAAATCACATAGGTCTTTAATGTATACCGTGAGGTTTTCTAGATGAGTTTTTAAATTTTACCCTCAGAGATACCTAGAAATCCAAGGTTATAAATTGTTCGGCTTTACAAAAATTTGATTATCCATCCCTGTCTTGTAATCTAAAATTTTTTCATATCTGGGTAGTAGTATTAACTAACTAACTTAGGCATTAATGTTTACTATATGTATGCATTAGATATTAAGCCCTCAACGTTAAAAAATATAGTAAGAAGAAACGCTATAGTCGAGTGCCGCAACTACAAAATTCCCGTTACTTCCTTTTTCAATTTTAAAATAATCAGCAGAAATTATTGCACGGCCAGCTTTTGTCAAAAAAGCAACGTTTATTAACTAATGGAGTCGACAATGCTTTTCTTTCATACTGCTGCTTCGATTTTTTTTTTTTAACCAATTTTGCATAGTTTGCCTGACATACAAAAATTGGTGGTGGCCTTAGGTCTTCAGGGTTACTAAGAATAGAAAATCGGTTTCCTGTCAGCGCATTGTTTGGCACAGTGGCTACAGTTTTTTTTGTATTTCTGGGTTGGATAGGGGGTAACTTGTTAGTCAGAGCTGGCGAAACAGAAACTGCAGTTGATGTGCTGGTTGTTGTCGTCGTTAGTGTAGAAGTCACCGTTTTAAATGAGGACATTGTGCTGCTTGCACATAATAAGCCGGTAGAGAACGAGCGGGCTCTCGCCGTATTCGCTTGATGTTTGGCAGTTATTGTTGGTTCAGTTAATTCTTCCGCCCTTATGGAGAAGTAAACGTTATTTCTGATTGACGTTGCTGATTGTTGTTACTGCCGAGACTTGCTCATTATGGTTTTTCGAGAGAGATATTTTTAACAAACTGTATTATCGCTTATATTAGCAATTAGAACACTTTATATTGGACATTTCCAATGCACATCTGATCGTGGTTTTCTCGAAATAGAATTCTGCTCTTGTGATGTGTCTTAGTTACAAGGCGGAGCGATATAAAAACACGTCTTTTGTCATTGGGTGGCGTATGAGTAGGCGTGGCCAGAAAATGGTACAACCTTAAGATGCTCCAACATCTCATCTCATGATTACACTGCCTAATGCCAACTTTCTCGCTCTATTAGTTCGTTAGGTCTCAGCGGTTTTAGTCTGTAGTTTTGAGCGTTACAGTGGAGAGGCGGGACGCTCATCATCATCATTAGTTGCTCCATTCTTATAATCTCTTTAGTTAGTTATTCCAAGTATACATATTCAGGTTGATATAAAATATCTCTAAGCACCATAAAAATGGGTTTAAAACCATCCAAAAGATGGACATTAAAAAAAATAAAACGATTGCATATCATGATTGATCCAGAAGGAACATGTAAATATTACTTTGATATTCAACATAAATTTAACATGCTTCAAAATTGTTCCCATGCTGACTGCGCTTAGTGGTCTCAGTAGCGTTTAACTTAACTAAGGGAAAAAACAATAAACATTTTGTTTACATTTCTGCTTGTTTCATTGTGCGGGATAAGTGCGATTAGCTGATCGCTCTCTCATCTTGTAATGGGAAGATGGAGAACGAAGGAGGGGATAGATCTCAGTCTGGACTAGAGCTTTAAACAATTCTACTTTTCGGGAATCGATACTTTTTGAATCCATTCTAAAGAAGATCGATTAACTCGATTTAAAATCGAAACAACAAATTTGAAACAAAAGGAAAAAGGCATATCCTTAAAACATTGGAAGGTAAACGCAAAATATACAGTTGTTGCCAAAAAAAAAATCAATAAAAATAAGTGTTTCAAATCAATGTTTTTTTTTGGAAGCCTTCAGTTCTTGCTGGCAAGCTTGTCTACATATCTTGCCCTTAAGGAAGCTCATCCAGCCCTGCTAAATGTCCTCTCCGACTTCTTCGAACACGCTGGAATGCAGAAGTAGTTTAAATAGTATGTTATGTACATTAGTATATACATTTGTCAAATCCAAATCACCTGAAAATGCTTTTTAATGTGACCAAACTTGTCGGTTTATTGATTTCCTTAAAAAGAATCGATTTTTTCGCTGATCCAAAAAAATCGAGTAAATTGATTTTTAAATCGAATTGCTTACACCTCTAGACAGCACCCGTAAGCAACGCACACCAATATCCTAATGCAAATACTGAAGCAGTCAATAATTATAATGTTTTGAATTTATTTATTTGATGTTTGCTTTGCCAGGGAACCTTTGTTAACCCAAATACAAGGGGACACGGCTGTAAGCATAGCTTGGAATTGCAAGCACGGCTGTAGAATTATATATTATATAGAATAGAATATATTATTCTGTGTTCAAATTCATCTTGGGGCTGGATTCTTGTATGCAAATGAATTGATTGTCCTGCTGCAGTAAGATCCCTCGCTGCACTCACTATACGTAGGAGCCGGGAGGCTGGTGAGTCAGGACACGAGGTCGTTAAGGATGGTGGTGTGTTGTCCGCAAACACACGTGCTGGTCTATCATTTATGATAATGATCCATTCGTCACTCGTGATGATAAAATTTAAAATGCTACGGAACGGTAAAACTTTTACGTACTCTACGGATAGAAAATCTTTAATAGAGGTATATGTGGGTTCCTCGATCCAAACATTCTCCAGGTCTGCATGGTCCAAGATACTTAGATTAACAATATTTATTTTAGCGAGAACTATGGAAAGTATTAGGATTTGCAATTCCATGATTATAACTCTTTTACGAGTTAAGAACATCTCGTATAAGTGACCCGAATTTATTTGTGAGCTTTTGGATGCATTCAAAATCTGAGTGACCGTTTTTTCGATTTCATTAATTTTATTCTGAATTTTTGTATTGATGTTAATTTGAATTTTAAATGATGAGTTGCGCTTCTGTGTCGAGCATATCACGAAGATGAACGATGTAAATGATCAGAAGTTTTCTCATGTAGGATTGAGGGAACATGTCGACCATGTTGTTGGTTTCCTCCACTATCCGTCTGTATTCGGGAAGATTCTCTGAATGTCTGATATGTGAGTATTCTTCCCACACTAAGACCCGTCGATGACGAGGTTATATTTGGCATGTGAGTATTTGGTAATATGAACCGAAGTTACGGTCAGGATATAAAAGAGATAAATAATATAATCAATATTGCTAATGGTTGATAAAAACGTATGCCAAGTGGCTAGGCTTATTATACCCGTTACTCGTAGAGTAAAAGGGTATACTAGATTCGTTGAAAAGTATGTAACAGGTAGAAGGAAGCGGTTCCAACCCTATAAAGTATATATATTCTTGATCAGGATGAATAGCGAAGACGAATGAGCCATGTCCGTCTGTCTGTCCGTGTGAACGCTGAGATCTCAGGAACTATAAGAGATAGAAAATTGAGATTAACCATGAAGATTCTTGAGGTCCAGTATCCTGCCACACCCACTCTAACGCCCACAAATCGCGAAAAACTAAAATCGCTGAAATCTCAGGAACTATTCTACAAAAGCGATAATCGTTTTTCGAGCTAGGTGGGCGTATGAGTAGGCGCGGCCAGATAATGGTACAACCTTAAGATGCTCCAACATCTCATCTCATGGTTACACTGCCTAATGCCAACTTTCTCGCTCTATTAGTTCGTTAGGTCTCAGCGATTTTAGTCTGTAGTTTTGAGCGTTACAGTGGAGAGGCGGGACGCTCATCATCATCATAAGTTGCTCCATTCTTATAATCTCTTTAGTTAGTTATTCCAAGTATACATATTCAGGTTGATATAAAATATCTCTAAACACCGTAAAAATGGGTTTAAAACCATCCAAAAGATGGACATTAAAAAAAATAAAACGATTGCATATCATGATTGATCCAGAAGGAACATGTAAATATTACTTTGATATTCAACATAAATTTAACATGCTTCAAAATTGTTCCCATGCTGACTGCGCATAGTGGTCTCGGTAGCGTTTAACTTAACTAAGGGAAAAAACAATTAACATTTTGTTTACATTTCTGCTTGTTTCATTGTGCGGGATAAGTGCGATTAGCTGATCGCTGTAATGGGAAGAGGGAGAACGAAGGAGGGGATAGATGTCAGTCTGGACTAGAGCTTTAAACAATTCTACTTTTCGGGAATCGATACTTTTTGAATCCATTCTAAAGAAGATCGATTAACTCGATTTAAAATCGAAACAACAAATTTGAAACAAAAGGAAAAAGGCATATCCTTAAAACATTGGAAGATAAACGCAAAATATACAGTTGTTGCCAAAAAAAAAAATCAATAAAAATAAGTGTTTCAAATCAATGTTTTTTTTTTGGAAGCCTTTAGTTCTGGCTGGCAAGCTTGTCTACATATCTTGCCCTTAAGGAAGCTCATCCAGCCCTGCTAAATGTCCTCTCCGACTTCTTCGAACACGCTGGAATGCAGAAGTAGTTTAAATAGTATGTTATGTACATTAGTATATACATTTGTCAAATCCAAATCACCTGAAAATGCGTTTTAATGTGACCAAACTTGTCGATTTATTGATTTCCTTAAAAAGAATCGATTTTCGCTGATCCAAAAAAATCGAGTAAATTGATTTTTAAATCGAATTGCTTACACCTCTAGACAGCACCCGTAAGCAACGCACACCAATATCCTAATGCAAATACTGAAGCAGTCAATAATTATAATGTTTTGAATTTATTTATTTGATGTTTGCTTTGCCAGGGAACCTCTCTTTTAATGACCTTTTGTTAACCCAAATACAAGGGGACACGGCTGTAAGCATAGCTTGGAATTGCAAGCACGGCTGTAGAATTATATATTATATAGAATAGAATATATTATTCTGTGTTCAAATTCATCTTGGGGCTGGATTCTTGTATGCAAATGAATTGATTGTCCTGCTGCAGTAAGATCCCTCGCTGCACTCACGATACGTAGGGAGCCGGGAGGCTGGTGAGTCAGGCCACAAGGTCGTTAAGGATGGTGGTGTGTTGTCCGCAAACACACGTGCTGGTCTATCATTTATGATAATGATCCATTCGTCACTCGTGATGATAAAATTTAAAATGCTACGTAACGGTAAAACTTTTACGTACTCTACGGATAGAAAATCTTTAATAGAGGTATATGTGGGTTCCTCGATCCAAACATTCTCCAGGTCTGCATGGTCCAAGATACTTAGATTAACAATATTTATATTAGCGAGAACTATGGAAAGTATTAGGATTTGCAATTCCATGATTATAACTCTTTTACGAGTTAAGAACATCTCGTATAAGTGACCCGAATTTATTTGTGTGCTTTTGGATGCATTCAAAATCTGATTGACCGTTTTTTCGATTTCATTAATTTTATTCTGAATTTTTGTATTGATGTTAATTTGAATTTTAAATGATGAGTTGCGCTTCTGTGTTGAGCATATCACGAAGATGAACGATGTCAATGATCAGAAGTTTTCTCATGTAGGATTGAGGGAAAATGTCGACCATGTTGTTGGTTTCCTCCACTATCCGTCTGTATTCGGGAAGATTCTCTGAATGTCTGATATGTGAGTATTCTTCCCACACTAAGACCCGTCGATGACGAGGTTATATTTGGCATGTGAGTATTTGGTAATATGAACCGAAGTTACGGTCAGGATATAAAAGAGATAAATAATATAATCAATATTGCTAATGGTTGATAAAAACGTATGCCAAGTGGCTAGGCTTATTATACCCGTTACTCGTAGAGTAAAAGGGTATACTAGATTCGTTGAAAAGTATGTAACAGGTAGAAGGAAGCGGTTCCGACCCTATAAAGTATATATATTCTTGATTAGGATGAATAGCGAAGACGAATGAGCCATATCCGTCTGTCTGTCCGTGTGAACGCTGAAATCTCAGGAACTATAAGAGATAGAAAATTGAGATTAACCATGAAGATTCTTGAGGCCCAGTACCCTGCCACACCCACTCTAACGCCCACAAATCGCGAAAAACTAAAATCGCTGAAATCTCAGGAACTAGAAAGTTGAAATTCAGTATGTAGAATCGTTAGATGCCAGCGCATCTTGTAGTGGTACTACTATCCGGCCACACCCACCCATACGCCCACAATGCTCAAAAGACGGTTTTCGCATTTTCTAGAAAAGCAGATATCTCGGTAACTATAAGAGATAGAAAGTTCGGATTAAGCATGTAGGTTTTTATGATGCTCCCAATGCGAATTGTTTTTTCACATCAAGCCACGCCCACTCTAACGCCTAGAAAGTCCGAAAAACCAAAAATGCAAAAATCTGAAAAACTCTAAGAGCTACAAAATTTTTAAAAAATTCTCGCGCTGGTCTCGTCAACGCGAGCTTTCCACCTTTTGATTTTTGCGTTCGGATTGGATTCCGATATAACAAAAATCAAGGGCTGGTGGTCGCTAAAGATGTTTAGATCTATAGTGCCCATACTATGGCTGACAGATCCCTTTCGTTGGTGTAATAGTTAACCTCCCTGTCACTCAATATCCTAGAGATCATTGTGATGGCACAGCACTGCACCGATGTCGTGGGCTAATGCATCTGTCGTTAAGAAGAACGTCTAATATATTATATATGCGGTCAAGGGACTTAGTGTCATCTATGTATGTAACCGATGTAACCCGATGGACAGAATATTATAGATAAATAACGCAAATCACATAGGTCTTTAATGTATACCGTGAGGTTTTCTAGATGAGTTTTTAAATTTTACCCTCAGAGATACCTAGAAATCTTATAGTTGCGGCACTCGATATATTCTTTTTCTTCTTTTTTTGCAATATATCACAACCTTATTTTCTTCTTTAAAAAACAAAATAATTTTAATAAGGATTGGCAATTCGCATTCTGTAAATTATCTTTAGAAAATTATTTAAACCTTTTCTTTTATATCTGAGAAGTAAATCGCTTGGCTAATGTCATAAAATGTGTGTCAGGAAAATTTTTTGAAATTGCTTAATTTAACAAAAAGAACCGTCGTATTAGGATCGGTCACTAGCAAATCATTCTTATATGGATTTGAAAGAGTGCTGAGTTTGCTTATGAAATTTTTTATTCTCTTCCTTTGAATTGCTTTATTTCTTTTCTGCATTGTTTAAATGTCAACTTTCGTTTAGGGAAAGGCGGCTTTTAAGACACGCAACTCCTCGTTTGAGTTATTGCTATGCATAAGAATAAAAGCTGTGTTTGGGTCATTGGCCGGTTGGCCTTAGTTAACTCCCCTTCAAGGTCAATGTCGAAGCCGACCTTCGCCTTCAGATCCTTAATTTGGACGTCAGATCGTAGGCTTGTTAAATGTAATGAGGTACTCGAACCTGTGCTCAGCGGTCGGTGATGACGAGATAAGTAATCTGAAAGATCTCTTGGCTGGATTTCTCAATTCGCCACTTTACCCACGTAATTCTCCTTGGGGCATGAGGTCTCCGTCAGTGTTTTACAGAATGTTATTCATGGTGAATGAATGTAAATCAAGCATTATTCTGCTGTGGTAAGAGGCAAAAGAAATTTCTTTATACAGACTCAGTTCGAACAATATATACCTGATATTTTGCTGTCTCGAAAGAGAATAGTAAAATTGAAAATTTTGTCGCACATGAGAAGTGTACAGTAACCTAGTTGTATAATGATCGTCAAACTCCTAGAGCAATGATAGATTTATTAACTGTGGTGTCTATGGAATTTAAGGATCGTCAAACTGTTTCGATCAACGTTTGATGAAGCCTAGAGCAATGACAGATTTATTAACTATGGCTATGTGGCTATGAAATTTATGTTTTGTTTCAAGAAGAACGTCTAATATATTATATATTCGGTCAAGGGACTTAGTGTCATCTATGTATGTAACCGATGTAACCCGATAGATATAATATTATAGATAAATAACGCAAATCACATAGGTCTTTAATGTATACCGTGAGGTTTTCTAGATGAGTTTTTAAATTTTACCCTCAGAGATACCTAGAAATCCAAGGTTATAAATTGTTCGGCTTTACAAAAATTTGATTATCCATCCCTGTCTTGTAATCTAAAATTTTTTCATATGTGGGTAGTAGTATTAACTAACTAACTTAGGCATTAATGTTTACTATATGTATGCATTAGATATTAAGCCCTCAACGTTAAAAAATATAGTAAGAAGAAACGCTATAGTCGAGTGCCGCAACTACAAAATTCCCGTTACTTCCTTTTTCAATTTTAAAATAATCAGCAGAAATTATTGCACGGCCAGCTTTTGTCAAAAAAGCAACGTTTATTAACTAATGGAGTCGACAATGCTTTTCTTTCATACTGCTGCTTCGATTTTTTTTTTTAACCAATTTTGCATAGTTTGCCTGACATACAAAAATTGGTGGTGGCCTTAGGTCTTCAGGGTTACTAAGAATAGAAAATCGGTTTCCTGTCAGCGCATTGTTTGGCACAGTGGCTACAGTTTTTTTTGTATTTCTGGGTTGGATAGGGGGTAACTTGTTAGTCAGAGCTGGCGAAACAGAAACTGCAGTTGATGTGCTGGTTGTTGTCGTCGTTAGTGTAGAAGTCACCGTTTTAAATGAGGACATTGTGCTGCTTGCACATAATAAGCCGGTAGAGAACGAGCGGGCTCTCGCCGTATTCGCTTGATGTTTGGCAGTTATTGTTGGTTCAGTTAATTCTTCCGCCCTTATGGAGAAGTAAACGTTATTTCTGATTGACGTTGCTGATTGTTGTTACTGCCGAGACTTGCTCATTATGGTTTTTCGAGAGAGATATTTTTAACAAACTGTATTATCGCTTATATTAGCAATTAGAACACTTTATATTGGACATTTCCAATGCACATCTGATCGTGGTTTTCTCGAAATAGAATTCTGCTCTTGTGGTGTGTCTTAGTTACAAGGCGGAGCGATATAAAAACACGTCTTTTGTCATTGGGTGGCGTATGAGTAGGCGTGGCCAGAAAATGGTACAACCTTAAGATGCTCCAACATCTCATCTCATGGTTACACTGCCTAATGCCAACTTTCTCGCTCTATTAGTTCGTTAGGTCTCAGCGATTTTAGTCTGTAGTTTTGAGCGTTACAGTGGAGAGGCGGGACGCTCATCATCATCATTAGTTGCTCCATTCTTATAATCTCTTTAGTTAGTTATTCCAAGTATACATATTCAGGTTGATATAAAATATCTCTAAACACCGTAAAAATGGGTTTAAAACCATCCAAAAGATGGACATTAAAAAAAATAAAACGATTGCATATCATGATTGATCCAGAAGGAACATGTAAATATTACTTTGATATTTAACATAAATTTAACATGCTTCAAAATTGTTCCCATGCTGACTGCGCATAGTGGTCTCGGTAGCGTTTAACTTAACTAAGGGAAAAAACAATTAACATTTTGTTTACATTTCTGCTTGTTTCATTGTGCGGGATAAGTGCGATTAGCTGATCGCTCTCTCATCTTGTAATGGGAAGAGGGAGAACGAAGGAGGGGATAGATGTCAGTCTGGACTAGAGCTTTAAACAATTCTACTTTTCGGGAATCGATACTTTTTGAATCCATTCTAAAGAAGATCGATTAACTCGATTTAAAATCGAAACAACAAATTTGAAACAAAAGGAAAAAGTCATATCCTTAAAACATTGGAAGGTAAACGCAAAATATACAGTTGTTGCCAAAAAAAAAAGCAATAAAAATAAGTGTTTCAAATCAATGTTTTTTTTTGGAAGCCTTTAGTTCTTGCTGGCAAGCTTGTCTACATATCTTGCCCTTAAGGAAGCTCATCCAGCCCTGCTAAATGTCCTCTCCGACTTCTTCGAACACGCTGGAATGCAGAAGTAGTTTAAATAGTATGTTATGTACATTAGTATATACATTTGTCAAATCGAAATCACCTGAAAATGCGTTTTAATGTGACCAAACTTGTCGATTTATTGATTTCCTTAAAAAGAATCGATTTTCGCTGATCCAAAAAAATCGAGTAAATTGATTTTTAAATCGAATTGCTTACACCTCTAGACAGCACCCGTAAGCAACGCACACCAATATCCTAATGCAAATACTGAAGCAGTCAATAATTATAATGTTTTGAATTTATTTATTTGATGTTTGCTTTGCCAGGGAACCTTTGTTAACCCAAATACAAGGGGACACGGCTGTAAGCATAGCTTGGAATTGCAAGCACGGCTGTAGAATTATATATTATATAGAATAGAATATATTATTCTGTGTTCAAATTCATCTTGGGGCTGGATTCTTGTATGCAAATGAATTGATTGTCCTGCTGCAGTAAGATCCCTCGCTGCACTCACGATACGTAGGAGCCGGGAGGCTGGTGAGTCAGGCCACAAGGTCGTTAAGGATGGTGGTGTGTTGTCCGCAAACACACGTGCTGGTCTATCATTTATGATAATGATCCATTCGTCACTCGTGATGATAAAATTTAAAATGCTACGTAACGGTAAAACTTTTACGTACTCTACGGATAGAAAATCTTTAATAGAGGTATATGTGGGTTCCTCGATCCAAACATTCTCCAGGTCTGCATGGTCCAAGATACTTAGATTAACAATATTTATTTTAGCGAGAACTATGGAAAGTATTAGGATTTGCAATTCCATGATTATAACTCTTTTACGAGTTAAGAACATCTCGTATAAGTGACCCGAATTTATTTGTGAGCTTTTGGATGCATTCAAAATCTGATTGACCGTTTTTTCGATTTCATTAATTTTATTCTGAATTTTTGTATTGATGTTAATTTGAATTTTAAATGATGAGTTGCGCTTCTGTGTCGAGCATATTACGAAGATGAACGATGTAAATGATCAGAAGTTTTCTCATGTAGGATTGAGGGAACATGTCGACCATGTTGTTGGTTTCCTCCACTATCCGTCTGTATTCGGGAAGATTCTCTGAATGTCTGATATGTGAGTATTCTTCCCACACTAAGACCCGTCGATGACGAGGTTATATTTGGAATGTGAGTATTTGGTAATATGAACCGAAGTTACGGTCAGGATATAAAAGAGATAAATAATATAATCAATATTGCTAATGGTTGATAAAAACGTATGCCAAGTGGATAGGCTTATTATACCCGTTACTCGTAGAGTAAAAGGGTATACTAGATTCGTTGAAAAGTATGTAACAGGTAGAAGGAAGCGGTTCCGACCCTATAAAGTATATATATTCTTGATCAGGATGAATAGCGAAGACGAATGAGCCATATCCGTCTGTCTGTCCGTGTGAACGCTGAAATCTCAGGAACTATAAGAGATAGAAAATTGAGATTAACCATGAAGATTCTTGAGGCCCAGTACCCTGCCACACCCACTCTAACGCCCACAAATCGCGAAAAACTAAAATCGCTGAAATCTCAGGAACTAGAAAGTTGAAATTCAGTATATAGAATCGTTAGATGCCAGCGCATCTTGTAGTGGTACTACTATCCGGCCACACCCACCCATACGCCCAGAATGCTCAAAAGACGGTTTTCGCATTGTCTAGAAAAGCTGATATCTCGGTTACTATAAGAGATAGAAAGTTCGGATTAAGCATGTAGGTTTTTATGATGCTCCCAATGCGAATTGTTTTTTCACATCAAGCCACGCCCACTCTAACGCCTAGAAAGTCCGAAAAACCAAAAATGCAAAAATCTGAAAAACTCTAAGAGCTACAAAATTTTTAAAAAATTCTCGCGCTGGTCTCGTCAACGCGAGCTTTCCACCTTTTGATTTTTGCGTTCGGATTGGATTCCGATACAACAAAAGTCAAGGGCTGGTGGTCTCTAAAGATGTTTAGATCTATAGTGCCCATACTATGGCTGACAGCTCCCTTTCGTTGGTGTAATAGTTAACCTCCCTGTCACTCAATGTCCTAGAGATCATTGTGATGGCACAGCACTGCACCGATGTCGTGGGCTAAAGCATCTGTCGTTATATCAAACGCTTTGTTGTAATCCGGATATCTGAGGATGACATCAAGCCACGCCCACTCTACCGCCTACAAAATCCGAAAAACCCAAAATGCAAAAACTCGAAAACTATAAGAGCTATTAAATTTTGTTTAAGAATACATATTTAAGAGATGCCTCTGCAACTTACCACGTTTTTTATCCGGTCACGCCCACTCTGACGCCCACTCTGACGCCCACAAACCGCGGAAAACTGTGTATATATGGATTTACCTAAGATTTTTCAAATCGGGATATTACTTAACTATTTATGAAGAAATTGAGGTTATAGGGCCTCACATGGCAATGACGTCACTATCAGTTACTCAACATGCTTCCTCTGATAATAGGTGGCGCCTTGTGAAATTCCACTAGCAAAATTAATATTTTAAAATTGTGTAAAACAGTTACAGGTATCTTATAGTCGCGGCACCCATCTATAGCGTTTCCTCTTATTCAGATTGTGTTTGTGGACCCTCCTATAATTAGGACATGTCCGCCTCGATGGGTTGTTTCCTCGCAAAATGGTGTGAGTATGACCATAGTTTCCTGTTTGATTTTGCTATGACCTTATCCCCGACCTTGAATACTCTGTTTTGGCGAGAAGCGTTTTTTCGTGCCCTGTTCGCGTTTCTTAGTTTGTTCTGAACTTCACATTAAGGTTCATCCAGGTGCGCGTGTATGACCTCGGAAGGTTTCTTGTCTATGACCAAATGGATAGATTTGTTTCATCTGGCTGTGACCAGCAATATCAGTACAACTGTGTTAATTATGCGTTTGACGATTTTTGGCATCTTGCAAGCTCTATTAGCGTGCTATGAAAGATGTTGTGGAAATTGCCTAATGGCCTTGACTCTCTCTGGATCTGTCGCAGCTCCGCTATTGGTAACGATAAACCCTAGAAACTAGATTTCTGCGCCGATATCCCCATGTTCGCATCTCATAGGCTATTTAGAACTCAGTCTACGTTCTTCACATGGTTATTCTCGTTTTCGGAAAATATGATTACATCATCTACATACACGTACCAGAACTTTTCGACCTGCTGTTGAAGGATGTCGTTAATAGATGGTTCACCCACTGCCTCTTGTGAAGGCCCGAGCGTCCAGATGAATTCAATGTCCATGGGCTGGGGTATGTTTCTCACTACATCCGCGTGGGGCAAAGTGTACCCGCGCTTTGTGTTGTGACGGTTCTTCCCGGCTTCTACTTGGGCATTTGTCTGAGAAAGGCTTGTTGCCGCTACTGCACTTTTGGAAATTGCTTGCTTTTCTTCCTTCTTGACTTCTAGCAAACGAAGTTGCAAAGGAGTATCTTTCGTGATTAGATTCCACATCTTGCTACAAAGCAAGCGCTGATGGCATGTCTTTCGGCTTTGCTGAAATAACACGTCAGTGAGGCTGCGTATGAGTCCTGAGATGAAAACGCGTCATTCCGCTGTTTGTCGCACATGATTTTCGCTGTCGACGCTTCTTCATAGTATTGCAGTAGTGTGAGGCTTCTCTGTCTGAGAGTGCCCAGCTCCTGCCCGAGTATGTAAAAAAGAGCCTATTAATGATCGTATCGAAATTTAAAACGGTGCTGAAAGAGGACAGTACGGCATCAACAGGGCCTCTTTCTTTTTCGTGCGACTCCTATTGCTCCTGTTACCAACCGACCAAGGGGCGCAGAAGTCTAACGTTCGGCTCGGAACTCGGGGATAGAACTGGTTGAATAAGGTTAGAAAATACGTAATTATGTGTGTGCCAAGTAGGTTTATAAAGCCATTTTTAAGGTAGCAAAGATGAGTTAGGCAAAGATCGAACTGCAAGGTACAAGGATAAGGGAATATAATTTCTAGTGAACATAGCGGGCACATTGATGTTCAAGCGTACTATTAGGGCTTGACGATCAATATTTCCGGTAATAAGATTGGGAATTAAGTCAACTAGTCTAGTCTACTGTTATAAGAGGGAAGATGTAAGTTTGCATCACAATTTTTGCCACGAGGAGCAAATATCGGGAAGTTTTTTGGATAGATTCTCTGCGATCTTGGTGGTTCTTGACGTAGGATCCATATTCTAAGGTCGGACAAACGAGAGAGACAAATAAAGTCTTAGTAACGTAAGGGTCATTGAATTCTTTCGACCATGGATGGAAGAAATTTTGTCGGAAAATTTAAACTTTGCATTCAATAGGACACCCAAGTCGTAAACTAGATAAATTCTAACAAGGCCTACACCACAAAGTATGTAAATAGTTATTAAAGGATTATATTGACGGAAAGTCATTTCTTTACACTTAAATCTTAACGGCGATTTAATAAAGTTGCAGAGATATTACTGATCTACACTAGTTTTGGAAATAGGGCACAATGATTTTCTCAAAGAGTTTTGGAATTGGTGACAATTTAGAGATACTTCTTTAATTACATGAATACGAAGTTTTCCCGTTCTTGTGTTAAGGAATGATAAAAGATTCCTTTCAAATAGGGAGAAACGTTGCTATTTCAAACGAGAGGTTAAACAGTTTAAGAAGAGGATTGCCCTAAGCACACAGCCAGGAACGCCGTCTGGTCCTGGCGAGAAGATCGGCTCAACACTTTGAACATCTCTAAGAATACCACTTTTAGATAGAAGAGGGCGCGTGACGAGGTCGACTGCGGAACACCGTAGACGTAAGGCTGCCTAGGGGTTGTTGAAGGTGATTATGTGGTTTGAAAAAAAACTTGGCGAACATATCGGCAATTGCCTGATCAGGAAACGACTTTTGGTTAGGCTTAATCAATCAATATCTGAGATAAGAGTATTGAGTTTAAGAAAGTCGGAAAACTTTTTTGTAGGTTTTGTCACTTGGAATAGTCCAGCATCGATCGCCAGCTTAACAATGGGATGATAAAGTGGTGGAGCTCTAGATATAGATACGAAGTCCGAATCTGAATCTGAAATTTGTTCAATGGTCATGTCTAACAGGCCTGCAATAAAATCGTGATGTGTAGAGGATGTTGAAGCTAAACTATTTTCGTTTGTGGACCATTTAGATTGTGGTATGTTAAAGTCACCCAAAACCACAACCTGATCCATATCTGATAAAAGCGAACATGTATAAATGGCTCGGACTTAGGATGTTTGAACACGTAACAAATACAAATCTACCAGAAAGTGAAAGTTTAACGCAAATAAATTGGATATTACTGAATTGAAGATTAATCTCCTGGATACCAGTCTAGAGTCTACAGAAATCAAAACTCCACCCCCAAATCCGAGTGATCGATCAAGCTTTTATGTTGTATACCTGCTCGGCAAAATTTCGGAGTTAAGAATTTCGGAAAATAGCAATGTTTCGGTAAAAATAATTATTTGGGATGCAAAAGAAAGACTCTCAGAAAACTATGTTCTGGTAAGAAAGAATATTGAATGAGTTTAGTTTTTTGGGTTGGCAGAGGAGTTTACTTGTGAAAGCTCTACTCCAATAGCGGTGCTTTTTTCTTCGTTCAATTCCTAGACGTTTTTGAACGAATATATGTTGCGTCTAAAAATTTTTCAAATATCTATATCAGCAAAAGCTATCGGAGGAACGCGGATCTTGAAAGATGACATCTTCCTGGCGTAGGCATATTTTTATTAGTCTTGTCCACCTTAATATCGGCTTTGTATCTAGCTTGAATGTAAGCTAAGATGTCCGCTTCGGACGTATCAGGGGCAAGCCGGGAAACAAAAATTTGTTTCTCTGGAGGATCCCAATCAAGGGCTTTGTCGGAGCGGGTGGTAATGTGGACCCTGAGTTTATCGGTCTTTGCCGTCGCCCGATTAACTTAGTTAACTTCCGTAAAAGACGAAGTTGGTAAACAAGTTGTGTGCGAGTCATAATTTACCGAATTTTCTTTATACATCATTAATTGGAGTGGTGAGTTGCGCAAAGTTTAAGCTTACTCTTATCAACCTGAAAACTGAATCGGATGCTGCGACTTTGGACCAGTTGGTTAATTTGCAGACAAATCATTACCAGTCCCTGAAATCTGTGTTGTAGAATTTTAGTAGAAAATTATCGTTATCGTTTCGAACCTACCATGGTGCCCCTGTGATAGTTCAATGAATTTTTTATTGCTGGATAATATCAAAATAATAATCATAATATTTTTTCATAGCGGAGAACCGTCCATATTGGCTTAATGAGGGTGTCGTAGGGCGTGGCTTAGGGATGGACCTTGTAGTCTAATCGCAAAAGAGATCGGAGATAGTGTCAATTGGAATTTTTGACATTTTACATTCGCCATCTGAGGGCATAATTATCTGTTCAGAGGGAACGTAATGTGCTTGCACTTTTGGTCATTCATTTTTTATTCCTCTCCGAAGAAGGCTTGAAGACCGCCCTCCCGGCACGCTTTGCCGAAGCGCTTTGTAGTCCATCGTGCCTGGATGGCAATAATGGTCGAGGTTCGGAGAACGACGCCCGCCGGCATCATCCACCCCAGGTAGTTTATCATTGTGCCGTCGTCCTGGGGTGGGTCCGCGACCTCTCAGAAGTGTCACTCCGGGACGCTGCACTGTAAGATATCCCTGCCGGGGATGTCTGTGCGCTCCAGGGGTCGTGCCGTGCTTGTGGTACTTAACGTAATGTGCTTGCACTTTTAGTCATTGATTTTACCACGCCAGTCAAATAGGAATAACATTAACGAATAACATTAGGGGTTCCGCTGGTTGCTCCGTTCCCGAACCGGGCACTCAGGATGGTGGTGTCGACAGCGAACGTGGATGTCGTTAGACACTCTTTTTTGTCGATGCCAGCTGTTTAGAGTGAAAATAGTGTGGGATTAATGGACTACCTCAAGGGACTTTAGCTTTGGAGTAGTCATTGTTTATTTATATAGATAGAACTCAAATAGGTTTTTGATTTTATGGCTTGAGGTCATCTAGCTTGGCTCTGTCGAACGTTGGAAGACGTCCAGGAATATCGCAGCATTAACGATTTTCGGAGGTTACCTCAGGTGTGACATGACTTTCGAGGAAGCTATAATGATGTTCCGAGATAATGTTTTGGTAAATTTTTGAAAGACATGGTATCGAAGTTATTGATGTGTACGATGACTGATAAGTTTTGTCTTTTTCCGGTTTCTGTGTAGTAGCCAAATCTGATAATGGCTCCTCGGCGGTATGGGTTTGCTCCAGTAGGGGAAGGCGTGGCGGAAGCGGCAGGAATAGGGTTTTGAGGTTCCCTTGGGTTGGGGCCGAGCCGCTCACCACTTCCGCTGGCGCCTGGGTAATGATATGATATCTGTAAACCTACTTAGGGATAGAGATCCGGAGACCCGCTACAAGAGAGACTGTAGAGATTGTGTGCCAGTAGCTTACACCACGCGTAAGCTGATCTTATCTGATCACGGTCGACGGTGATCTTTCCTTAGAAACTGGTTCTCCCTTTATACCCCTTCGGAATCCCTTTGGAATCCCTTGGTCGTGTGGCCTTTCGTTTTGCAATGTGCCCGTTTGTCGTGGTTAAGGCGCGCCCGCGCCCGCGCCCGCGCATTCAAATTCAAATTTTTAGTGACTTCATGGGCTTTATTATCTAACAACTTATAAGGGAAGTGACTTCATGTCCTTATGTATGGCTTATTATTATTTATGCGCCATGAAGGCGTCATACCACCCTCCAAGTCTTCTCGTCGTCTGGATGGCAATAATGGCATCTTCCGGCATCGTGCCGTGCTTGTGGTGTCGGGCGGGTCCTCCTTGCGTCTCTCTATTCTTGCCTATTTGCATGGGAGGGGCTCCGTACCATTGTCTTGGCCCTATTCTCCTTCTTCGCCGCGGGTGTCGGTTTTTATGGCGCGCCCCGTCCTTATGCGCGTTGGAGCCTTTCGCACCTTTATGCCCACTCCTGCGGCTTGAGCTTGATCATTGTCTGGATTAGCTGCGCGTGTCCGGAACCATTCCTTTGATTATTCAAATCGGTTCCTGTTTCCAGAACTGATTAAAACGATGTCCTCATTATCACCGTTATTCTGATCGGATGGGTCTATATCTGTCGAGGGCAGTCATCTAGATAATACCAGAATTAAGGCTTACAATTATTCAGCATTACTGTACTCTAAAATATCTCGTTTATCTATAAGACAAGACGAGATAAGCACTCGCGAGGCGCCGATTACTCGGCTCGCGCATTACCTTTCGTTCTCTATCGCTATCAACACGCAGTCGCAACTCTGCTAAAATAAATCATAGAAAAACTCTCTCGGCCTTTTCTTTCGATCCGTTCACGGCACCACATTTGTTTTTTATAATTATAAGTTGAAAAACATATCTCGAAGCAGGTGGCATATGCCCTCTTCAAAATATTTGGTGACCCCGACGTGAACGTGAACGCGTGTGAAAGTTAAGAAATTATTAAATATCGTTTGAATAACCGCCTCACACAAAATTCGGCGTTAAGGTCAATAAAATCAATTCACATCGCTTGTACGGTATTCGCTTATACTAGCAAACCAAAGCTGCACGTGCTTTTGGAACTCAATATACGGAGCCAAGTCCGTTTTTGTGGCATCCACAGTCACAAAATTGATCAAAGAAGGCTATTACATTAGATATATGATTCTTCATTGTTCAAATCTATTTTAGGGGCACCTTTCAGACAAGAAAAGCCGTGAATATGAGGTGAAACTCTCTGTTGAAACTCAATTCGTCAATAATAGGTAGTAACGAAATTACTGCCGACACCCCCAGGTTTATTCATTAGTTTCAGAACTTCTCCATAACTAAAACCAAAATATATAGCATACTCGGTCTGTTCTGATCAAGCGCTCTTATTTCCTAAACTGCAAGCTCCTTGCTTCTTTCTCGCTCATATTAACCCTATCTACATCGTCTTTGCTTAAATAAAACTAAATAAAAATCTCACAGACCAAGTTCAGGGCGAACTGTTGTTCGATATAGGCAAAAACTGCCAAGCGGTGATTTATCAATACAAGTAAAATTGTGATAATAACCTAAAACTGCAACGGAAATTCGTAAAATGCATGACTTTAACAGCCTTACGACTACAGTTGTGATGTTTAAGTCTAAACTAACTAGGCATCAAAAACAATATATAGTGTGCGTGGAGTTAACATCTCTACAACTACGCTTAAGATCCTTACATCTAATGCAAAATAAAACAAGAAGAAACGCTATAGTCGAGTGCCGCGACAATAAGATACCCATTACTGTTATACACATTTTTAAAATATTCATTTTGCTAGTGGAAAATCCCAAAGCACCACCTATTGTCGGAGAAAGCATGTTGAGTAACTGATAGTGACGTCACTACCCAGTACTTTTAACCTAAAAGCTTTCATAAATAGCGAAATAATGATACGATTTGAAAAATCTTTCGTAAATCGATAGGTATTGAAAAAATATGTTATACAAGCTCAAATAAAGACGTACACTATAATATTATGGACGCCACAGCTTTCCGCTCTTTGTCAGCGTTAGAGTGGGCGTGGCCAGATGAAAACTAGGGGTCAGTTGCAGTGGCATCTCTTAAGTATGCATTCTTAAGCACAACTTTATAGCTCTTATAGTTCTCTTTTATATATATTTTTCGCATTTTTGGTTTTTTGGGTTTTTTGGGCTTTAGAGTGGGCGTGGTTTGATCGGAAAAAACAATTCGCATAAGGATCATCATAAAAACTTACATTTTTAATGCGAACTTTCTATCATTTATAGTTACCGAGATATCAGCTTTTCTAGAAAATGGGAAAACCGTCTTTAACGCCAAGCCGGATTAGGACTTCGGAGGAAATGAGAGGCGAGCTCCTAGAGGCAAGCAGTTTAGAATAATCTACATCCCTAAAAACTATGCGTCACAGAGGACAAGGTTCTAAACGTACCATTAGGTTCGTTCCATTTAGGTTCGTAAAAACTACCAGCAGATCATAAAACAGTATTTCTGGCCAGGAATGAAAAAGGATGTCGTAAAGTTCGTCAGAAATTGCAAATTCTGCTAGCGATACAAAAAGTCGCAACAACAGCCAAAAAGATGCTAACAAAGATCGCCACCGCTCTTCGTCCACGCTAGTGGTCATAATCGACAAATTCTGAAAGTGGGTGGATATATCAGCGGTGAGACAGGCGACAGCGGACGCATTCTTGAAGATATTCCGAAAAAGTGTTATAACAAGGCTCGAAAGTCCTGATATCTGACAATGGAGTGCAATATACAGGGAAGAAGACGAAGACAGCTATTTCGCGCCGAAATACGATGGTCCGTGGGAGGTCCGGGAGTTCATCTTGCCTATGGTCGCAGGGATTAGAAAGCGGGGCGAGCAGAGAACAAAGCGGGCATACGTGGGGGACTTAAAAACCTATTATTGTACAGACATTGTTTTGAGGAGGGCATTAATTTATGCCACCTGTTTCGAGATATCTTAAACAACTTATAATTATACAAAAAAATACGGGTCCGTGAACGGTGCGAAAGAAAAGGCCGAGAGATTTTTTCTATGATTTATTTTAGCAGCGCAGCGATTGTGTGTTGATAGCGATAGAGAACGAAATTGAATAGGCGAGCCAAGCAATCGGCGACTCGCGAGCGCTTATCTCGGCTTATATCTTATAGATACAAGAGATAATTCAGCATACAGTGACGCTAAACAAATTGCAAGCCATAATTCTGGTATTCGCTAGATGACCGCTCCCGACATAATTACTCCGTTGCAAGAGCCATACTTCCAAGCGAAGTGGTTTCGAGGGGCAGGACAGCTAAATTCCTTGTTGCCCACTTGCACAATCCGGAGCTAGTGCGGATCACCGCAACTCAATCGATGCCATCATCTCCGAAGATAGTGCTCTCCACCCTGCCGAGGCGCCACCGCAAGGGGGTAAGTTGTCCTCCTTGATAAGGACCATGCTGCCTAGCTCTATCCGTGGCCATGTCCGATTCGTCCACTTGAAAGCTGACCAGATCAGACCAGAATAACGGGCTCTCGACGAAGGGGAAGATGAAAATGATGAATCTTGAATCAAGGAAACTGAAGTTTAGACACCCTGAGACGATTCAGCCAAGTCTGGTTTTCTGCAGGGTGGGTAAATGGTTTCGTAATCGAATTTGTCCATTACAAAGCAGGTCAACCTCGAGATTTTCCGGTATTTTCCACTCAGATGGGTTAAGGTCGAACTGTGGGTGATAATCGGTGATTGACCGGGTTACGGCAGCTACAAGAGACGTGCTGTGCGAGCAGCACGTAATCAGCATTATTTGGCGACGAAGCTACAGGTGGTGGTTTGGGGAAGGCTACAGAAACTAAAGATGAAGTATGTGGCGGCACTTTAGGACCAAGCTGCGGAAGGGTTGCAATGAGATTCGACTGCATATATAGAAGAGTATGATGCTTCTGGTGGCAGTTCCTACAACTACCAGATCTGCACTGCCGTAAGCTGTGTCCCTTCCGTAGTAAACAAAGGTGCATCCTTTTTGCTGCGCTGAGTTGGAGTCAATCCTAGAAGTTCTGGGCATTTCGTCAAATAATGCTCTTTGGACTCACATACTATACACAATGGCAATGTCGAAGTCGAAGTAATAAGAGTGGTGTGATGACTTATACTAGTTAAATTTCCCACCTGATTACTTGGTGTATGGTCTACAATAGCTCATTCCAAATTCTTCATCATGCGGCACCAAAGATCCAAAGCGTAAAATTAACAGTTCTAAGGCCCTGTCATAATTCCTCTCAGTGGGCTCTAGGGATCGAATTGTGTCCAACGCAGCGCCATCCAAGCAGGAACGAAGATGCTGGAATTTTTCCGTGTTGAGCATAGCGCAGAAGTCCGGACAATCGATGTATGCTCCTCCAAATCGCGGAAGACGAAATTCCGGCAGCTTTATAGGCCTAGAATTGCGTTCAAAGCCGGCACGGATGCCATGCAATTCGGTTGAATTGCCATGGACTTTCTTTGTTCGCTTTTTAAGTAGCGACAAATTCTCCCTTTTTTCACAGTACGTAGTGGAAAATCTTATGCGCGCGTCGGATTTCATTTCCTCAATTACTAGACGTTCGATGTTATGTTGAGAGTCAAAGATGAAATTCATCCTCTTGACTAACTCTAACTTTCCATGCAATTCACTTTCATCGAACTTGGTCCACTGTTCGTCACTTAGGAGTGTATTTAACACCGCAAGTTGACGCGCCACGTAGCTTGACATCGCCCAATAAAAGTCTTCGTTATCTGGGGCGCGAACTTTCCGATGCACTTATCTAACGTCGACGAAAGCGAAAATAGAAATAGCGGGTAGAACGGAACCGAAAAATCTCCGCATAGCAACCGTAATTATGTAACGCTCGGCCTTGTGTAAAAGTTTTCTAATGCAACAGCCGAAGCTGACTGCAGCTTTGGTTTGCAGGTATAAGCGAATACCTTACAAACGATGTAAATTGAATATTGACCTTCACACCTATTTATGTAAGAGGCGCTTAGCGATAAAGAACTATGTAATGGGGCGAGCCGAGCGATCAGCAACTCGCGAGCGCTTATCTCAGCTTGTCTTTTAGATAAAAAAGATACTAAACAAAGTGTAATCCAAGATTTTGGTATTACCTAGAAGACTGCTCCCGACAAAAATGTTAGTACAAAATCCCTACAAAAGTGATTAGGTCAATAAAAATTTTTTAATTTAGTTAGTAAATGTCTTGCGGTATAAAATTGGTTACAATAATGCGATTCAAGTCAAATATGCGCCGTTTTGTTCGATGACACGTTCCCAACGAGATGCCAACTTCATAATGCCCCTCTCATAGAAGCTCGCTTCCCTATTGGCAAAAAACTCGGACCGTTGCGCATCTTCGTCCACCTCTACACCAGAACGAAAACGTTGATACCATCGTTATACGGTGGAAATGGAAACTGGAATGGAAACATTTATTGGCGGCTTGAGATACATTTTTGCCTTTATCGTAGTAGTACTGTAAAATATGCCGTATTTTCTCTTTATTTTGCTCCATCATTGCGACGCTATAGCTCACCAACGACTTAAAAGAAAAGATAATCAATCAAACACGAGTTAGTGCGTGAAATGAGCTTTCCTAAAAATGGATAGTATGACCAACTAGCGAAAATACCGCAAGACTTTTTTTGGCAACCTAATATATAATATTTTATAATAAACCCTAATTGTTGAAAATTAAATCACTTAATATGCCTTCCGATAGCTACGGAAAATCTACTCTTGGGTCCCCTAAAATTATATAGACCTAAACGACCACGTTGCAAAGCATCGTCCTCCACGTGGTGTTCCATGGGTACCGATTTTATCACTATAATTGGTAGCTGATTTGAAAGGCAATATGCATATGTGAATGCATATTTATTAAATAAGCAATAAGCTAAGTAATGGGTATCTTATAGTCGGGGCACTCGAATATAGCGTCCTCTCTTGTTTTTGATACGTTGCCGAGTTAAACTTTCAAAAATCAATAAATAGCACTTAAGTTTGCAATATATGATTATCTAAAAAGTACCAATGAGACAATACAACTAAAAAATAATAATTTATTTTATTTTTCATTCAATATAAGAAAAAGGTCATTATACATTATGTTAAGTTTGCTGCTTGTCCCAGTGTGCTGGAAGCTGGGAACGGGGAGCGGAGAGCAACAGCTGATCGCTCTCGCGTTTTGGGACGATGCGTGGGAGAACGAAAGCGGGAAGAGGGAAAAAGTCAGTCGTCTTTGGCAAGCGAGAGAACGCGCAAGTTGCATCTAACTCGGGACGCTATTTGCACATATTATATATTAATAAACGTGAATTTTTGTGAATTTGTTTTTGCATTGCCTGGGACCTCTCTTACAATGACCCTTTGCTAATTGAATACAAGGGGACTCAATTATGCATGGTTGCCCATGAGGGGAATCTGCAATTGCAAGCATAATCGAAAATTCTTAATTCTGTGTAAATAAGCGCCGTTGGATCGCAACTGCAATAAGTTTGGAAGTCGGCTCTGCATACCGCGAAAAGTGAAAAAGAAAGAGAACGGCGATACATAGACGCAGCTACGGAAGTTTCTGGACCTTTCTGGACGTTTTCTTCGCTTTCTTTCGCTTTTTTGGGCATAACGGAATCATAGCTGCACTTAGACTACAGGCCGGTGGCTCTGCGAATCACGGAAGAGGAGAACTGCGATACATAGGCGCAAGACGACAGTTTTTTGAACTTTGGAGACGGTCGTTGATCTTCGCTTCGTTTTGGGGTGGATTCTGGTATACATAACTGAGTAAGTAGACAAGTTGCGTGCGAATTAAAATTTACTGAGTTTTTTCTATTAAATTATTATTTGGGGTGGTGAGTTGCGCGCGAAGTTCGATTTCACAACAGTTGTCAACATGAAAGCGGATTCGGATACACCTACTTTGGAGCAGCTGGTTAACTTACAATCGATTTCAGTCCGTGAAATCCCCGTTGAAAAATTTTAAAAAGGATTCGCAATCGAGGAAAACGAGGATTTACCTGAAGAAACGGATGGAACAAGTTGAGGAGTTACGAAGTGCATTTAGGGAGACGGATTCCGTTATCGTGAATCTGGAAGGATTTTCTGTGTCAGCCTATGCCACGAAGGATTTCCAGTCGGAGTTCGAGGAGCGGTACATGGATGCCTATTGCGCTTTCGCGGAGGATTTGGACAAACTTGGACCAGAGGCTTGTGCGCCTCCGCCGCCAGTGACTAGGGGCGCCGATGCGAAAGTACGGCTGAACATGCCCAGATGTCGGTTCCGAAGTTCTCGGGCGCGTGTGTCGATTGGCCAGGCTATTAGGATGCCTTCACGAGCCTAATCCACAACAACGCCAATCTGAGTAGTGTGCAGAAGTTGTGCACTTTCTCAAGGAGTTGCTGCCGAGGGACCGCGATAATGACATCCGTCATCCGTCTGGCTGCATTCCGCCACGTTCAAGCCTTGGACGGGGAATCGCAGCACTGGCTGGCACACTACGTAGCATCGAGGCTACCAAAGGAGACCCACAACGCTTGGGAGCACCATCAAGGAAGTTGTTCCACAGTTCCATCCTACAGAGAATTGGAGTCATTTTTAAACGATCGGCTGGTTGTAATGGATGCGATTGAGAACCGAGGCTCGTCGTACGACTTAGTCTTCAGATCTTCAGACCCTACCAAACGAGTGCGAGTGCACTGTGCACAGGAGCACGCTAGGCGCCCTAGCGGCGCCTGTTACCACTGCGGCGGCGACCATATCCTGCGTCGTTGCTCAACGTTTTTGGCCTTAGACTGCTACCAGAGGAAAGACATAGTAAGCAGGGCTAAATTATGCATCATTTTTTTAAGTAAGGCACATGCCCTTTCGCGCTGCACGAGTAATAAAGGCTGTCAAGTTTGTGGGCAGCGTCATCACACATTGTTGCATTTCCCTGTTTTGGCTCTTAACCAGTCGCCGAGCGACTGCGACCTAGTGCACCTGCAGACACGGATAGCGTATCTCAACAGCGCAGGCAGCCAACGACAGACCAGAACCCCGGCGCATCTTACGGATGCTATTCAGCAACGTCATCGGATCCGTCTTCGAAAAAAGTGCTTCTCGCCACTGCTCGTATCACCGTGCGGAACCCGGTCAACGGACTGCACGCTGTCATAAATGCCCTGGTCGACCAAGGATCGGAGACAACCATTGTCTCGGAGCACGTGGTACAGTCCTTGCATCTGAAGCGATCTGGGATCCGAACATCTATTTTTGGGATGGGTCTTGGGGGCGGTGCAAGTATACTGTCAATTTTGAAATCCGTAGTAATGTTAGCCCTGACTTTTCAGTAGACGTTGATTCCGCGTATGTCCTCAATTCGGTTACTTCCTGTCTTCCGTGTCGCAGCTTCATGCTTCAGCGTTGGGACCATATACGAGGGCTCCCGCTGGCGGATCCGGACTTCTCATGATCGAAGCGAGTCGACCTCACCTTGGGTGTGGACCTGTTGGCGCAAATCATGTTGCCGGACACCGGGATCGGGCTGCCCGGCGAGCCTATAGCTCAGAACACTCACCTTGGGTGGATAATATCTGGTTTGCCGGACGGAGTGCGGGAAGCGACCCAGGTTCGGTGTCATCGGGTGCTCTTGGACACCGAGGCTTTGCTCAAGCATTTCTGCGAGGTGGAGGCCGTTCCGGACCGTTCTCTCACATCGGAGGGGGACCTCTGGTGCGAAGCCTTCTTTCAGAAGACACATATTCGGCGATCGGATGGCCGGTACGTGGTACGGTTGCCCTTCAAAACTTACACGGATCCAACTATGGTTCTGGGAAGATCGCATCAGATGACGCTGAATAAGTTCTTTCAGTTGGAACGGCGTCTGTCGAGCAGTCCGGAGCGGTGCAGCAAAATTTCGAAGAGATCGAGGAGTACTTTCTTTGCCCTCAAGCAAAGAGCGCCGGCGGTGGGCAGTTCGCTGATGCGTAGTTCTACGGATAGGCATGTGCCTTCCTGCGTGCTGCCGCATCAATCGGTCTTTAAAAAGGAGCAGCACTCACTTAAACAAAGAATCGTGTTTGACGCCTCCGCAAGGACCAGCAAATGAAGATCTTTAAACGACGTGTTGTGGACTGGGCCAGCCCTTCAGATCGACATGTCGCACGTCATACTGAATTGGCGGAAGTATCGTTTCGTTTTTGCAGCGGATATCCAGAAGATGTATCGTTGTATAGATGTCCATCCGGAAGACGCCGAATACCAGCGGATTTTATGGCGGGCGGCGGATGGGACCATCACCGTTTTCGCGTTGTCAACGTTAATCTTTGGTACGGCGTCACGGCCATCAGGGTCATCCAGCAGTTGGCGAAGGACGAGCGCCGTTCGTTTCCCAAGGCGGAAGAGGTGTTGATGAGCGAAATATATGTGGATGATATTCTTTCCGGAGGTCACACGTTGGAGGAAGCAAAGGATAAGCGGACACAAGTATCGGAGGCGATAAAATCCGCGTGCATGGAGTTGCAAAAATGGTCCTGGAACGAGTCCAGTCTCTTGATCTCGATTCCTGCGGAGCATCAGTGCAGCCGGACTCCTTTAAACTGGGACACTACGGAACCTATCAAGGCATTAAGGATGTATTGGATCCCGAATAAGGACTGTTTTAAATTTCAAGTCAATTTTGAGATTCCAGCTAGGTTTACCAAACGGATGATTCTATCGAGCATAGCTAGGCTGTTTGATCATCGTGGGAAAGCTGATTTTAAAGGAGGTAACCATGGCAAAGAAAGTGCATGCGGATGGCACTCAGTCGGCGCTGGAGTGGGACGACGAGGTTCCGGACGCCCTCGTAGAACGGTGGCGAACGTTTCTCGTCAACCCGACGAGGATCGACGACATAAGCATAGACAGATTGATTCATTATTCCCCTGGATGTATAGTGTCAGCTCAGCTTCACGCGTTCTGCGACGGTTCATCGACATCTTATGCGGCCTCGGTCTACCTAAGGCTCGAGTGCGAGGACGGAGCATGCTAAAGCTCACTGTTGGCCTCGAAGTCAAGGGTGACTCCCACAAGGCCCTTGACTATACCTAGAACGGAGCTGAGTGGCGCAGTTTTGGCCGTCAAGTTGGTTATATGGCTTACTTCGGCTAAATGACTAAGCGACCTACCCACCGAATCGTTCTACTGGACGGATGCCACAATCCATTTATACTGGCTGTACGGGGACATCACTAGGTGGAAGACGTTCGTGGCCATCAGGGTCGCGTTTATTCTGGATCTTTCTTCGCCCTCGCAATAGAGGCATGTGGGCACGGCTGAGAATCCAGCGGACTGTGCGACAAGAGGACTGTCTCCGGGTGAATTGAAGGTCTTTGGCCTATGGTGACGAGGCCCTGAGTGGCTTACACGCAGTCCGAGTGACTGGCCTTCTATGGAGTTCGAGCAGGTCGACACCAACGATGCCGCACTAGAGGCAAAGGCGGCCAAAGTACGAGTTCACCACGCAGTCCCGCTTCCGTCGTTCTTTGGCAGATATTCTAATTTTAGCCGGGCTGTACGAGTCACGGCCTATGCGTTGCGGTTCAGGCACAATGCTGTCGGCAAGGGGGAGAGTCCCCTAGCCATTTAAGAGCTTGACTTTGCATTAAGGGCTATAGTGCCCATCGTGCAGCGGGAATCGTTCCCAATGGATTTGGCTGCAGTAAGAGAGAGTAAACGGCTACCTGCGCGAAGTAAGCTCTTGAGCTTGTCGCCGATCTTGTCAGAAGGCATCCTGCGAGTGAGGGGGCGAATACGGCATTCTAGCTTGCCATGTGAGCGCCGGCATCCGATAATACTCCCAAGTTTCCATCATTTCACTGAGCTGGTAATTCGGCACTCGCATGTTTTGACTCTGCACGGAGGTGCGCAGCTGACGTTAGCGCACACCCGCCAGCGGTTCTGGATAGTGAGAGGAAGGCAGGCAGTTCGAAGAGTTGTGCGGAAATGTGTCCAGTGTTTCCGGGCGCAGCCCTCCGCTTCGGCTCAGCTCATGGGAGACTTGCCGCTTCATCGAGTGAACCCCCCTAGTCGTCCATTCATTGCAACTACACAGGCTCTATTGAGCTCAAGGCCTTACGGTTGCGAGGCACCAGCTTCTACAAGGGGTACATCGCCGTTTTCATTTGCCTTGCAACAAAGGCAGTGCATTTGGAAGCGGTGACAGGCCTCACCACGGAGCATTTTCTGCTGGCGCTGGACAGGTTCACCGGGAGGATAGGGATGGTTCAGCACATCTACAGTGACAATGGAAACAACTTTGTGGGTGCGGACAACGTAATGAGGAAGTTCTTCTGTAAGCTTCAAGAAGATTAAGATCAGCTTATAGCCCCCAAGCTCGCGTCACAACGGATAACGTGGCACTTCAATCCTCCGCAGTCGCCCAATTTCGGCGGGCTGTGGGAGGCTAACGTGAAGTCGGTGAAACATCACCTGAAGAGGGTCGCCCAATTTCGGCGGGCTGTGGGAGGCTAACGTGAAGTCGGTGAAACATCACCTGAAGAGGGTCATTGCGGATCGACGGCTCACCTATGAGGAGTTGACTACGGTGCTTATAAGCATAGAAGCATGTCTTAACTCGCGGCTGCTTTCCTCTCACAGCGGACGCAGACGACCTAGAGGTGCTCACGCCGGCTCATTTCTTGATTGGTGACTCGCTGCATGCTCCTCCTGAGTTGCGCCCACAATCTTGGTCCTTCGCGGAGCAGTTCCTGATCCAGCAGGCTATGGTACGTCATTTCTGGAAGGCTTGGAGTCGGGACTGGCTAGCACATCTAAAGCAGAGACCCAAGTGGTGCTGCTCCAGCTGGGCGACCTCGTCATCATCAAGGACGACCGTTTTCCGCCGTCGCAACGGCGACTGGGGCGCGTCGTCGAGCTACACCAGGGGACGGATGCGTTGGTTCGAGTTGTCACGCTTCAAACCAAGCAAGGCCGGTTGAAGCTTTCGGTGTCGAAGCTCTGTCCACTGCCAATCCGATCATAAGCGCCCTCACATACACACCTCAATAATAATTAACTCGTCTCTTGCGCACACTTCTTGTTTACTTTCCCATACTAGATTCTACCCCACAACCAGGATGGACCGGACAAGCGAAGGTTTCTCATGCTAGGTCTAGCATTGGCGGGCGGCATGTTAAGTTTGCTGCTTGTCCCAGTGTGCTGGAAGCTGGGAGCGGGGAGCGGAGAGCAACAGCTGATCGCTCTCGCTTTTTGGGACGATGCGTGGGAGAACGAAAGCGGGAAGAGGGAAAAAGTCAGTCGTCTTCGGCAAGCGAGAGAACGCGCAAGTTGCATCTAACGCGGGATGCTATTTGCACATATTATATATGAATTGAATTGAATTTTTGTGAATTTTTCTTTTGTGTTTTGCATTGTCTCTCTTACAATGACCCTTTGCTAATTGAATACAAGGGGAAACAATTATGCACATTATACTTACGATTTATTAGAACTTTACTTAATGGTTAAAAGCAAAACTATATTTTTAGTATAGGTCTCAGTATTTTTAATAGCCAAGACCACTCTTACACCTGCAAGGCGGACAAGTCCAAAGTAACGTTAATAAGCCATGTTTCTTCTATTAATGGGTGTTTTTTTAGAGGTATAGAACTAAAACAACGATGGATTGACCTGAATTTTTTTTATTTGGAAGATAATCTTGTGGCATTACATTACAAATATGATTATTGGGATATGACCGCCACGGCTGGCTTGCATGTAGTCCAATCTGGACGCCCAATTTTCGATGAAATAACACGGACTATGTTGTCTTCCAAATGGTCAATGACTTTACATTGCCCCACAGAAAGTAGTCTAGCGGTGTTAAATCATAAGTTCTTGGAGGCCAATGCGAAAACGTTCCATGATGCACGATGATGGTTGATTTTGTCGAAAGTAAAATAGACGTAGTGCGCGATACGTATTCCGCACAGAACCATTATTTTTGAAATAAAATTGCACTATATGAAAGCGGTGTTCTGGCGTGAAAATAAGTCGCCATCTTGAAGAGTAATGCTAACTTAAAGTTCTATATTTCTTAAAAAACACCCTTTATATAATTATTATTATTATTATATAATACCTATCAAAACATATAATTCTGCACTTGACTATTGGTTTCTTTCGTGTTATATTTTATTGAATTTATAATTGTAATCAATAATGTTTAGCGAAACATATTATTTTTACTTGCTACGCTTTGTTAAAAAGAAAAACTAACTAACTTACTAACTAAACTAATCTATCATACTTTTTAAACCGAAATACAGATAATTTACACTTGAAACAAAAAAATTAATAAGCACTGTTTTATGTTTACAGGCTGATCCGTAACTTAAAACGCTCATTACAAAATTGTAATGATTTTGATAATGATCCATATGAGTACTCATATGAATATGTATTGAATTGTGAAATGACATAAAATTAAAAAATGGATCCCTTATTACCATTCATAACATCAAAACGAGATAATATAAACCACCAAACCAAACGGCAAGGAGTGAATTCTCAACACATATGCCATAAAATCGAAAATGATACATTTTCCACTAAGTTTAACAACGAAGATTCAGCTTACGAACTTTTAACTGGACAAAAAAAAAGATGTTGTGATCACGAAATACGTGAGGAAGTCAAAGCCGAAAGCAATAATATTAATCATTTTGAGTTAAATGGGCCTACAATTCCAGATTTTGGAGTACAGATGCCTAAGCACATAATAAACAAAACAGCCGTTAACTTAACAACCCAAACAGAAGCATTGAAATGTTTTAATAATTGCCAAAATGTTTCTCAGTCCGTGTTGAAGCCAGAAAACTGTTCCAATACGTCTATAGTCAATACAAGCCATGTTGTCGATCCTTTGCTTAAAAATACCTTGGAAAAACAGTCCCTCGAGCAAAGCTCTCGCTTACTGGCAAACAAACAAGAACACTTTTCCAATGATATTCAAAAGTACGCAGTAGAATCTGTTTCAAACTTATCTAGAGAAAAGGATCATGGCATAAGTTCGGAAAACGAAACTGAATCTATCAAACTTTATTGTGCCCCACTTCCAGATAATATTGCATCAAAACTTCAATCAACTGAAAGCCGTCCGATCTATCCAAATGTTCCGTATAGCCCGTATAGTAGTCCTTTTGATAGTCCTCGATCCAGTCGCCAACGACCTACATTTCGGGAATCTAGAAGAATATCAATCGAAAAATCTGGAAGCTTTCTTCAATTAAACCAATACAAATTAATGGAGCAAATCGGTCAGGTAATATAATTGCTTTTAAAACATTTGTTTTGCATTGTCCGCCTTAGAGTAAAGACCATTTAGTGATTTCCGCGTTTCACATAAATCTGTGTAGATTTATTTGAAGACGATTGATATCCAAGAATATTATATAAAAATAACAAATATAGTCTTAATATAAGACTAAAAGGGCGTTATTTGAAAAATATGTAACAGTTGAAAGGAAGCGTTTCCGACCCTATACAGTTTGGATTTTTTCGTTTTGATGTAAACACAAAAAACAAACATTTATAAAACTATTATTAGTTTCTGTAAAATGGTAGGCGATTATAATACATCTATTGACTGCTGAAAACGCCAAACAAAGATATGTGTCAACCAATATTATAATAAAATCACAAAAACTGAAAGAGTCGACCATTCCGAGTTCAAGAGATCTCAGCATTTACTAAGAATGCGCTGGCATCTCAATAATATATAAGTTAACAACCAACTCCCAGCTTAGGCTGAGCAGGCCAATTCTTATTCCCCTTATTAATATTATATTATTATTATTATTACACTTTCCTCTCATGCATGGTCCACCCTAAATTGGGTCCACCTTGTGGGCCCCAAGCTGAGCCAGCACATTGTACCGTTCCGAGCCGTGGCTCCGTTTCGTTGGCTGACAGCGATGGTATGACTTCTGCAAAATGTGAAGGTCAGCGTCTGCCGCGGGCAGCCGGCTATGAATGAGCTTTTGTTAGTTCTTAAGTTTAGTTTTAATTTGGATTTGGAATAGAGAGCACTGGCTCGATTATAAAACTCCGGCCTCAGCCGTTACATTTATTCTGTTTATTGAATTTGGTTATCGTGCCTTAAGGGCCATAACAACGGGGATAAGTATCTCCCACCGTAAACTTCGGACGAAGGAAGGAAGTCGAAGCGACTACCCGACTCCTCGGTGGCTGCCATCCTGGATGGCCACCAATACCCAACCAACCGGCTCTACCCCTGCCACGAGGCACCGCCAGCCGGCACTAATAGTTACATAATTCGGACCAAGGAAGGAAGTCGAAGCGTCTACCCGACTCTTCAGTGGCTGCCATCCTTGGTGGTCACCAACACCCAACCAACCGGCTCTACCCCTGTCACGAAGGCACCGCCAGCCGGCACGAATATTAAATAACTGTCGCCCAACGGAGTAATATTATTACTAATATTCGAATTTCACCCCTGAAGTTGTACAATATGTAAGTAGCTGAGCGCCGACAATAGCCAAGGTCTACGCAAACACAAATACCAGTGCATACAATTCCCTACGCCCAGCATTAGGAATTTTTTACAGTAAATAAATAGTGACTCGATTTTCGATTTCTGATTCAGATTTTTCTTAGTGCGTGGCCATAAATAAAAAATAACAGTAAAAAAAACATATATCTCATATAACGCACATTGGTGCCAAGGCAGTCAACATTTGCATGAATTAATTATGCAAAGGAATATTTTATTTCTTTGTTAAGGTTGGTCTCTGTACGCATGCAGAGGTTGCTAGTCGTTTTTCTCCTTGTATTTTGCTACAATTTTTTCCACTGTGCTTGTATTTAATTTTTAACTAAGGTTATCCAGTGTATCTGTGCTAATAATACACCCAGTCGAATTGACCTATGCTTGCTGTCACCGTTCTGTATTTTAATTTTGTTTTTGAGACAAATTAATCCAACATTTTTGTGTTTCAGGTGACGTTCCATTTGTTTTTTTTTTCTCTTCGCCTTTTATATCACCAAGTGGCCCGCCGAAACCTTTTGTCTTGAGCCCCAATCGTCAAATACCTCGTATCTACCCAGCGCCCTTTAACTGCCAATGAGTTGGGAGTATAGGGAAGTAAAGCAAGAAATTCGTAGTGACGATAGCGACGATAGCGAAGAGGTAGGATTTCGCCCCGAAGCTAGGGACATACATAGATCAACCAGAAATGAACGCAGAAATTTTCCAAGCGCTTGTCGCAAATGCGGTCCGATCTTGTCGAGCAGGAAGCACGCTTAAGAAACGATTTTGCCACAGAGTTAAGAGCGGTTAGAGCACAGGTTAGTGCGCTGTCAGTGCAAGCGCCGCAGGTGGAGGTCTACCAAGGAGTAGTACTGGACCCTGCAGTAAGATGCGATGTCAAGTTGGACATAGTAAAATCCCTGCCAACGTTCAATGGAAGCCACGACGAGTACGTTTCGTGGAGGCAGGCTGCATCAGATGCTTATGAAGTGTTCAAAAGATACGACGGCAGCGAGGCACACTACGAGGCCGTTGTCATCATTAAAAACAAAATTTGCGGTCCCGCTCGGGCACTACTCACGTCCCACAACACAGTGCTAAATTTCGATGCAATTCTAGCCAGACTAGATTGCACATATGCGGACAAAAAGTCCCTAAGAGTGCTACGGCAAAATTTAGAAATGGTTCGACAAGGAGATTCCGACCTTATGGCATACTATGACGAAGACGAGAGGAAACTCACGCTCGTCACTAACAAAATAGTCATGTCACATAACATGGACACAGCAGCAATCCTGAATAAGGAGGTTAGGGATGATGACCTTCATGCATTCATTGCAGGGCTTAAGAGGCCACTCAAGACACTCGTGCTACCAGCACAACCCAAAGACCTTCCATCTGCACTGGCATTAGCGCGGGAAGCCGAGAACAGCATTGAAAGAAGTGCTTTCGCGGCATCCTACGCGAAAGCTATAGAAGACAAGTCCCATTTCAATGAGGGCAATAGGCTCAATAATATGGGTCAGGGAAAGCAGTGGAGAGGTGAGGATAAGAATCCGCACTTTGTTCCTAAGCAGAACCAAAGTAAGCCTCATGAGGACAATCACTGGCCGAAGCGCAGAGATCCCGAGTTCTTAGACCACAATACGGTTCAGCCCATGGAGGTAGACCCCTCAACGGCTAAGTTCAGACAGGGAACAAACTGGGGAAAGCCTTTGCTCTTGACGTTGCCATTGAATATCATTGGCTGATTGCTGCGTGGTGCGCCGCTGTTGTTGGGGTAGAGATTGCTGTGGGTGTACTTGTTACTGCTGTAGTTGGGGCACCGGCCGCTCCTGTCGAGGTGGTGCATTTTGATGATGCATCTGACTTTGTTTCCTGCCATAGCTGCCCAGCGGAGGAAACTGTTGTTGGCTCTGAGTGGGTGGGGGATAACTAATTTGTCCACGGACAGCTTTAGCGTAGGAGCTAGGAACTACAGGATTTGTCCGAGAAATGGAGGTAGGTTGCTGTTGGAGAATGGCGTTACGCTTTGATGTACCAATTTTCCGCCGACTTGCAATCTGTTGATAAACAATACAACCTTTATAGCTAGCTTTATGGTTGCCGCCAGAGTTCACACATTTGACGGGATGAACATCCTTTAAGCAGGCCTCCAGGCCGTGCTGTAAGCCACATCTGACGCAGTTGTAGAGTTTTTGGCAGTGATTCTTGGTGTGTCCAAATGCTTGACACCGGTGGCATTGCACGACATCATCCTTCTTATAAGGGAACTCAACTTGAACCCGTTGCCGACAAAGAGTCTTGACCTCATGAATTTCTTTGTTGTTAGCCGCCGGTTCAAGCTCGACAAAAACCAAGTTGACAAACTGTGTTTTGTCAAATCGGCTCCTAGGTCTGTTGACAAACCGAACCGTGTGTCCAGCAGAAGTAAGGCTTTCCTTAATGTTGTCATCGGGTATAGAATGATGGATACCACGGATAACTACACGGTAGGATCTCTCTTCTATTAGCTGCCACGAATGGAACGGCACTTTTTTGGCTGTTAAAGATTTAGAAATAGCTCTGTACGCATCAGAGTCTACTGCTAGGGTGGATACAGAGTTATTGGTATGGCATTTTAGTGAATACTTGCATGGGTCAACAATCTTGTCTATTGATCTAATGAGACCGTTTAGGTTTTCACAATTATTAACTACAATAGGGGGTGGCTTGTGGGAGGCTGGTTGTTTCTGGCATCCAGATGGATTCTTGCTGTTTTTGTTGTTAGTTGGTGAAGAAGCTTTTCCAATATTGTTTAATTAGCTGCTGCTTCTGGCAGTCTGCCTTAATCCGGCAGAAGTACTAGAAGTTTCAATAAGTCTGGTCGGTCGATGAGAATCTGCCACCCCAATGTCAGTGTCAATGTCTGATAATTCAGAAAAACGGTTAGCTGGAAGAATGGTTTTAGGGCTATTTGAGTTTCTTTGAACTTTGCTAACTGATTTCGGTGATCTTGATTCGAGGCGACGTTTGTTGTTAGTCGATCTTGGGGCCCACCAGTCCTCGTCGTCGCCGTTAATGGCTGATAATTCCGGTTCCTGTTCGTTGAAAGATGGTAATGGCTTGGCGCTTGAAGAGGTAGCAGCATATATTCGGTTAAAGTTATTTAAAGCTTCTTCCATTTTTTGCTGATTGCGCGCTATAGTATTTGTTATATTTAGCTCATCATCAGATTCTGAAAGGCGAGACATCGTTTAAGCACTTCCGTGCACTGCTTACCGTCTTGATGAATAAATGGAAGCTTAATCCCAACTGCGGGCAGGCGCAAGCCCCTCAGCTGGGAGGTACTTGGCTCAAACCCACCGAGGGGTGTATTAATTTTTTTTTCTTTTTGTATTTATTTTATTTTATTTCGAGCGTGATTTCGTCTTCGTCTTCTTATTGTTCCACTTTTTCTGACTAACTGTTCCACTTGTTTTCGCGACGAGCCAACTAATGGATCGTGGGTGCACTGTCTGTGACTTTTTGAAACAATTCACCAGAGAAATTAATTTGCCACAAACGTGGACTTGTCCATAGACACTACACAATGAAATTCGCAGCAATCAAAAACGCGACAGCACTGCACTCTCTTGGCTTTGACGGCAGAGAGACCCGAAATTTAGCGTTTTTAAATTTAAAGGATTTTTTATATATATTTTATATTTTTGATAGGTTTTTCTAAGACGACGTCTATTGAATACCCCTACCTGGGTGGTTGACAAAAAAGGGACCGATGACAATGGCAGCAAGAAGAAGCGATTAGTAATCGACTTCAGGAAGCTGAACGAGCGAACAATCGCCGACCGCTACCCCATGCCGAGCATACCCATGATTCTAGCGAACTTGGGGAAAGCCACCCTAGACCTGAAGACAGGGTACCACCAAACATGCCTGGCTGAAAAGGACCGAGAGAAGACCTCGTTCTCAGTCAATGGTGGGAAATACGAATTCTGCCGATTACCCTTCGACCTAAAAAATGCAGGGAGCATTTTCCACAGAGCCATCGACGATGTGCTGCGGGAAGAAATCGGCAAAATATGCTACGTCTACGTCGACGACGTTATCATCTTTTCCGAGAATGAGACGGAACATGTCAAGCATATTGACACGGTGCTTAAGCGCCTACCCGATGCCAACATGAGGGTGGCACGGGAAAAAACTAAGTTCTTTAAGGAAAACGTTGAGTTCCTAGGGTTCATTGTCACCAGAGGAGGAACAAGAACAGACCCAGGAAAAGTTAGGGCAATAAAAGAGTTCCCAGAACCAAAAAATCTGTTTAGCCTCAGGTCCTTCCTAGGCCTGGCGAGCTATTACAGGAGCTTTGTAAAAAACTTTGCTTGCATTGCTAGACCTCTTACCGCCATCCTCAAAGGGGAAAACGGGACGGTCAGCAAGAATATGTCAAAAAAAGTAGCTGTCAGGTTTAATGAAACCCAGCGAAATGCATTCGACCACCTTCGTAACATTTTGGCATCGGAAGACGTCATTTTGACATACCCTGATTTTAAATTACCGTTTGACTTAACCACCGACGCCTCAGCGAGTGGAATAGGCGCGGTACTATCCCAAAATAAAAGACCTATTACCATGATTTCACGCACGCTAAAAGACTGCGAGTTGAACTACGCCGCCAACGAAAGAGAATTGTTGGCGATAGTCTGGGCAATAGGCAAGCTCCAAAATTACCTATACGGTAACAATGAGGTACGGATCTTCACCAGCCTCTCACATATGCGGTATCCGACAAAAACACCAACGCGTTCATTGATGAGAACAACGGGAAAGTGTTTTACACACCCGGAAAACAAAACCTGGTAGCTGACGCACTATCGAGGCAACCCCTGAATTACTCAGAGGCTGAGGCCAAGTCTGACGCGACTACGGTGCATAGTGAGCTTTCGCTCTCATACACCATAGAGACCACAGACAAACCTCTGAACTGTTTTAGAAACCAAATTATTTTGGAGGAAGCAGGCCAACCGCTTCGGCGGGATTTCATAGTCTTCGGAAATAGAACTCGCCATATCATTAATTTTAATAACAAGGACTCGCTCCTTGAATCCGTTAAGGAGATCATTAACGCCAACGTTGTGAACGCAATTCATTGTGATTTCCCTACCCTGGCTCGCATTCAACATGCCTTGAGGCAGGAATTTCCTGCGACAAAGTTCTGGCATTGTAAAACCTTTGTCAGTGACATAACCAACGCCAATGAACAGTTGGAGATCACTAACACAGAGCACAATTTTCCAAATTTGCTGTCGTACAGCCCTTAGCTTCTAGGGCAATAATAGATGCACGAGCACCCATTCTCCAACTGGTAAATTTTTATTCTAACACCAAGACCATATACTGCGACAATGAGGCCTCCTTTAACTCTGAGACAATCACATCATTGCTGCAAAACCAATACTGCATCGATGTTGTCAATGCGCCACCGCTACACAGTAGCTCCAACGGCCAAGTAGAGAGATTTCACAGTACCCTGGCGGAAATTGCCAGATGCCTCAAGATTGATAAAAAAATTGAGGATATTGAACTAATATTGAGGTCTACTATAGAATACAACAGGTCGCTACATTCGGTTACAGAGTTTAGGCCGGTAGAGGTCATCCACGCCAGCAGCGATGAGATGAAGCTGGCAATTAAAGCCAGGATTGACAAGGCACAATCTAACCTAGACAGGGTTAATCCTTCAAGGCAGAACAGAGTCTTCGAAGTCGGTGAAAGAGTGCACCTACGCAACAACAAAAGATTAGGGAACAAATTAACACCGCTTTATTTAGAAGAGCGTGTAGAAGCAGATCTGGGAAAATCTGTTCTCATTAGGGGGAGGATGGTCCACAAGGACAACTTTAGATAGGCACATCATCTGCCACAGTCGCCCTTATATTAAAACCCAATCTTTGCTATAATTCCCACATGAGGAAGCTGCTGGAAGTGGACATTGAGCATGCCCAGAACCTTCTGGAGGAACTTAAGATACACCATAGAATGGCCAGGAGCCTTGATTTTTTGGGCTCAGTCCTTAAGGTCGTGGCGGGTACACCCGGCGCGGATGATCTAAATAGGGTTATCGAGGCTAATAATAGACAGGTTATGATTAACACAGAGACACAGAAGCACATCAATCTAGTCACAGACACAGTAAACAAGATCCTCAGGGAGAAAAAAGACGGGCTTGTTGAAATAGAATGTTAATATCTGAAATCCAAAATTGTATGTTCACTATCACGCTTGCTAAAAATTATTTCATCAATCCTACTATTTTTAATCATAATGACCTAAAGGCTATTTTCGACGAACAGCTTACGGAGGTCCCAATAGTTAGCCTTATAAATGTATCTAGATTAAGATTTTTCAAAATAATGTTCTTATCCACGTTATAGTCCAGTATCCTAGAGTTAAGCGTATTTGTAAAAAAGTCCTGCTCTGCCCTGTCGCACACTACCATACTATGCTACAAATAGAATACAGCAGCGTGGCGGAATGTGATGACGGAATCCTAGCAGTCTCCGATTGCGCTTCTACCAACTTGGCCACATTTTGCAAAATGGCGTCTCACGACACCCGCGCCTGGCAGTTACATGCAGGCGGGGCGGCTACGTGCCGGACGCGGCCCAGCAATCTGGAACCCCTTACAATTGGGGACGATGGAGTAAATGTATTTGAACCTCAACTCCTCCGTGAATAAGAGCCGGGTATTGCGGCCTCCCCCTTAATTAACATCACGGGACACGATCACATACTGAGTCTGCCAATGTTACAGCGGATGAACGAGCATAAACTGCGTTTAATGCAGAAGCTTAGAGATGACGTGTCGGCTGGAGGTTCCCCGAGGATTTGGTTCGCCGCAGGAGTCGCCGTCAGCCTCGCACTATGCGGCTTGGCCTGCTCCAACAACACTGCAGGCGCAAACGAGAGGCAGCCCAGCTACAAAGGTCCATCGACAAATTGGCTGTCACCGAGGACGGCGTCCAATTTAAGGGGGGAGTAGTTAACAACCAACTCCCAGCTTAGGCTGAGCAGGCCAATTCTTATTCCCCTTATTAATATTATATTATTATTATTATTACACTTTCCTCTCATGCATGGTCCACCTTGTGGGCCCCAAGCTGAGCCAGCACATTGTACCGTTCCGAGCCGTGGCTCCGTTTCGTTGGCTGACAGCGATGGTATGACTTCTGCAAAATGTGAAGGTCAGCGTCTGCCGCGGGCAGCCGGCTATGCATGAGCTTTTGTTAGTTCTTAAGTTTAGTTTTCATTTCGATTTGGAATAGAGAGCACTGGCTCGATTATAAAACTCCGGCCTCAGCCGTTACATTTATTCTGTTTATTGAATTTGGTTATCGTGCCTTAAGGGCCATAACAACGGGGATAAGTATCTCCCACCGTAAACTTCGGACGAAGGAAGGAAGTCGAAGCGACTACCCGACTCCTCGGTGGCTGCCATCCTGGATGGCCACCAATACCCAACCAACCGGCTCTACCCCTGCCACGAGGCACCGCCAGCCGGCACTAATAGTTACATAATTCGGACCAAGGAAGGAAGTCGAAGCGACTACCCGACTCTTCAGTGGCTGCCATCCTTGGTGGTCACCAACACCCAACCAACCGGCTCTACCCCTGTCACGAAGGCACCGCCAGCCGGCATGAATATTAAATAACTTATATTCTTAATCTGACCTTTCTAAATCATAAAGACTCTACGATTTTCTCTTTTTAAGTTGCTCGAGTTTTGTGCGCTTTATAGTGGGCGGAGCAGAACCCTGAAACAAATTTGAGATGCAATGGTATCTCAAGAATTTGAATGCTCTCAGCGGTTAGACAGGGGGGCAGACAAACGGACTTGAGTAAAACGTACTTGATTAATAGTATTAATCGTGATCAAAAATATTTATGTTTTATTTCTACCTGTATGGTGTTGCCCTTGTGCAACCCTATAGTGTATACAACCTGGCCTTGTGCAGACTAGAGTCCAAAAAAGTGGAATGAAACAGTATTTTGTTCTGTGTTTACCAAAGATCTGTATTGAACTGATTTCGCTGCTAAGTACAAAGATTCATATAAGTGACGAGCGTATTTACATATACAATTCGGGTTATGAATTTACGATTCTTTAACAATATACATTAAATGTCGTGCTCCAATATCCTCCCCCCGTTGAAAGGACTCTGGTTCTTGCAACAGATTGCTTAAACTGGGAGCGTCGCAATTTTGCAGAAGGGTCGGCGAGTAACTCCGTTCGTCGTCTTTATGTCGACAACTCTGACCTTTCTGTCAGCTCCAAAATAAGGGTTTAAGATTTGACCGAGAGGCCACTGCTGAGGTGAATTGTTGTCGTCATGGATGATCACTACATCACAAGCGTGATGTTGGCTTACGGCGTCAACCATTTGCCTGAAAGTTGCAACGTTTGAAGGTAGTCCTGTCCCCAAAGCTCCCAAAACTGCTGCATGAGGTATGTCACGCGCTGCCATCGAGTCAGACTGTTGGGATTTTGATCCTCCAGACATGGTTCCGGAAGCACCTCTAGAGACGAACCTAACAAAAAATGCGATGGGGATAGAGCCTCTCCGTCATTCGGATCCTCGGACATCGTCGATATTGGTCTCGAATTAAGGACTGCTTCGACCTCAATGGCAACAGTTTGCAGCTCCTCGTATGTAAGACCAGAGTTGCCAATGTTTTTCACCAGCAAATCTTTTATCGAATAGTGGCGCACGGGGAGGAATGAAATGAAAAGAGACGCCTGTTGAAGCGGTAAACGTTTGTAGGTCTTGCAGCGCCTGCTGACTGAAGAGCTGCTTTCTGAATTCGTCGAGTTGGGAATGACCACCAACAAAATTGGTTGCGTTTTAGCACCAAATGCTCTCTGGAAGTCCTTTGCGTCCAACGAAGCGCTTTGACCATAAAACAAAGGTATTAGTCGAGAGGTCTGATACAAGTTCAACGTGAACTCCTGAGATGGCAAACGGCTTGGTTAGGGTCAGCCTTTCTGCTGGCAGGGATTCCAAAATTTGTTGCATTAGCCTGGGCTTGTAATGGCAACAATGAACACAATTTTTGACTACCTTGGTGGTGATGCGACAAGTATTTGAGATCCTGCATGCAACAATGAACACAATTTTTGACTACCTTGGTGGTGATGCGACAAGTATTTGAGATCCTGCATGCATATTTACGTTGTGAAGATGTTCAACGTACTTATAGGTGAAGTGATCGCTAGGAAGAAGCAGTGGGAATTTCACATCGACAGGGATTGGGGCAGTTGCTAGACGGCCGCCGATTCGAATTACTTTTATAGATCGATTGCCAATATCAGCTTCAGCTACGAACAGAGTCAATTTTCTTAGATTTGGACTAAGACGATTTCCCTTTTGTAAATTAAATTGTCAATTAAATTCGTTGCGAAACTTTGGCTTTGAGTTGTGGAGACGATGTAGATAAATGTCCTCTGCATTTCATTGGCATTAAGTTCGTTTGGCTGTGAGGCAAAAAGCTCTTTGCTGGGAGGAACGCTGTTGAAAACTCGAAATATGAAAGCTATGATCCGGACAATTCGAGTATATGAAGAGATTCTGCTGATGAGCCTTTCAATTATAGTTATCTCGATGCTGCTATCGCCACATTTAAAAGTTACCATTTTTCTCAATTCTAATGCGTTGTCCGCAGAGTCGGCAATTGGTTTTTACTTTGGCCAAATGCATTCGTTGAAGCGAAGAAATGTTGGTTCGTTGAACCAGATTGTGTTATGTAGATCGGCTGCGGCACATCCTCGCGAAACGATATCCACTGGATTCTCCTGACCCGGAACATGTCGCATTTGATTTGGATATGTTCTCAAACTTATATTTAATTTTATCCCATGTTGCGCAAAGAAGCGAGGCTGCGCACAACTCAAGTTTTGGTAGACAGAAAGTCTGAACAGGCGGTACCTTTGATTTTGCAATTACTAAACGCGAAATAGCTTGTTTTCCTTGAGATGATCGGAGATAAATACAGCACCCGTGTGCACGATTTGAGGCATCAGGAACTAACTCTCCATACTAAACGAGGAATTGACGATTTTTGGAATTCCAATTTGGTTTAAAATGTGTAAATCAGGCTCGATTTGCCGCCACCTTTCTTGCAGCGGCTCATCCAACCCAACACTATTTCTCCAAATTTCTTGAACAAAAATGTTGTACCTGATTATGATTAGACTTAGACGTCCAAGGATGTCGTACAAACTTGCAATAACAGAAATAACTTGCCTCTTGGAGGAAGCTTCGGATTTCGGCAGATCAAAGCGAAAACAAAATACATCGGTTTGCGGTTTCCATGGCACTCCCAAGGCCTTTGTTACTTCTTTATCATCCACCTTCAATTGGTATTCCCCTAAAAAATCACTTTCACCGCTAAAGTTCCATTTTGACAACTTCAAATCTGCTCGTTGAATAATTTTCTCGGTCTGAAGCATTTTTACTTGAAAGTCCTCTAAGCTGTCGGCTCCTGTGAACAGGTCATCCACGTACATATTATTCCGTAAAGTATGAGATCCGATTGAGAATTCGTTTTCGTATCTCTTGGCGATGAAGTTAAGACTTTGAATCGCTAAAAATGGGGCACTTTCCAGGCCATAGTTACAGTATTTAATCAAAATTACTGTAGGGGCTGATCAACCGAATCTCTCAATCGGAACCTGCGGATCTGTGTGAACGAATCGCGGTACCACAACATTGGACAGTTGAAGCAAAGTTGCCTTAAAGGCTTCCCACGACGATAGTAACTGCATTGGTAGCGACTCGTCCCAATCTACAGTAAAAGCATCTTTTCCAGGTAACCAAACCACTCCAAGGGTTTTCGGTTACGTCTGAGTCCGGAGCTGGCGAAGTTCCATATGTTACGGTATTCAACTTGAATATCTTCAGAGACTCAGAAGGATCTCGCCTTAGGACTATGAGCTGGAAGTTTGGGTCAGCTTCGTCGACCATCACTTACATCTTTTTTATATCCGCTGCAACGGCAAACTTGTGCATTCTGAACCGAAGCAACGTAGAATATAGCTCCTCTTGAATCGTGGGGCCCACCGTCAGGGTGTCATTCAACGCAACCTGCGTCGATGTCCGGTATCGCATACCACTCTCAACTTGGTTGAGGTGCTTTGAATTGGTGCGGAATGAAATAGGGCCATCAGGAATTTAATCATTAGTAGAGAACATGTGGCCCAGTGCTATATATTCCTCCATGAAATCCAGATACATTTTCTTTAACGAAGGATCTTTTGACAATCTCCTTTCAAGATACAAAAATCTACGTTTCGCAACTTCATATGACGAACCAAGAGTTATTGGGTCAGATTTGAACGGCAGACCAAAATTTCTGCAGGGTGGTGTCGATCGACTCCAATGCTTGTTCCTGACAGCTGAGATGTACCGAATTTTCTGCCTTTATTTTTTTTCTGGGGCACATCTCCCTGACACTATCCAGCCGAGAACAGTTTTTTGTAAAATGGGAAGTTCAGGCCCCTGCTTTATGTGGCCAATTGACACAATTTTAAAGAATGAATCTGCACCGATAGGCATGTCAATTTTTTGGGGCTTGAAGAAGAATGGATCTGCCAATTGAATATTTTCAGGTACCCTCCACCCGCTGATGTTCACCGCTTGATCCGGATGATAACCAGAAATATTTTTTAAAACATAAAAATCGGGCGATAACTGACTGCTTCCTATTCGCGACTTCACTATTGCGTGTATTTTTTTTTGTTGTTTGATCACTAGCTTCACCAATGCCCCGCAAAATCATACACACGTCCTAACTTTTAATTTGTAGTCGCTGAGCGAGCTCATCGGTCACAAAATTTACTTGTGAACCAGAGTGAAGCAACGCTCGAGCCATCACAATTTCGCCACTTTTAACACGTTCACACTCTCACCATAGCTGTGGCAAGAATAACTCTATCCGATACAGTCGCATGAAAAACATGCGAAGTGGATATAGACTCTTGCGTGAGCGCGGGCTGAGGAACAATGTGTGGTGAGAAGATTTGCACACCCTGCACCTGTTCGACTTGCATTTTTTAACAGTGTGACCCTTGCGAAGGCAGTTAATGCATAAGGGCACTTTTTTCGCAAAATCAAACCTCTGATGCACGTTTAAGGAAGCAAAAGAAGTGCAATTTCCTATGTTATGCTCTGCCAAGGAGCAAAACACATAAGGCATAGTCGTTCCTGGCAGTGACCAACGAAAAACTTTTATTTCCACTCTTCTTCGGGAACGTATTGCTTGTCCAACAGTCCAACTGTTCTTTCCATTTTCTCTTTGTTCCTGCATTGACTTTGCTCATTATTAAAAGGATGACGATGGCATTCGTTATCCGTTTGTTATCCGCAATAGACAGCAGAGAATCATAAAGAGCTCTGACTGTGTCGATCAAGTTTCTCAAGGCTGTAGCTGATGGCTGGGACATTTTCGACAGATTGAAAAGTGTCGATACATTGTTGCTTCAGGCTAGCCAGGGCTTTGGGGTAATTAATCGCAGTGATTTGGAACGCCCTGACTGTGCCTACACCGTCGCCAACCAGACATGATATCAAATGATTAAATTTTTCAATATCGTGCACAGTGTCATCTTTGTCGACAAATGTTTCGAAAAGGCTTATAAAATTTTTTAATTCGGAGTGCTATCCGGTAAAGGTTGGAAGAGCAACGCTCGGCAAACGGCATTGGGAAGTGCGCTTCATCGGCGGAGCAGCATCATCGGCGCTTATACGCCTGCCTTTGCTTATTAGCGAAATAAGAAATGATTTTGCCATTACGGCAGTCTCTTCCAGTTCCTCGCGGAACAAATCCTTTCGTCTTTTGCTTCGATTTTATTCTGAATCAAAGAAGCATTTTCGATGTGCGAATTCAAAATTTCTAATCGACATTCTAATTCGACTGGATTTAGAGAGAGTCGACCCTCTTGTAAATACTGCTGTGTTCGGGATGTACTCCGCGTTATTCCATCTCGTTTATTTTTAAGCTCTTCGATATCTTATAAAAATTTGATTAAGAATCGAAGAGTGTGATTATAAATTATTTAAATTCGAAAGAAATAACAAATCAGATAAAAAATAACGAGTTGTATATTCCGAATGTAAACAAGCAGGGGACTTGTCAATGGATTTTCGAAAAAACAAATAAAATTTATATTTTATATAATATGTTAATTTTTTCGGCATTAATCGCCGCACGCACAAAATTTAAAGGGTAGCACAAGCTCAGCCAGAATACCGAAAATGTTGTGAAAAACAACAACAACGCTTGCACTTGTCCAACGACCGAAACGAAAATGTAAAGAGAGAGAGTCGAAAGAACTGGCAGCGATATCAGTGCGAGAGTGTGTATGGTATGGTGGTATTCGGCCGGTGGCTCTCTCCTTTATAATATATGTAACGACACTTAGCGGATACACTGGCCGATAAATAAAAGACAACGAATATATAAGCGGGATGGAAGTCCCAAGAAAATAGCGTTGTGGCTTGGAAAATGGCGGAAACGCGGCCAATTTAGACAACGAATATATAAGCGGGATGGAAGTCCCAAGAAAATAGCGTTGAGGCTTGGAAAATGGCGGAAACGCGGCAAATTTAAGACAGAAATTGCGCGCGAAAATTTCCCGCAATTTTCTTGGCAACAAGTTACAGAAAAAAAAGAAACGACAACGAAATAAATAAATTTTTTCCTGTCTTGAATTTGAACCCTAAATTGGTGCTGACTACGAGATGTTGGGTAATTTAAACACAATTTCGGTCCATGACGAAAATAAATTTAACACCCAAAGCGATTCACTTTTTTATCTTTATTTATTTTGCAGGTATAATAAATATAAAATAATTTGTTAGTGCATGCTAATTTTTATTTGTGTTAAATTATGTGTTAAATGCTCACTATCTACCGATTTTACACAAATGCAAAATGGGCCGAAATTATTTTGAAAAAATGTCCCAGATTAACTTCCAACTTTAAACATTCTAAACCTGTATAGCCGATTCGGTCCGCTCATCGTCTTTGATCGGGCTTCTGAGTCTTCTGGCTCTTGTTTGAATTTGACGACACTTAGCGGAGGTTTATTTAAACACAATAAATTAAAATCACTTCCGAAAACAATGCCTGCAGATCACGTCGGGGTCTCCATGAAAATTAATAAGAGTTTTTATTAAAGTTTATTTTGTGAAATGAAGGGTTTATTATTTTATTTATGATTTCGAGGTTGACTTTGCGATAACGAGAAGCACGGCGCATGCGTACGAAAAGAAGTTTAGATTTAAACTAATTTATTTGACTAACATTATCTTATGCTATGGACAGAAGACACAACGAGAGAGGGAGAGAGGAGAGCGGCGGCCGAATTCGCCTGAGCGAAAAAGCTTTATTGTGAAATGTTTAAATGGCAGGATCGCCATGAAATATAAAACAAACATGTTGTACTTGGTTTATTCTTTATTTCAGGGAGCAGCAGTGGTGCTCCAAGGCTTGAATTGATTGTGTTCTTACAATATTCTTTTAAGTCTAATTAAGGCTAAGTCTCGTTGCTGCGCTGCTCGCAGGCGGCGGCAGAGAGTCGGCTATCTATGTACTTATGTATATAACCATATGCCCTCTTATGTGAGGAGCGCGAGGGGTATGCCCATGCGGTCCGTTCATGCAATTATGCCGACGCTAGCACTTTCTGCGAGTGGCCTAAGATATGGCGATCGGTTCATATTTCGGCCACTTGGGGTTTATGACCGGGACCATGAATTATGTAAACACGGCAACAAAGTGTTACTGTGCGTACCCTTTAAAAACTCGGTACAGTGGGTATTCAATTTTAGTGCATACTACATATCCCTCCTTTTGATAAATAACGTATAAATTATATAGTGGTACTACTATCCGGCCACACCCACCCATACACCCACAAGGCTCAAAAGACGGTTTTCGGATTTTCTAGAAAAGCTGATATCTCGGTAATTATAAGAGATAGAAAGTTCGGTTTTTATGATGCTCCCAATGCCAATTTTTTTTTTCTATCAAGCCACGCCCACTCTAACGCCGACATAACACGAAAAACCAAAAATGCAAAAATATCGAAAACTATAAGAGCTACACAATTTTGCTTAGGAAAACGTATTTAAGAGATGCCTCTGCAACTTGCCACGAAGTTGCATCCGGCCACGCCCACTCTAACGCCCACAAACCGCGGAAAACTGTGGCGTCTATAATATTACTATGAATGCCTTCGTTTGACATTGTGTAACTTATTTCTGTTAATATCTATCGATTTACCAAAGACTTTTCAAATCGGAACATTATTTCGCTATTTATAAAGAAATTAAGGTTATAGGGCCTCACATGGGCAGTGACGTCACTATAAAATACGTCACTAAATATACTATAAATTACTTGTCTTACCAAATACTAGCTCATATGGACAAAAAGTATGTGCCATACTTGTTGAAACAAAAGACAAAATATTGAAGCCGTACGTCCCAATCAGTTTTATCAACCAATATGTAAGATCGTATATACTCATTAAAAGTTCTATGACTTCTTTCTATTGTTCCAACTGTCTGGTGGTATGTTTTCAATTTTCAAATATTTGCACAAGTCATTTATAATTGAATTTGTGTATTCTGTTCCCATGTCCGTAATGAACGTCTTCATTGGACCGTACTTCAGAATAAATGATTCGAAAATTGCTTTAGCGACGGTATTTGCGTTTTTATTTGCAACTGGTGTGGCAACTAAATATTTTGTTAAATCACATATTAACGTGACTACATATTCATTGCCATTTTCTGATTTTGGTAGTGGACCAACAGTGTCCACTATTACTCTGTCGAAAGCGTTTATTGGTGTATCGGTTATTGTTAAAGGAGTCTTTGTATGCGATGTAATTTCTTCTGACATTTATGACATTTTCTTACGTACTCAGTTATATCTTTAGACAAACCTTTCCTGTAATAGTGTCTTCTTACATTGGTCAAATTTTTTGATATGCCAGTGTGACCTCCTTGAATTGGATCATCATAAACTTTAGACAGAATAGCTTCTTTGTCTTTTAGACTTTTTATTTGGGTCACAGGGTTGAGTAGTGCTACTCTTCATGTTTTCAATATTTAATTGCCCATTCATTTGAAATTATCTTTTGAAGTATATTCAAAGATATTTTCCCACGGTGCCACTTTGATCTGGCTGATTTTATTTATACCGGCTTGCAGTTCAAGCCTTTGGAAAAATTGACCTAAGTCTAGAGTTCCATTGGTATATAAATCGCTAACATCATATCATGCAGTAATTTTCCTGCCATGTATAAATAAACAAAACATATCTTTTACATGCAATGTCACTACTTTGCGTACTTCGTCATTGTTTATGACGTCGTATACGTTGGGCTTAGAAGCTTTTTTAATAGTTTGCTTGAGCAATTCTATTTCTTTATTTTCCGCGCGGATTTTCTGTCTATTTTGACATCTTGTAGTGACTTTATTGATATTTCTAGTTATATTTTGTAGATCTTTGATGGTTATTCTTGATAACGCATCAGCTACAAAGTTATCTTTTCCCTTCAGATATTCTACAGTAGAATTATATTCTTCCAGCTCAAGTCGCATGCGCGTTAGCTAAGAGCTTGGATTAATCATTGAAAACAGGTAAGTTAAAGGTCTATGATCAGTCTTGACAGTGAAATGTCTACCATAAGCATATGGTCTGAAATAAGTTATTGCCCAATGAATTGCAATAAATTCTTGTTCTGTTGTACTTTTATTACTTTCGCCCTTAGTAAACGATCTTGATGCATAAGCAACTGGAAGTTGAAGTCCATCATGGTTTTGAGTTAAAACCGCTCCACATGCTTGCTTAGTTGCATCCGTTATTATGCAAAACTCTTTTCTGAAATCTGGGTATTGTAATAAATTCGGATTTATTAATGCCGATTTAAGATGTTCGAATGCATTCTGGCAATCAATTGTCCATTCGAATTTAACATCTTTTTTACATTATCTTGTTATGTGACGAGAATATTTGGCAAAATTTTTTATGAAACGTCTATAATAATTGCAAAATGCAACGAATCTTCTAGCGCTGTCCGCATCATGAGGGTCATTTTTTGTCATCTGGCAAGATTCCTTTATCAGTGCATTTATGTCCCAGAAAAGTGACTTCTTGCATGAAAAATGAGCATTTTTCAGAATGTAACTTAAGGTTGTATTCCCTACATTTCTCAAAAACATCAGTTAAGTTTTTAAGCATATGTTTTTCGGAACAACCTATAACTATTAAGTCGTCCATATAAAAGAATACTTGTGAAGGTTCTAGTCCAGAGAATGCAATAGTCATCATCCTCTGAAAAGAGTAAGGCGCTATTTTTAAAACGAAAGGTAATCGTGTGAAACGATACGAGCCATTGCTTGTTGAAAATAATGTTTTATCTCGTGATTTTTCTTCAAGTTCAATTTGATCAAAGCCAGACATTAAGTCCAGACATGAGAAATATTTCGCTCTTCCTAGTTGATCCAAAATATCATCAATTCCAGGTAGCGGGAATTTATCCGACAACGGTTTTTTATTAATATGACGATAGTCAATTACTAATCGCCATTTTTTCGTATCTGATCTGGAGAGTGATTTCTTCGGAACTAATAACAGTGGGCTATTATAGGCAGATACAGACGGTTCTACTATTTTATTGTCTATTAGTTTTTGTACCTGTATGTTAATTTCATCCTTTTGACTATGTGGACTTCTATAATTTTTTGTGTAAGCCGGTTCTTCATTCTTCAACCATAGCTTTTGCTTGTAGAAATTGTTTGTAGTTACTGATTCGGTTTCGAGCCCGAATACGTCACTGTACTGTGTGCATAAATAAGTCAATTTTTGCTTGGTGGAGTTCTTTTTTGGATAATTGAGATAAGACAGTTTCTTCTCTATTTTCTCGATTGTTTTAAATTATTTCATAGTTCGAAAGTGATTCATATTTTAAACTGTGAATATTTACTATTTGGTCAGTACTGGTTGTATTCAGTAATCGGACAAATGCATTTTTGGTTGTTGCGACTGTGTTCGCAACATAAATGCCATGTTAAATTTCCTGATTAGGTTTTTGACTTTTCCAATTTATGTTCCTATAACATAAAGTTCTGGTAATAATTCCATAATTCTACCAGCAAGATCTCACTTTCTTCATCTGATGATAGATGAATCTCTCGGACCACTTGAGATCTTGCTGGTAGAATTATGGAATTATTACCAGAACTGTATGTTATAGAAACATAAATTGGAAAATTCAAATTATTTGGTGTTAGGATAAACCAATCTTCATTATGATTGAAGTCTAGTTGACAATTGAATTTCTTTATGAAATCAATGCCTATTATTCCATCACATGGTATTGCGAAATGCAATCTGCTATATGAAAATTGTGCGGAATTATATATTTATCTGTCTGTATCTCGAGAGAAGTTAAGCCTTTTGATTGAATTAGCTCTTCATTGTGTTGAAGGTGCCAGCCTGCATGGTAAGTTTTACCTTATCAATTGCGCAGTTCTTAGTCATTGCCTTGACGGCATGCTGAGTGGAATAATTCCTTGCCAATTCTAGTGATAGTCCGTCTGATATTTAGCTCCTTCTAAGGCTTTTGTCATCTGCTCAACCTCTTGTGTGTATTGGTTTGCAGTTTTGTTGCGTTGCTGTATGTTCATCAGTTTTGCTGACAATACTTCTACAGTTTCGCCCTTGATGTTGCCTTTTAGTCAAGAAATCACCTCAGAAATCGTTGTTTCGTTTCCTATTAGATTTCTAGCGGCACCCTTTAGTTTTGTTTTTCTTATTTAGACTGCGAGTTGTTCGTGCTCGCCCTTTATTGCATCTACTATTTCTAACGCATCCACAAAACTTGTTAGATTTTCCGCTTTACCATCGAAAACTGGTATCAGCTTGGATGCTGTATTTATGGATTGGATATGGATTGTATATATTGGATTGTGCCATTGTGGTAAGGTTGCTTGTCTCTATCTCTATCTGTGTATACCGCTGGAATAGTAAGATTATTTAAATCTTCCTCTTCTCTTTTGGGTATACCTCTTCTAATTTTAATTCGTTTGTTTCAGCTGATTCTGGGTCAGGTGCATACTGCTATGGGAGTGTTTAGAACATTCGGTTTACTATTTCTAAAATGAATTTTTGTTTAACCGATATTAAATTAGATCGTAGTCGTATCAGAAGTTTAGATACCTGAGACAAATGATCTTGATTCAATCTCTTCCTGTGACCATGTATTAGTGTTCGCGCTTCGTTAAAGTTCTCTACTAATATCTCAACATGTTTTTTAACTGTGTTCTTCTGGATTGGTCTATTCTGGGTTAGTGACTTATATGATTTGTCAAAATTTGCTTTGATATTATTTATTTCTTTATACAATTCATTCCAATCCATTATATCATGGGCATTGTGCTTAGTTTAGCCATTTTTTTTTAATTATGTTTGTATACAATTATTTTTATTTTATTTTTATTTATTACATATGATGTAGTGGGGCGGTGTTGCCGCAAAAAGATGCCTCTTGATCGGAGATAAGATGGTGGCGGAAGTCGGGGGAGTCGTGGAGTGACCCGTCAGCTTTATTCACTTCATACAAAAGAACTGACTTAACTTAGCTTAGCATAAGAAAAAAGATCGCCGACGGCCGACCGCTGCAGTTGGACCCGAGAGAGCGAGAGTGCAAGATTGTGCAGAGAGGGGCGAGAGCGGATGCGCTCTTCAGCGTGGATGCGCTCTTCGGCGCGGATGCGCTCTTCGGCGTGGATGAGCGGCGGCACAATGGCCCCCCTTGCAATCACTCGGGTTGCTACAGCTCCCTCGTCGCTACGGTTGTTGAGAGGCTGTTGGGCCACCGGCAGCCCGTCCTGGATCTTCAGGAAGCCCGGCTGCATGATACGCGGGTACATATCCGCGCCCAGGACAACGGAGATCGTCGCTGGCAGATAGAACCGCTCATCCGCCAATGTCACGCCTCGGAAGTGAGCACGCACCGCCTCGCTCAGCTCTCGAGACGGCGTACGAACGCGCATGTGAGGCTCGATTTTGAAAACTAGCTCCAGCCGAACGCTATCATCCGTTTTGAAATCCACGGTGGCCGAACAAACTTGTTCGTCCCCCACGCAGGTAGTGGGCAGACGGAAGCACGCCGCTAGCGATGCGTCGACGCAGCTCGAGGGCGTACACGGGTCGATAAGGGCCCCCGTGTTGAAGATCCGGATCCCGGTGTCAATGCGCACTAGCGCGGTCGGCAGAACGTTGACGCTGTTCCGCTGCTGCAGCGACGATAGGGTGGGCGCATCGGCTGCGTTCTGCGGGGTCCCTTAAGGAGAGGCGGAAAGTTGCCTAGGCGCCCGATGAGTGGCGGACGAAGGCCGTGGAGCACCTGAAGGTTGCCGGCCAGTGGCGGAAGAATGCTGAGGAGCTGCCGACGAGCGCCGGGAAGTCGATGGCCGTGGACCGGCTTGTGAGTCCGGCCGAGAAGCAACCGAACAGCGCCGAGAGTTGACGGACGACGGCTGAGCGCCAGCTGAGACACTCCGTATACTGTCACCCACGCTCCGTGAACGGTGCTCCTCTTGACGCGGCTGGCGCCGAGCCCGCGGCTTCTCTACGAGGTGCAGCAGCGAGTGGTGATCCTGACCACACGTTCTACAGCAGTCCCCTCGCCGGCACGATCCGTCGGAGTGCTCGTGAGCCAGACAGTTGGAGCAATACCGGTTCACGAGAACCGCCCGGAGCCGCTTCTCGGCGCTGAGATGTAGAAAGCGCCATCATTTCTTCAAAGGATGGATTCCACTGCAGACTCGGCATCGGTAGGACTGTGTACCTCGAGTACATCTGCTATCCAGTGACTGGGCGCTGCGTGGAAGTGGCGACATCGTACTGAATATGACTGGCGGAACTATGATGAAGAAACAAAACAGCGTTATCAGAATTGGTGTGAAGTTCGATTTGGAACTACGGGCAGAGCTACGAGACAGCACAATGGACAGGGATATTGGAACGTCGTCGTCAGCGAGCTGTTGCAGGACACGGATCGCTAGTAACGGGGCACAATTGACACCGAAGGTGACCGTTTTTAATTCGTAGTCGCGGATCTCCCCATCGGGATTGCGAAACAAAATAAGTTGGAGCGGAGTTTGCTTGGGGTCTACCCAAATTTGCCGGTACATCTTCTCGATGACGGCGTTGAAGACAAAACTAAAGTATCGCCACTTTAGGATTTGACTCGTCAGGTGGGATTGTAAGACCGGGCCCGCGTACAGAATGTCGTTCAGACTGGTCTCGTTTGCATTGAAGACTACCCGCACCTTGGTGGTTGTGCTTCCGGGCTTGAAGACGGCATGATGTGGAAGATAGTAGGTAGCGGAACTGCTCGTGGGAGAGACCTCGGTGATGTGGCCTAAGTCGATGTATTCGTGGATTACCGAGTTATAGTGGACCTTAAGGGGCGGATCCCTTTTCAAGCGCTGCTCATTACGCAGGAGCTGAGCCAGAGCAAAGGACCGTGAAGCCGATAGCTCGGAACCCTTTTGCTCGGGGTCGCGTAAGGGGAGCGTCACAACGTACTTGCCACACTCGTCTTTTCTCGTCGTCTGGAAAAAATTGTGCTCGCAAACTGAATCCGATTCCGAATTGATCTGTGTGGGCACATCCTCCACCTTCCAAAATTTGGTGAGGGGCTGATCCAGCGAGTCCCCGAGGCTACGGCCTGTAGTATAATGACACATGTATCAAGTACACACTGTACTATATATATATATAACAAGAGCACACTGTACCAACAGCATGCCAGTCACAACATTGTTGCATAAACAAACTCAAGTAAGCGCGAAATATGATCGCCCACTTATACAGTGCACTTAGGCACTGATACATTACGCTAAGTCAGCAATCCGACGCTGACCACTTATGCGACATATGTGCATGAGTATATAAGTATATAGAAATAAGAGAGGCCGCGCCGCTGCCGGCGTAGCTGCCTTTAGCCTAAGCACTTATGTATATAGGCTAAGTCAAAGAGAATTGAATTGAATAAAAATCAGAATTGAAACTGAACTCAAAGGGCACAGACGTGCCAGCTCTACCATTACTAAAAACTCTATATATGTTAATAGTATATATCATGGCGACCGTGACAGTGTCGCTTGTAACACAAAAAAAAAAAAAAAAATTCAATAATGAGAAGACAAGCGACGGATGACCAAACTCGCAAACGGCAAGGGCAACAACAAGAGCAACCACAGCAACAAATTTGAGAGAGGCGAAGAGCAACAAGTGGAGAGAACAATACGATGAACTTCAAAATTTATAAAGCAAAACAAATACAATAACATAGAAGATACAACAAGAGCAACCACAGCAACAAATTTGAGAGAGGCAAAGAGCAACAAATGGAATGCAGCAACAAGAGCAGCAAAGACCCAACAAGGCTATTATCTGAGTGAGTACGGGGCTAATAAACAGTGTGAAAAAGCCAAGACGCAGTGGCGTAAAAGAACGCATCAGGCAAAGAAAGTCTGAGTTAGTGCATCTTTTATATAAAAACGCACAGTCCCCTACCTTGGGACACTTCAGTCAAGCTACACAGTGAACTCGAACATCTCGAGTCACTGCTAAAAGCACCAAGAACACAGCCCTGTACCTCAGCCATAATCAAATCAAATATTAATAAAATTACAAATCGCCCAGAGCCATCTAAGATACCAAGGAAACCGAAGACCTGCCCAGCAGACTGCGAGGGACCACTATACACCCCCATCTGTGAAGGTACGTGCCTGAAGCCAGCAACACCACCGCATGCAGAAAAGAAGACCAAAAAGCCAGTGAACCCAGCACCGGCACCGCCAGCAAAACAAGCTGCGCCTAAAGAAGCCGACAGCACCACAAAGGGTGCAGATGCCGGCAGGCACTACATAGAGTGCAGGACAACCCGACAGCGCAACTAAGTGCGCCCAACGCTAACATTAATTAACTAATATTAAAATATATATACAATTGTAATGCCCGACGACAATTGAGTCGACCGGCAAGAGGGTTAGCCCGTAAAGCTAAACCAAAATACTAGGCAGGCCAATATGTTAGAATTAATTTTTTGTTTAAACGTCTCTGGCACTGGATATATCAACCAGTAGCAAACAATTCTAATTAAAATTTTCATAAATTCCATATAAATTTTACATCTCAATTTCCAACTTTCCAAATATCAAAAATTTTTTCTAAAAATATAATGGTTTTCAATTCAATATTTGAATAATAAACAAACAGAAATAATGAGCAATATGACTTTTTAATAGAAGAAGGAATTAACAGATTTTTAGAAGATCTAGAAAAAGAAGTGGAATTAATAAAAAATTACATAAACAAAGAGGTAGAAGACTACCTAAAGATATTAATAAGCGAAACAGAATTAAGGGAGAACGAATGTAATAAAATTCAATAATTAAATAAACGTTGTGTTATTACATATATTACATCGTATGAATACTAACGTAATAAGAAAGTATTCTGAAGAAATTTCGCTTGAACAAATAGGAATACCTAAAATGGGGTTGGTAGATGTTAAGTCAGTGGACTCCACTGCCAACGTTATAAATAAAGTCGAAACAAATGGCACAGATTTAGAACTTACAAACATATTATTGATTATCATTGTCGTAATAATGTGTGCAAACTGTTTTCATAAATTATATAAAACGCACAATAAATGTCTCAAGAAAAAATACCAGAGCCAAGCAAATGACTTAGATAAAATCTAAAAAAAAAAAGATGAAGACAACTGAAGCCATAACTAAGACACATGAATGTGACCAAAACTTCGCTGAAAAAATTCAGCACATATTAACTACAACTCCTATTAGTGTACACGAATTAGAAAATCTATATATAGAGACTTTCAACTGTGACACTTCCCCACTAATCCACTGCACTGCAACCCAAAAAGCAATAGTACTAACAACAATTCCGGGTGTGCAAGTCAAATCGAAAATAAATGACCATCCAACTTTAGGTAGAGTAATAATAATGATGGCATCTAAGAAATAATATATATATAAAAAAACTAATATAAAATGATATGGAATGGCATAAAATATGCACCGAACTGACTGATATCAAATCTGAATTTGATAAGTCATACAAATGCCTAGCACAAAACAGGAATATTACAGACGTGACTATTAACAAACACGCAACTATACTAGTTACACGTTTTAACCAAGCACGATCTCTGATACATGAAAATAGAGAAAAACTAAAATCCCAACACTGGTCATATGTATCAAAATTCCTGAACAGGTTAAGGAATAATTTAACCTACATAAAAACAAAATTTCTACTTGACATAACAATACCTTCAATACTAAACACTCCTGTAGTTGAAGAAGTAGTAAGCATAGACGCAGAGCTATCTAGCGATTCAGAAATCGCAGGTGATCCCGGACACCCAATAAAGGAAGAAGATCTGCACGATCTAACAATTCCTGCGGTAATAACATTACCAGAATTATTGGATTCAGAATCACGAAATACACCAAACATGGTTGACTCATCTAGTGCCCAAAGGGCATATATCAAAGAAGTCAGCGCTACTGTTCCGGAATTTAACGGACAGCAGATCCATCTGCAAAGATTCATAACCGCACTAAAACTGGTCGATCTAACTAAAGGACCAAATCTGGCAGTAGAAGTAATCAAATCAAAGATTACTGGATCTACCTTGTATAAAGTCCAAAATGAGTCAACAATACAAGCAATTATCACTAAACTAAAAGACACTATCATCGGAGGAACACCCGATGTAATCAAAGCCAAAATGCAGAAAACTGCCCAGAGTGGGAAGACTGCACAGGCATTCACAGATGAGCTAGAAAAATTACGTATGCTCCTCGAAGCATCTTATATTGACAAGGGTTTATCCCCAGAAATTGCTGACCAGTTCAGCACTAAAGAAGCCATTAGCACAATGGTTAAAAACTGTCCACACAACCGGCTCAAAACAATAATAGAAGCAGGCAACTTCAAGAACATGAATGAAGCAGTTGCCAAATACATTGAATCTAGCACTGAAATGACAGGCAACGCTAGTACAATCCTATTCACACAAAGAGGAAGACCGTATCGAGGTAGCACCTACAGAGGTAACCAATACGGTAGAGGCAATGGCCGAAGTTTCAACCATAACAATGGTCATTATAGCAACAACAGCTACAGAGGTGCAAACAGATTCAACGGAAACAACAGGGGGCGTGGAAATTTTAGACGCAACCCTAACAACAATAATAACAATGCTACCTACACAAACAATTCGAATGTGAGAATTTCCCAGAACGCATCGGGAAACTCACAACAGCCCTTAGGTACTCAGCAGTAGATAGTAAAAAGGTTCATTCTATTAATCTTAGCAAAAACATATTCGCTACTTTTACCAATGTAGCCACAAATAATAACTTAATATTTCTAATCGACACAGGCGCAGACATATCTCTTTTAAAAGAAGATTCTGACAATTACACCGACATAAATACTAATAGTAAAATCAATATACAAGGAATCAATCAGGCATTAATTCAATCTAAAGGACTAACATCAATGGAAATACAAACAGGGAAGTACATAATTCCACACAACTTTCATATAGTAGATTCTAACTTTGTGATTCTAACCGTGTGATGGAAAGTAGGAATAGACTTTATTAAAAAATTCAATTGCCAATTGGATTTCACTCCCACAAAAGACAGCCTTATAATCAGACCAAACAATCTCAAATTCCCTATATATGTACCAATAGACCATAGTTCCGGTAACAATACCGTCGTATTACCAGCAAGGTCTGAGGTTATACGAAAACTAGAACTAAATCATAATGAAGACAGCGTCCTTATTCCGAACCAAGAAATCCAACCTGGTGTATACACAGCAAATACAGTCGTAACGACTGCAAATGCTTTCGTCCGCTTATTAAACATAACTAATAAAGACCAAATAGTCTGTGTCAATAAAATAAAACTAGAATCACTTCAACACTATGATGTTGTTAACACAAATCAAGAAAAAAGAGCCAAAGATGTTATGTCCAAATTTGAAAAGAATTTCCCAAAATTATTTGAATCAAAACTAAAAGATATATGCTCTAAATATACAGACATATTTGGACTCGAAACGGAGCCAATAACAACAAATAATTTTTACAAACAAAAACTAAGATTAAAAGATACTGAACCAGTTTACATAAAAAACTACAGAAGTCCTCATAGCCAAAAAGATGAAATTCAAGCCCAGGTAGACAAATTAATAAAATATAAAATAGTAGAACCATCTATATCAGAATATAATAGTCCCCTATTACTAGTACCAAAGAAATCAGCAGATATCAATAAAAAGAAATGGCGACTAGTAATTGACTATCGCCAAATTAATAAAAAACTACTATCAGACAAATTTCCATTACCCAGAATTGATGACATTTTAGACCTACTAGGTAGAGCCAAATATTTCTCTTGCCTTGACTTGATGTCAGGATTCCATCAAATAGAGCTTGACAAGAATTATAGAGACATAACTTCCTTTTCGACTAACAATGGTTCTTATCGTTTCACACGATTACCATTCGGTCTGAAAATAGCACCAAATTCATTCCAGAGAATGATGACAATTGCATTCTCAGGACTTGATCCATCTCAGGCATTTCTTTATATGGATGACTTAATAGTCATCGGGTGTAAAACACATGCTTAACAATTTAATTAATGTTTTCGACATGTGTAGGAAATACAATTTAAAATTACACCCCGAAAAATGCTCATTTTTCATGCATGAAGTCACATTTCTTGGACATAAATGCACAGATAAAGGAATCTTGCCTGACGAAAAAAAGTTTGATGTCATAATAAATTACCCAGTCCCCCACGAATCGGATAGTGCCAGAAGATTCATTGCATTTTGTAACTACTACAGAAGATTCATCAAAAACTTCGCCGACTATTCTAGGCACATAACGAGGTTAAACAAAAAGAATGTCCAGTTTGAATGGACAGATGAATGTCAAAATGCATTTGAATACTTAAAAGCTCAATTAATAAAACCTACATTGTTACAATATCCGGATTTCGAAAAAGAATTTTGTATCACTACAGATGCAAGCAAGCAAGCTTGCGGAGCTGTACTAACACAAGACCATAACGGAATACAACTTCCGGTAGCTTACGCATCTAAAGCATTTACAAAAGGAGAAAGTAACAAGAGTACAACGGAACAAGAGTTAACGGCTATACATTGGGCAATAACCCACTTTAGACCCTATATTTATGGTACACACTTTACAGTAAAAACCGATCATAGACCACTAACATTTTTGTTTTCAATGACAAACCCTAGTTCCAAATTAACGAGGATGAGGCTTGAATTAGAGGAATACGACTTCACAGTAGAATACCTAAGAGGCAAAGACAATCACGTAGCAGATGTGTTATCACGAATAACAATAAATGAATTAAAAGACATACAAAATAAAATCCTGAAAGTCACTACCAGGTATCAAAGTAGACAGAAATCCTGCGCAGGAGATAAAAACAATGGATCAATAAATAAATCTATAGAAAAAGCTTCTCAGCCCAACGTATACCAAGTCATAAATAATGACGAAGTACGTAAAGTAGTGACCTTGCATATAAAAGACATGCTATGTATCCTTAAACATGGTAAGAAAATTATAGCAAGAATAGATATTGGTGATTTATGTTCAAATGGAAATATTGACTTAGGACAACAATTCCAAGGCTTGAAAAAGAAGCCGGTACATTAAAAATAAGCCAATTAAAAATGGCGCCGTGGGAAAACATCTTTGAAAAAATTTCAATAGATGATTTCAAAAATATGGGCAATGAATTATTGAATACATTAAGAGTAGCGCTACTCAACCCGGTGACCACTTTAAGAAATGTTAAAGAGAAAGAAGCAATATTGTCTACATTCCATGATGATGCTATACAAGGAGGGCATACAGGCATTACAAAAACCTTGGCCAAGGTAAAAAGAAATTACTTCTGGAAAGGTATCACTCATGATATAACACAGCATATCCAGAAATGTGAAAAATGCCAAAAAGCAAAAATACATAAACATGTTAAAACCCCCTTAACTATTACTGAAACCCCATTAAAAGCCTTTGACAGGGTTATAGTGGACACTATAGGTCCACTACCCAAGTCGGAAAACGCAAACGAATACGCAGTCACACTAATTTGTGACCTGACTAAATATTTAGTAGCAATTCCAATTCCAAATAAAAACGCTAATACAATAGCAAAGGCTATATTCGAAAATTTTATTCTGAAGTACGGTCCAATGAAGACGTTCATTACGGACATGGGAACAGAATACAAAAATTCGATAATAAATGACCTGTGCAAGTATTTAAAAATAACTAATATAACATCTACTGCACACCACCATCAGACAGTTGGAACAGTCGAAAGAAGTCATAGAACTTTTAATGAATACATACGTTCGTATATATCGGTAGATAAAGCTGATTGGGACGTATGGCTTCAATATTTCGTTTTTTGTTTCAACACGACCCCCTCTATGGCACACAATTACTGTCCATATGAGCTAGTATTTGGTAAAACAAGTAATTTGCCAATACAATTTAATAGCATAAAAAATATAGAACCTATATATATTCAGTAGGAGATAAAGTCCTTCTTAAGAATGAAACAGGTCATAAATTAGATCAAAATTATTCAGGACCATATACAGTAGAAGAATTAAAAGATAATGATAATATAATAATTAAGGATACTAAGAAGAAAAAACAAAAAGTACATAAAGATAGATTAAAAATTTACAATAATTGAATTGAAAATCGGTAAAATAAATAAAACATTAGAAAATAATTATAAGAAAAATGGAATTTACGAAAAAGAAAATATATATATATATATAAAAAAAAAAAAATAATAATATCTTTAAAATAATTAAAATAACTACATAATATTACGTTATTTTTCAAAAGGATGGAGATGTAGTATAATGACACATGTTTCAAGTACACACTGTACTATATATATATATAACAAAAGCACACTGTACCAACAGCATGCCAGTCACAACATTGTTGCATAAACAAACTCAAGTAAGCGCGAAATATGATCGCCCACTTATACAGTGCACTTAGGCACTGATACATTACGCTAAGTCAGCAATCCGACGCTGACCACTTATGCGACATATGTGCATGAGTATATAAGTATATAGAAATAAGAGAGGCCGCGCCGCTGCCGGCGTAGCTGCCTTTAGCCTAAGCACTTATGTATATAGGCTAAGTCAAAGAGAATTGAATTGAATAAAAATCAGAATTGAAACTGAACTCAAAGGGCACAGACGTGCCAGCTCTACCATTACTAAAAACTCTATATATGTAATAGTATATATCAGGCCAACTCGTGTGGAAAAAACGCACACGCTGCGAGGGTTGGCTGGAGATAATGGGCCTGTCAGCACCCATCCAAAAATGGTTTCCTGACCGAGAAGCGACTCGCAGATGTTAGCCCTGGTATTACCGAGGAGAATGGACGGAAGAATGTCAGCTCCTATTAACACATCGACTTGGGAGCTTTCAAAGAAGTTGGGGTCCGCCAGGGGAATGTCGGGCAGCCCGTTGAGACGATCCCGCGGAATCGGATATGATGGCAGATTTCCTGTCAACTGCGGAAGAACGTAAGCCGCAGTCTCTAATTGTAACCCGGGTCTAGACGGCGACCGAATTGAGAAATGGCACAATTTAGTAGATGGCGCGGAAATGGTGTGATTAAGACCGGACACTTGGGCTTGAATTGTCTTGAAGGGGAGCTTGACAAGGTTGAACAGTCGTTCAGTTATGAACGTCGCTTCGGACCCTAAGTCTATCAGTGCTCGTGCCTGGAAACTGCACCCCAAATGGCACACGTTGATAAGGGCAGTGCCCAGTAGGACGGCTCCAGACCCGGAAGCGAAGCACACCTGCACATCCGACTGATCCTCTGAGCCGTTTGTGCTTCTGGCAGTTTGTGCGGGTTGAGCCCTTGCTGGAGTAGGCGGACTTGGAGCGGTAGCGAACGGATTGCCGCGGTGCAGGAGGGTGTGGTGTCGGCTGTGGCATGTGAAGCAGGTATGGGCGCTCGTGCAGTCTCGCTGCTGGTGGCCTCGGGCAAAACAGTTCAAGCATAACTGCTTCCTCTTAATGTAGTCGGAGCGCCCGTCCACGTTCATTTCGAGGAAACGCGGACATAAGCGGATAGGGTGGTTCTCCCTCGAACAGAGATCGCATGCCTTTTGGCCCGGAACCACTCGAGTCTCGTACGAATTGAGCCTCCGTGCAGGGGCAGTAGGAAGTTCCGACCTTTGCTGAGATTGCCCGGAGCCACTAGGCCTGACGTCGTCGATGGCCTCCAGAATGCGATGGCGCTCTGTCAGGAAGTTATCTAATTCCTTCCATGTTGGAATTTTGGCCTTATTATGTACGGATTGCTCCCACATAGAAAGTGTGACCTTGGGGAGCTTCGAGGAAATCATAAAAACCAGGAGACAATCCCAAGCCTCAACATTGATGGCGGACATTTCTAGGGCTCTCAGACAACTCTGAATGGTGGCTTGCAGTTCCCTCAGCGCGACCCCGGGCTCTTGAGAAATAGCCTGGAGGTTGAAAAGGATCTTCAACTGGCTATTGACCAATAGCCGCCGGTTCTCAAAACGGTCTGTAAGGCTTTGCCACGCTGCGACAAACCCCTCATGGGTAAGCGGAGCCTTAGCAACAATGGCGTGTGCGTCACCACTTGTTTTGGACAGCAAGTGGAACAACTTCTCTACAGGGGTGAGCCGCGAGTTTTGGATGTAAATGGCCGTAAACAAGTCTCTAAAAGTGGTCTGGCCTCAAATTGGCCAATTCGATCTGTTGTAGCGACGAACTTTTTCAGCGCCACTTCGACCGCACTTTGAGCCATTTTTACAACAGAGCGAGTCTGCCTCTGTGAAGGATCGGGGAATGTATTGACGTTTTCGTCACTCTTTGCCCTTGAATGACTCTCGTCGCCTTAGGCTTCAAAAGAGGTGTCCGCGGAGATGCAAATTGAGATCTGTCCAAACTGATGGTTGGGATCGGACGCGGATTTTTGTCGTCTCCCATAGGCATTCTCAAAAATCAATTCGCTGGTCAGCGCTTGTCGACTGACTTGCGCAATAGGGGCCTCGTTCGAAGCGGTGGCCGGTCACACTAAAGTGATAAGAACGGTGAGATCGCGGATGGATTGCGATCACAAGGAACTAGTGGGCACTAGCGGCGCCGATGTCGAAAGGAAGACCATGTCCGGCACAAATCGAATGTGAAAACAAAACTTCAGGAACCAAAAAAACAACCCAGAAGTAGACGAGGTTTGTTGAGATTGTAGGCGGATGTTGCCTGATGCGGAGTAGAAGCTGCGCTAAAGGCACGGAAAATGGACAAGTACCGTTCGTAATTCACCCCAAAGGAAAAAAAACAGCACCAAAAAAAACACAACACGGCTACTGAGGCGGCGAGGTTGAGAACTTAGGCGACACAATCACGGATTTGTAGTGAAACGGTGTTTTTTTTTTTAAACAGATTTTATTTCAGTTTAATTTTGTCATATATTTATTTCCTGAAATTGGAGGCAGAAAATATATGGCATGCATGCAAGTATGTATACGAGGTGTGTTCAAAAAGTAAGGTGACTCTTCAAATTTCGCGAATTTCAAATTTTTCGATTATTGAAACCTTTTAGAAGTTATACGAGGTGTGTTCAAAAAGTAAGGTGACTTTTCAAATTTCAAATTTTTCAAATTTTTCGATTATCTTCAGTTTTGGGAACAAGAAAAAGTCACATGGGGCCAAATCCGGTGAATATGGTGGCTGAGGCATTATTGTGGTGTTGTTTTTGGCCAAAAAATCCAAATCCTTTGATCCATATTTTTCGATAGCAAAAAATCGCCGAGCTCGCAAAACAACTTGTAACTTTACGCCTCTCACAACCAAACAAAAGAGGATGTTCCATTGAAACTTGGTACAGATGTTAGGGAAGAGTGTACCAATATAACAAAACAAAAAAATCGATAATCGAAAAATTTGAAATTCGCGAAATTTGAAGAGTCACCTTACTTTTTGAACACACCTCGTATATGTAAGTATATGTATGCACGTGAGGCCTAGGTTGGCACAGTGGACTGTGGACTGTATAAATGGAGGAACAGAAAGCTGTGTGGTGTAAAAAAAAAAACACTGATTGGAAAAAAAATATTACGCCACCGGCGGACTGTTAAATGAATTTAGGAATTTTTGGAAATAAATCACACCGGCTGGCCAATATTAATTATGCCTTATTTTTGTCAACACACAATTTCACTGTTCACTTGGTCAATTTTGCGCGGATTAATTGCACCAAAAAAAAGAAAATGTATGGTTGTATGTGTGAATATTATATGTATGCACATATGCCTCGACCGTTGGCAAGCGAATAGCGGAATAGCAAATAACGGGGAGGCCGAAAACGGCGAGGAATATGGCGGCACACAAAACGGAGTCGGATAGAAAAATTGGCAGAATTTGAAGATGAAGAAGAGTCGAAAATCTCACACTGCCGTTGTGTCGGAAAACTCGGACTTGGATGCCTCTTGATCGCAGATAAGATGGTGGCGGAAGTCGAACTGACTTAACTTAGCTTAGCATAAGAAAAAAGACGATCGCCGACGGCCAACCGCTGCAGTTGGACCCGAGAGAGCGAGAGTGCAAGATTGTGCAGAGAGGGGCGAGGGCGGATGTGCTCTTTAGCGTGGATGCGCTCTTCGGCGCGGATGCGCTCTTCAGCGTGGATGAGCGGCGGCACAATGGCCCCTCACCTAAACAACATATATATTGTATATTTAAACAATGTTGCTTTTATTTTATCCAGGTCATTAGCCCGGCTCATATATCTTTTCTTTAAACATCTATTGTGCAGCTTATATATTTTATAAAAGAAACAATGATTATTAAGAGTACATGTACCCAATATAAATCAATATTATTCGATTCTACTTTGTTTATGACATTGGCAGTAAAATCCACTGTTTTTATATCAAAAGTCATTTTTGTAGGTGGTACATATACCTTTATGTTATAATTTGGAATATAATTATTATTGTTTTCTATTGAGGATTTGCTTATTGCATTACCTCTTATCTATCTTTACAGGTTTCTACCTATTGTTTTGCATATCTTTACGGGCTACACGACTAATTGGGCAGAGATGGTTCCACTCAATTTTACAATTTATATTATGTTATATAAAAAAAATATGCATCGCAGTGCAATCAAAAAAAATATGCAACGCAGTGCATGGGTTAATCCTGCGTCCTCTGCTGCGATGTTTCTTCCGATGCTCCTTCCGGTCCGCGTCAGCTGGTAGTCGCCGGCTTGGCTATGCTGACGCTCCCTCGAAGGCGCAGGTGGCGGTCGTGCCTCCCACGCTTTGTATCTGCTGCTGTTGTCCTGGGCCTATGGGCTCAGGTGGTGCCGGTGCTGGCTTCGCACAGGCAACTTCTCGTGCGGAGGTGTAAGGGGCGGATGGCCTCTCACACTAGTTGTTTTTTCCTGTGCATGTGTATTTTCAGTGCACACTGCTTAGTGGCACTGGGCAGTCGGCGGTGCAGCGGTCCTTCCTCCTCGGTAGTTCCTTAGGTGATGGAGGTTTAGTATTTTTTTGGTGTATTAATTTTGTAACTGGGTGAGTTGTGGCTTGAATTGATTGTGTTCTTACAATATTCTTTTAAGTCTAATTAAGGCTAAGTCTCGTTGCTGCGCTGCTGCGCTGCTCGCAGGCGGCGGCAGAGAAACGGCTATCTATGTACTTATGTATAAGTAAATAAAGATATAGCTGCAGTCAGTGGTGTCGCAGATGCTAGAGAGATGATGGGGTAGTCGTCCCTAGCGGTTGCCGAAGGAGTTGCTTCTCCTTGTAGGCAGTGAGCGATGTTTGGGTCCCTGGCGGTTGCCGAGGGAAATTCCTGCTATGACGGGAATTACTCCCACTTGCTCCGTTATCACGGCCCTTAAGACTGAAACTTAAAGCTAACCAAATATATTTCATAGCGGCCACGAAAATGTGCAGTACTCGCCGCTATGTATGGGCATCCGGCCAGACGCTGTGTCACCAGTTTGGCCAGAGCGAGCTCTTAAATAATCGGACATTGCCGCTGCTCGGTTAACTTCAGTTAACTACTTCCTCTTCAAGAATGAGGCCGCCATCGGCCGACCCTATTTGGGAAATCATCTCCGTTAGTTGGGCGGCGGTTCTTCGGGCCTGAGTGACTCGCCGATAGGTCATGCATATGCAAATTAAAGCATATTGCTCCCGCTATGAACAACAACTGATATAACTGATGGTGGTTGATCTTCTTCCCGAACTCCTTAATATGTTCTAGGTTACGTTCACTCAACCGGTGAAGCTAAGGAAGACTAAGAACGTTACGTTCCATAGTGACGTTCAGGGAAGGTGAGCTGGCCACTCCTGGAGCCCTCTTCTGGGCTGTGACATGATTGACCAATCGGGTTTCATTGACAATGGCACTCTTTTCACAGGTGACGAGATATGTGCCCCTTATATGGACACAGGTCATTTACAATTACTATCCCCTCATCAACGTAAGTGATGGAGTGTAAATCGCTTTGCTGGATCTCGCAATGCGCGGTGCCTCCAGCGTGAAGCTCTTGGGAGCATGATCTTCTGCGAGCCAGCCGGCAAAATGTAGCTCCTGATGTCGGGGAGCACTTTTCCACGGTGTGGATCTCACCGTCGCATTCGGCAATGACGTTGTCTTCCAGCCTGAGTATGGTGTCGTGATGTGACACCGGGAAAACGGTGATCTTGCTGCAGGCCGACTTTATTTTCGGAAACTTAATGATAAAATGTAAGATGTTAGCAGACTGTAAAATTTTAACGGACGATACGGACAAAACATCTCTAATCGCGGTCTCGGTGGGCTCTTCCATCCACACACCTTCTAGGTCTGCATGATCTAGGATGCTTGGCGCTAACAACATTAACCTTGGCAAGTGCCACAGTGCTAGCATCAAACCCTGCAGCTCCATTGCTATCATCCTATTCCGAGTTAAAAGCATCTCGAATAGGTGCCCAGTATAAATTTGGGATTGTTTTGCTGACCTCAGAAGTTGGTTGACAGTAGTTATTACTTATTTTATTATTATTATTTAGTTATTTATTTTATTGATTTGAATTTGTACTTTATTGTTAATATTAACCTGCCAATTGTTTGCATTTATTAATTGGAATTCTTTATATTTTTTCAAAGTCCTCTGCGTCCGGCGTTCCTGCCACTACTTTTAACTCGGTCCCCAAGAAGTCTAAGCTTCTTGCTACCCTATGGTGGATGCTCAACGAGTCGAGCAGGTCGCGTAGGTGGGCGACATCAACAACTAGGAGTTTCTGCATGTGAGACTGAGGGAACATGTCGGTCATCCCATTAGATTCTTCGATGACGCGCCTATATTCCGGGAGATTCGCTGAGTGTTTTATAAATGCGAATTCCTCCCATATCAGGATTCGACCATCAACGATGGGAATGTATTTGGCTTTGGAATAGTCCGTAACACGTACCGATGTTGCGGCCAAAAGGAGAATCAGGGATATGGTTAAAAACCTGTAATTTGGATCTGTTGTGAATTTTGTTGAAATTGGGTAGCCCACCACCAAAGCATGATTAAAATAATAAAGGAAGCAAAACTTATGCCAAGTGGCTAAGAAAAAAAGGATAATAAAAAATGAATGATTATAAGGCGAGCGATCATATAGTCACGCTCGGCCTACCTAAGGTTGTCTTTGTGGACCACCCTCCCCTTAATGAGGACTGTGGTCCCATGCCCGCTTCAACGGTTTTCTCTTCACATAACGGTGAGAGTTTGTTGCCTAGGCGTCTCTTGGACTTCACCAGGACTTTTTCGTCAACCTCGAATACTCTATTTTGGCGGGAAGCGTTTTCCCTATTCCGGAGCTTGTCTTGGCCGAGTTTTATCCTATCCTATATTTCGTATTGTGGCTCATTTGATTGTGTCTGCACCACGTCAGCCGGCGTCTTGTCGATGACCGAATGAATAGACTTGTTATATCTGGCCGTAGCCAGAAGGATCAGCTCTACGGTATCGCTGATGCCTTTATCGATTTTAAGGCATCTAGCAAGCTCTACCAAAGTGCTGTGGAAGCGCTCCACTTGTCCGTTGGAGACACTGTGTAGGGGCGGAGCATTTGAGATGCTAACGCCGAAGTGGTTTTCCATCTTTTATTTTTTGTATTCGGATTAGAATCCGATACCACGTAGGTCGGCGGCTCGTGGTCAGTGTAGATGTTTAAATCTTTGACCCTATAAAGGTAGTGGTGCAGCTTTTCTAGCGCCCAAACTATGGCCAACAGCTCCCTTTCGTTGGTAGCGTAGTTAACCTCTCTGCCCTGCACTGCGCCAATGCCATACGCTGAGGCATCTGTCGTTAGATCAAATGCCTTTTTATAATTGGGGTACCTGAGGATGACATCCTCAGAGGCCAGGATGTTACGCAGCTTTTTTAAAAGCTAGCCGTTGCGGCTCGATAAACTGTACCTGGATGCTTCTGGATCTGTGTCTGCTGACATTTCCAAGCTCCCCTTTTATAATGTTGTTAATGTTAATAATGGGCTTAGCTATTGATGCAAAATCTTTAATAAAGCACCTATAATAGCCAGCCATGCCCATGAATGATCTTACTTCGAAAACGTGTTTAGGCTCTGGGAATTCTTTAATGGCCCTGACTTTTTCCGGGTCTGTCGTAGTCCCCTCGCTGGTGACTATAAACCCCAAAAAGTTAACGCTTTTTTTGAAGAAGACCGATTTCTGCGCCGACACTCTTATGTTAGCGTCGTGTAGGCTCTTTAGAACCCAGTCCACGTGTCGTATGTGGGCGTTTTCGGGTTCTGAGAAGACGATAACATCATCGACATAGACGTAGACAAAATTTGCCAATCTGCTCTCGCAGTACTTCGTCGATGGTTCTTTGGAAGATGCTGGCAGCATTCCTCAACCCGAATGGCAGTCGGCGAAACTCGTATTTTCCCCCTTTTACGGAAAAGGAAGTTTTCTCACGGGCACGTTCTGCCAGTATAATTTGGTGGTAGCCATACTTCAAATCGAGCGTTGTGAAGTATTTGGCTTTGCCTAAATTCCCTAGTATCATAGGGATAATTGGCATAGGGTAGCGATCCGGTATTGTCCTCTCGTTTAACTTTCGAAAGTCTAATACTAGCCGCATTTTGCGGTTGCCAGATTCGTCGGTGCCCTTTTTGTCTACTACCCATATTGGGTTATTGTAGGGGGATCTCGACTTCTGGATAAAGCCGTTTTTAGTAGGTTTTGAATTTCGCCATTGACGAAATCTGCCGTTCCAATCGGGTACGGATAAAGTCTGGCATAAATGGGCTCCTCATCAACTGTCCTGATGGTGGCTACTCATCTGGGTTCGCGAAGGCGTTTTTCCTGTCGCTTAGCATTTTTGGTGCGCTGGAGCAGTCCACCTCAGTGAAATTTACGTTGGGGCATGATTGGAATTCTAGCTTTTCCATCTCGGAGCCCCATTTGAGGTGGCCGGGAGCTAGGTCAAGTGATGCTCCTGCTTGTTTTAATAGATCAAGGCCGATGATAGCATCAAAGGAGGGCAAGTCTGGTAAGATGAAGAACGTAGCCTTCAAGTTCAGCAGGGATATGAAGTATTTTTTTTGTTATCGTGGTAACGCCATGGATGGAATGTACTGAAAATGGCGAATCTACTGGGCGGACACCTTTCAACCCTTCGTATGGACGGATGAAATTTTTTGACGCGCCCGTGTCTATTAAAAACATTATTTCTACACCTGCTACTCTTCGTCTGATGACGGGTAGCATGGACTTTCCCCTAAAAAATTTATGACGTCCGAATCGTAATCTTTAACAGCATCATCGTCAATTTCTTGAGCCGCGCTTGGAGCTGCGGCAGTATATTTGATCCCGGTTTCGCTCGCGCCCTGTGCGACGAGATTAAGCCTCTGCCTTTTGTGTGGGGCAGATTGATCGGACTCAGCCGGCTTCCTGTTTTGGTATGCCGGGGCTTGGGATGGCTTGAGCATCTTGGACAGCGATGGGTCGATGTCCATGGGTTCAGGGGTGCCTCCACTGTGTGGGGCAATCCAGCCGAGCAATGTGTTGAGTAGACAAAGCAAACCCGGTCCTAATGATAACTTTCGAGTCATCAAATCAAAAAACTACTGCGTACTGATCAAAATATCAATCTTATGCGTCTTGAAAAACTGTGGATCGACCATTGCGATGTATCTATGCAGCGCTCTGGCTGCTGCTGACCTATAGATTTCGTGATTGAAAATTGCAGCGTCCACTAATCAGCTGATAACCGAGACCAAATTGTTGCTTCTAAAGAAAACTGTACATGTTCTCGAAGGTTACCAATTCCCGATACCTCAAAATTCTTTCGCTTAAATGGTATCTGAAGGGTCTTCGCTAGAGTTTCTGTCATAAAATTGTCTTCTGACCCTGAGTCTAGCAGAGCTCTAGCAGAATGAAACATCCCATACTTGTCCTTAATTAGGATAAGCGCTCGCTAAGCGAGCGTTTTGTGTTGCGTGTAAGTCCAGCAAATACCTGGGTTGATGAGCTGGCTTGTGAATCGTATTGCTCTTCACCTTTCTAGATCGCTGTCTTGAGATCGGATGGGCGATGCGAAGAGGAATGATGTAATCCCTGGCATGTCCTACAACGAAATTTCGAAGGACAATCTGCTGCAATGTGACCTTTATGTAATCAATTTAAGCGTGCTTTGCCCAGCTATGAAGCTTTTCGAATGGGAGTGAAATGAATAATGGAAATGATCCTAGGCTATGATCAGTTGAATTGCATTTCAAACAAATCCGTTTGTCAGCTATAAATGCCTTTCGAAGAAAACTGTGTTTTTCAAAACGTTTCTCAAACAGTTTACCTTCAACTGGAGATTTTAGATGACGCTCTAAAAATTAACAATGTCTGCTTAAAATATTATAACAATCTTCCCACGTCGGAAGATTTTCATACACCTGGGTTCTGTCGTATGCTTGTTTAGAATTAGAATCGACTTTCTGTAGGACGAGATTAATGTTTACTATTGCACTAAGAATATCTTTCTCAGTGCCAAGATAAAGAAGCGAGACAATAAGTGCTGAGACAATATCTAAAATTTGCCGAAGTGAGCACGGGTCGTCCTTCTTCATGTGAGAAATGCCGAATAAACTGGTGAATAAGAATTAATACTTTCTTATCGTAACCCTCTTGTAACTGATTTAGAGTCTTTTTGTACTTGGCATCTGAAACTTGAAAGGCAGACACAACGCTTAGTGCTTAACCAGATAAGCAGATAGCAACTCCTCGATTTGCAGCTGAATTTTGAATTTTTTTTTTGCAGTGCTGGCATCGATGACAGTAGCAGCCAAAGCTCGTTCTTTGTTGCTCTTCAGATTCTGTCCTAGAGCACACCAGCTGCTTCTCTACTGGCGCTTTTGTCATCTTGTGGGATAGATTAATATATTTCCAGAAAACAAACACAAACTCAGGTGATGTGCAGACCGATTGTGGATACAGTTTTAAGGCCGTTGAGTGGCATGTTAACACTAACTTTCTTGAACTATTTTCCAAAAAGCTTAGCTTTACCAAGTAAACTTTAATTGAAAGCTTTAACCACTTTAGAATTCGCACACAGCACTTGCCAAATTTTCAACACAATCAAAAACACAATGACTTTTTGTGGTTGGTTTAGCTTAAAGTTCGGCCTGTTTCTTCAACTGTGTAGCTACCCGAAGTGAGGTTATGTGCATCCAAATGATGTCCAATCTGAAGAAGCTCTGTTGTTAACGGAACCCTCGTGATCCCCCAATTCCAGTACAATCGAAGCCTGCAGGTGACGTGTCACGGTCGCCAAATGTATGGTATTGCCCCAGTTCAACCCGATAGTAGAAGCAACCTGCCCTTGAGCAGGTCCAAAATTCGCTAGATATGCGAGTGTGGGTATCCGTTGATGTGTGTCTGCCCGTGTGCAGACTAGAGTCCAAAAAAGTGCAATGAATGTTGTTTTGTGTTTACCAAAGATCTGTATTGAACTGATTTCGCTGCGGAGTACAAAGTTTAATATAAGTGACGAGCGTGAAAGCTCGTTTCAATTACAGTAAAGTGGATCTTATTTACATATACAATTCGGGTTATGCATTTAGGATTCTTTAACAATATAAATTAAATGTCGTGCTCCAACACTACTTATTACCTACATTTCAACGAATAAATCATACCAGTTTTTCTTTAAGAGTAACGAGTAAAAATATAAAAAGAAAACAAAGATAATCTCGAATAATGTACATATTTTGTGTTCGCAACCTTAATATATCCAAGTTCTATATTTTGTTGGCAACGCCGTTGGATCGGCATACATACACACTTTAGTACCCAACAGGCTTTGCAACAAAATATAATAAAATCTAACAGTCCACTAAATTTCGATATTTTTATCGGAGAATGATTATTTGACATAATTCTTTTCTTTCTATTAACTCAGAAAGATATGACGTTAGGCCTGTGCAGAAACTCAATTTCCACTGACTCTTAATTTTAAATCTATACTTTTATAGTCCTATCTGCCTTTTCACTCATCACGCGTCACTCAACAGAGCTCTCTGACACAAACTTTACCACGCTCTTAGAAAATATTCCCTTAAGGCCCTATTTTATGTTGTGACCATGTGACCATTAACACTTCCTCGTGCTAGCGACAGAACTAAAGGCTTGGTATCACTTCTCTTTTCTTTAAATTTATTAGTTAAACTCACATACAAAACTTCGCATATGTTTTAAATATCTTCAAATGACAGTTTAGCAGGCTTTCTCACAAATTTTAATTAAGTAGCTTGTACTCTTCTGGGTAAACCGAAACATTTGGTTAAACATTTTATCATTACACAGTTCCAGGCTCTTGCCACAACTTTGTGACGCTATGCACCAATGTCGCAAAACTACTCTTAGTTTCACCGTTCACAGTAAAATGTCTTTTTCTTGTCTTTAAGCCGGCTTATTTTTCACTGTCATCAAGATCCCCAACGGTCACCAACTAGCAACAGAAGCACGACAAATGGTCTCTTGAACTTAGGATTCAATTTCAACTCACGCCGTTCTTCAGCGTTTAACAGGACATGATCAGCAATCTTATGTTTTAAGTCTTAAGCCTTTTACTGAAGAACTCTTCCCTTTTCGTATTATTCATTTTAAGCCAACATTGCTAATGGCCTTGCTTTTTTAGCTAACAATAACTCTAGTGCGCTGAACTTTGTCACTCTGTAAGTTGTGCAATTCAAGGCCAACTGAACCTCTGGTAAAGCCTCCTGCCATAACTGCTCACATGTTTCCACTGCTGTTAGTAAATTCTTCAACGTTCTTATAACACGCTTAACTGGGCCGTTAGCTGGGCTAGCACCTGTCAGTATTAAGTGTAAATCAATTCTATTTGTTTCACATAACTTTTGAAATTAGCTACTTTCAAAACTTCTTCCCTGGGCTGACATATGCCTGATCTTCAGCCTTTAGAGAACTTTCGTTATCTAAATAAAACGTACGATTCAAAAGAACAAACTTAGTGATGGCATATATTTGTACTATAACGTACTCCTTTATATCATTGTTTCCCCTAATTTCCTACTAATATCAATGTGAATTGTATGCCATGGTAAATTTACCTTGGGTATGGAATTTAATTCCATTTGCGTTTTTCCTGTCATCTGTTTAGACATCTTACAAGTTAACAATTGTTAACAAATTTCCTTACATATTTTGTGATATATTTTCAAAGCAATTCGTAAAGCGTTCGCAAGCTTTTTCTAGACTTTTTTGTCAGACCAAATTCATAACAGCCTCTTGAACTTGGCGAATATCGGACCACTGAAATGGTCTTGGTACTACATTTAAACACATGGTCTTGCTTTTTCTTTGAATTGTTCGATATAGCAACCCACCTCTAATTTCATATGCTTTGGATATGCCCGCCTGCATTTCATCGCTCTTCAACCCTGTAAAGATTGCCATCATGCCCAATCGTCTTTTATTATTGCCAAATCTACCCAAACTTCAACTTTTTTTTTTATAGCTTTGCTTTTATTTATTGAATCTAGTCTTAATTTTGAGACTTACAATAAGTTGACGAATCTTAACATTAAAATTTAACTAACAGTATACTAAGACTGCATTCTGGTTGCGCGTCCCTCAGCTCGGTCTCTGGGTGGGTAGGTCATTGCGACGAAGGCGTGATTGGTTGCTCAACCTTGTTATACCTCTCGCCAGGTGGTTAGGGTGCACCGATAGCTTGATGAAGTACTTTACCTTTTGTTCTGCGATCACTTCTTTGACTTGTTGAATGTTTAAGTCGCGTTGGATGTTTTCGTTGCGAACGTACCACGGTGCCCCGGTGATTGTTCTCAGGATCTTCGACTGAACTCTCTGAACAATGTCAATGTTGCTATTGCTGGCGTTCCCCCATAACTGGGAGCCGTACATCCATATAGGTTTTAGTACCGAGTTGATAAGCCAATGAAGGCTGCTGGCCTTTAGCTTTAGGTGTGTTCTATTGGCTTCAATGTGCCGGCGCCATGTGAGTCTTCTGTCGAGATGTACTCATAGGTAAGTGTTTGGTTGGCATACGTGCTGGCTCGGTCAGCGTCACTGCACGCCCAGCCGCCTGTGGAATTTTTAATAGGCATCACGGTTTCTTTCGGTGAGTTGGGTGAGCTCTCCATAGTGAGTGTTTTGTACTATTAGTTGACAATTGCTCAATGTAGCGGCGGTGGACATATGTTTCTTCTTGCTGTAGAGCTTGAGCAAGTTGACGTGAGGCATGTTTTAAGCTTTGCTTAGCAGATGGCGATCTGTGAAAAGGCCATTCTCGACGTAAGCGTCGCTTTTCGAGGACGTGCTGTTCGATTTGTAGATTTGTCTTCTTTTGATTGCATTATGTGTTTTAAGTATGAGGTGTTAAACCTCGAGCTGCAGAGAGCTGTCTACGTTGGCTTCATCGCTGAGGTGAGGACTTAGCTCAATGTGTGAGCTAATATACTTCCTGTACTTAACCCAATTGGTTTTATGTGAGGTCAGTTTTAATGGTTGATCCCATGTTCCTGGATGTTGGAGTAGAGTAAAAAGGACAGGCGAGTGATCAGATGAAAGATCCGAAAGGCATTCGGCGCTTATCATATTTTTAGAAATGTTTTTGGTAATCGCAAAGTCTATTAAATCGGGAAATTTCTTTGGGTCTGCCGGCCAGTATGTTGGTGTGCCAGAAGAAACATATTCGAGCTTGTTCTTGGCTTTGATAATTGCATTATAGAGCTGCTTTCCTTTTGGAGTCACGAGACGAGATCCCCATTGTGTGTGCTTTGCATTGTAGTCTCCTGCTGTTATGAAGTGGTCTCTGAGTGAGTTGAAAAACTGCATAAACTCATTTTCGGCTATGGTGAAGCGTGGGGGGCAGTATACGGCGGCTAGCGTTAATTGCTTACCAGTAGAATATGCGGTAACTCGAGTATTATGCTGCGAAACGCCGTTAGCTTTCCACGTAAATATTCGTAGGGAAGTCATTATTTGGATTGTTGTGAAACCAGCATTTGTATTAATAGATTTTTGTTTCGCATCAGATCTTGCATTGTTGTCTGCATATCATAGCTTCAAAGTTACTTTTTGGCTGCTCGGGCGGTTGATGCTGCTGAGCCGTGGTCGGTTCTTGATATGCTGATTGCGGCAATGAGCTTTTTGAGGTTGGGGTAGACAGACCTGATTTTAAACCACTTGCGTTTGTAAGATTTTTGGCAGAGCTTATGGGTCCTAGTGAGGATCTGGCTGCAGTCGAGAAGAAGACTTCAGGATTTGACCTTGAGGCTATCCTTTTTTTTGGGTGCGGGCAGTAATTCCCCTCTGGTGGATACGACTTTTAAGCTTCTTATAAACTGGGCAACCTCTATAGTTAGCAGTGTGATTTCCACAGCAGTTGCCGCACTTTTTTGAGTTGTGGTCATCTTTGCTCGCTGGGCAGTGTGCGGAGTCATGAAGCTCACCACAAACTAACCACACCGGACGCAGTTTACAGTAGGACCTTGTATGGCCAAATTCTTGGCAGTTCGCAGTCTGTACCGGGCCATTGTAATTGTGCGGCTCCTCAACCGTAATTCTGCGGTGCAGCAGGAACTGAAGATTGAATATAGGGTGCACTTCGATTTTTCTTTAGGGGCTTAATTTCTGGTTCGAGCTCAACCTTAAAGAGTGGCTGCGGCTTTCTATCCCTGTTAAGGATATTGAAGACTGTCTTAGCGCTAAATCCCTTCTCTTGTAGCGCCTTTTGTTATCTCTGCAGGCGATACTTCGGACTCTATGCCCTTAAGTACGACTTGCAGGCCCTTGCTGCTTTTTAGCTGATACGTAAAGTTATTTTTTTTGTCGGTGAGATATTTTGATAATACTTTGTAATTATCTTCAGACTTCGTTTGAACTTTTGTTTCCTGGATGTTGCCCTTTACGAGTGGTATTATGTGAAAATTGTCCTTGTCCTATAATTTTCTTGACGAGAACGTTGGAACTTTTTTCTCGTATGTAAATTGGCGTTGGCTTAGTCTTGCTTTTTTCGACTTCAGTAGATTCGGCATCATCCTCATAGTCTGCCAAGATTTTAAAACGGTTTGAGTTAGTGGGCGTTTCTATTGCAGCTATGTTAGCATTGCTACGGGTTATTTTGCGTTGAGAGTTTAGGGGGCTTAGCTTCCTTTTGATTTGGATGTAGCGATCCATACCATTCTGCACAGCCGGCTTAATATTTTCCTTGTTTTTGTTCTCTTGTTCGGGCAGCGCAGCGGCAGAATTATTAATGTTTGCGCTGCTAGCTGATGACGTCGTTAATCGCGCTGTCGTTACAGTTGCGGTTGTTGTTGTTATTACGGTTGACGTTGTCAAAGAAATTGCGGTGCTAGTTGCTGCGCTCTTTGGCTGCAGAGACATCGATGGTAGCGAGGGGGAGCAAGAACGCGCTCTCTCGCTCTCTACGTTTAAGAATTGGGTCAAGTTTGGGGTAATTGACCGTGCTTGGGAAGAGCTTGCAGTACTTTCGGTTGCTTTGAAAGAAAAGTAAGCGTTGTTTCTTTGTACTGAGAGCCGTCTCTCGTCTTGCTCACGATGACGTTGTGTGTGAACTTCGTTTAAACTCATTGCAGTCGAGGTTGAGTTTGTTAGAATTTTAAGTGTTTTGTTTTATATTAATTAATTAATTAATCAATATAAACATTAGCGATTTCATCGCTGAAAGCGTCTTTTCGCGTTGTTTTGGTTTACGAAACCAGTGACTGCACTTTTTTTGGTAGTTATTGAATACCTTTTTTTTTCCCCCGAAGCACAATAAAAATACACGTCTGCATACGGCGACGGTTCGACCCAAAAACTTCAATTGCTCTGCAATTATTAGTTGGTGCTGCCACCGAAATTGGGTTACGTCACAAACAGTCTACATGAGTCATCTGAGTACCTTTTCAATATTCTTCACTAAAATCAAACGACTGCATATATGCCCATCACATATGCACTCGTGGGGTCACTTCTACTTTCGAACGTTTCTAGATTCGTTGAAAAGTATGTAACAAGTAGAAGGAAGCGTTTCCGACCCTATAAAGTATAAATATTCTTGATCAAAATCAATAGCGAAGACGATTGAGCCATGTCCGTCTGTCCGTCTCTCTGTATGAATGCTGAGATCTCAGGAACTATAACAGATACAAAGTTGAGATTAAGAATGAAGATTCTTGAGAACCCTACGCAGCGCACGTTTATTACAGCATTCTGCCACGCCCCTTCTAACGCCCACGAATTACGATAAACTGAAATCGCTTAGATCTCAGGAACTATTAGAGCTAGAAAGTTGAAATTCAGTATGTATAATCGTGGGATGCCAGCACATCTTATGGTGGTACCAATATCCGGCCATACCAACTCTTACGGTAACTATAGGTGATGGAAAATTCGGATTAAGCATGTAGGTTTGCTTTGTAGGAATTGTTTTTTTTTTGTTTCTACGCTCAATCTAACGCCCACCTAAAATGCAAAAATCTCGGGAACTATAAGGGCTAGAAAGTTGTGCTTAAGATAACGTATTTAAGAGATGCCACTGCATCTTGCCCCTAGATTTCATCTGGCCACGCCCACTCTAACGTTCACAAACCACGGAAAACAGCGGCGTCTATAGTATTGTTATTATTATTATTTGATCTTGTATAACTCATTTCTGTCAATCTCTATCGATTTACCAAAGAACTATCAAATCGGAACAATTTTTCGCTATTTATGTAGAAATTTATGTTATAAGGCCTCATATGGGAAGTGACGTCACTATTAGTTACTCAACATGCTTTCTCCGACAATAGGTGGCGCTTTGGGAATTTCCACTAGCAAAATGAATATTTTAAAATTGTAAAACAGAAAAACTAAAGCGTTTCTTCTTGTTTTTTTGTCTCTAAACAAAACAACTTTTAATGAACTCTGAGACGATATGGACATTTTTGTACTTTTTTATTCGCCTCAAATCGCATCGTATTTCCAGAGACCCGGTTGCTATTGGTCTCCTCAGAAGCTATTAATAAAAAAAAACTCTTTAAAATATTTTTTAATTAAAACTTATCTGCATTGCTCAGGTGCTTATTTTTATTAATGAAATGTTTAACACTACTTGTGCTGGTCATTGCGTATCGTATTTTTGTTTTGTAAATGTTAAAGTTATAGTCCTCAACCATAACACCAAAACCAAGGTGCAATAAGTGCTGACGAACTATAATCCGCAACGACATGAATCAAAATTTCCAAACTAAACTCAAAAATTTCAATAGCAAATTATTAAATCTCTCACCAGGAATCTTATTGCCTAACTACTCTTTAATAAGAGAGCACTCTGCAATAAAAAAATGGAAAGAGCTAACAAAATTTATTCAAGACGCCTTTGGTATTCAGTACCAGCCACACGTTCACTCTCTTTTCACTGCTCCCTTGTGTAGCTGTAGACGATCATCTCTCATTTTTCTAAGCACTGCCACACTTAAACGAAATTACGTGGACAGAATTATATTCGCCGTAGTACACCACGAGCCTGCGTTGAAATCAACGCCATTGCGACGCCGCTGAACCAGTACAGCTTTTAGTAGTTCATTAATGATTCCGTTTTTTGTTTCCAAAATTGCTTGCCAAAGTTGGCAAAGTGGTTTTGTGGTTCTCCACATCTGATAGCGCTGTTATTCCATTATTGGCTTACTCAGATGTAACTAAAACCCTTGGAATGGTTTAGTTACCTGGCAAAGATTATTTTCAATTTCGATTGGATGACTCTTTCTTGGATCTTCGTGCGACAAAACGAAACATACTCTCGGTGACTGCGCAACTTTTCGATCCTTTGGGAACAAAGGCAAAAATGCTTTTACAGGAGCTGTGGCTTATAACAATTAGATTGGGACGAGTTCCTACCATCGCTACTATCATTGTGAGAAGCCTTTAAGGCAACTCTGCGCCAACTGTCCAAAGCCATGGTATCGCGATTCGTTCACACAAATCCGCAAGTCCCGATTGAGATACACGGTTTCGCTGACGTTTCTATGCAAGCATATGGAGCGTGCATCTACATTCGCACTCAAAGTGCTGAAGCTTTAAAAGTGTCCTTACTGACAGCCAAATCTAAAGAAGCTCCCCTCAAGATGAAAACTTTGCCTCGCCTTGAGCTGTGTGCAGCTTATCTTTTTTTTACATGACTCCCGTTCCTTGACGTGCAACCCACCTCCTGCCCAACAGACCGAAGGGAGCAGGCGTCTAACGTACGGCTCGGAACACAGGGATCGTACCGATTAAATAAGGTTAGAAACGACGAAATTATGTGTGTGCTAAGTAGGTTAATAAAGTTATTTTTAAGTTAAGTTGCTTTTGAATCGAGTTATTAGGGCTTGGCTGTTGGTAATAAACACAACGATAATAAACACTTACGTCGGTAAGTTATAAGACCGAAGATGTAGGTTTGTTTCCCAATAAGGAAGTTTTATGGTCAGATTCTATGCGGTCTTGGTGGTTACTGCGGGTTCTAGACGCAAGAAAAATTCTTTAAGATTGAACGAACGAGAGAGACAAATAAAGTTTTAGTGGCGAAAGGGTCATTGAATTCTTACAACCATTTTTCACCGAAATTAAAAGTTCTTTAGGTCAAATTAAAGTTTTCTACTCTAAGATTGAACGAACGAGAGAGACAAATAAAGTTTTAGTGGCAAAAGGGTCATTGAATTCTTACAACCATTTTTCACCGAAATTAAAAGTTGTTTAGGTCAGATTAAAGTTTTCTCTGGTAGGATGCATCTTTACATTCACTACAAAGTTTCCCATCATCTGCGTACACTAAAATAAAATAATATTTTAAAGCGACTTGAAGGTCATTTATGAATAATACCAAAAACAGCGGACCTTTCCTGACGGACATTAGATGAAGCATAAACCAGACGAGATGAGCAGTGACGTCACTATCACTTACTCAACATTATTTCTCCGACAATAGGTCAGAAGTTTCCACTAGCAAAATGAATATTTTAAAATTGTGTAAAACAGTAACGGGTATCTTATTGTCACGGCACTTGACTGACTCTATCTCTCTTATAGCTGCTGAGCGTTCATACGTACAGAACGACAGATGGACAGACGGACAGACGGACATTCCTAGGTGCTTTGCAAAATGTTAATTTGTGTGTCTAACATCTCCAATACCGGAAACTTCAAAATGTTTACGTTTTCGCTAAAGTTGTAATTTGTTTGCCAAAGCCTCTGTGAAAAAGTTGATTTCCGGTCAAGAATCAAGCAAGGGCCTTGCCGGGTGGAACTATATCGGTGGGGAAAAGTGAACGCTTTGATTTACGAGAAAGACGTGCCCATACTTATGTGGAACGACGAGGTTATTCGTTTGTCTGTTTCACTCCTGCGAATGGTGCAACCGGCGGCAAGTCTTACAGTAAAATATCAAGGCACAATCAGCTGCGATGTAGCCTTTAGGAAGGCAGTTAAAGCATAGCGCTGCATGTTTGACCCAAGCATGTCGCTTATCATGTGGGAGTGCAACACTGCTATATCCGATGGTTACACTGTTGGAGCTAGAGTTCCTCAAGGTAGCCTGCTAGGGCCAACATTTTATGTCCTCTACACAGTAAATATGCCGACAACCACACGACAAACTATATCTACGTTTGTTGATTATACAGTTATTCTGCTCAAAATATTCGATGCTAGCAAATGCGCAGCTAGCTCTTCATCTGCTCGATGTTGAATAATGGCTATCAGATTAGCGAATTAAGGTGAACGAACAAAAATGCAAGCACGTTACGTTCACCATGAACAGGCAAAACTGCCCGCCGCTTACGTTAAACAACATAAAGTCGACAGAAGACTCATATGGCGCAGGCACATTGAAGCCAATAGAACACACCTAAAGCTTAAAGCCAGCTGCCTTCATAGGCTGATCAAAGCTTGGTCTCCACTAAGCGTTGAATAAAAAGTCTTGCTGTATAATTCGGTACTAAAACCAATATTGATGTACGTCTCCCAGTTATGGGGGAACGCCAGCAATAGCAAGATTGACATAGACCAGCGAGTTCAGTCGAAGTTCTTGAGTTGAATCACCGGTTCACCGTGGTATGTTAGCAACGAAAACATACACCTCGACTCAAACACTTTACCAGTCAAAGAAGTGGTCGCAGAACAGAAGGAAAAGTACTTTACCTAGCTATTGTTGCACCCTATCCTCCTGGCTAGAGGTCTAACAAGGGTGAGAAACCAATCACGTCTTCGTCGTTCCAACGCAGAAACCGACTTGAGGGACGCGCAATCAGAATGCAGTAATTGTATACTGTTAGTTAAATTTTAATGTTAATTCGTAAATTTATTTAGTCTCAAAATAAAGAGTAGATTCAATAAATAAAAGCAAAGCTAAATAAAAATAAAAGTTAAGAAAACTTTCTAGCTGATTTGCTTGAATTGTAGCTGCAACTGAATCCCTTGTGATCCCTCGCAACCGAGTTATTTATGTTTAGGTCTCACGTCCTGCCACGGTCACCAATGTTTAACCCGGTGCCTAGTGACAGGCTGCAAAAGGAGGTATTTGCTCTTGCTTAAATGCCAGTGGTTGTTGTTAATGCACTGCCTCTGCCCCTGTGCTGATGGCGGAGCTGGATCCAAAAATTTGGACAACGGAGTCAATGATGCCTCCTTCACGAAGCTCTGTGTTAGACTATATTCTGCTTTTGGTTATACATTTGGTCGGGCTATGCATAGCAAGAAAGCTTATGACTTACCGTTTTCATTTTGGATCATAATGCTTTTCAATAGAGGGTAATATTTTAGCATACAATTTCAACTTAAATAAATCCTAAGCAGCGTCTATAACATTATAATGTATGTCTTCGTTTGACCTTGCCTAACATTTTTTGCCAAAAGCTATCAATTTTGTATATTTCTCAAATCGGAACATTATTTCGCTATTCATAAAGAAATATAGGTTATAAGGCCTCACACGTTAAAGTCGCGGTACTCGACAATAGCGTTTCTTTTCGTTTACTATCGCTTTGGGTTACTACTTTAAACTCGGATCAGAGCACTGGTTCCAAATGTTGGTAGATTATCATTATGGAAAATATAAAACATACAACGGGTTTTATAATACCTCGTCTCGAATTCTTCAGGGTTTTTTTTTTTTAATTTTGCATACTTTGAAACCCTTATAATGTGAAAGTACAAAAGTGGTCATAAATATGTGTGCAATTTGATTAAGGGCTCAGCGAACATGGTCGCAACATAAAATAGCCTTAAGGGAATATAAAATTACAAATTGCTAATTGAGAGTCAGTCCTGAATGAGTTTATGAACAGGCCTTACGTCATCACGACTTGCACTAATAGAAAAAAACTATGTCGAATAATCATTCCCCGATGTCAGAAGTGGGATCACAATCACAGCCACAAGACCAAAACAAAATCATCAAATCAAATCATCATCTAATTTATGCACTGATTCAGCGGCGTTGCAAATCTTCAATGCAGAGGCCGCAGATGTCGACGCAAGCTCGTGGGGTACTACGGCAAATATAATTCTTTCCGAGCGTCCACTTGATGGCGCAGCGCTAGTGATGGCATTATACTTTGGCAGTGTATCACAATGGTTATTACAGATTTGCTTCGCTGGCATGATTTAGAGCCAATTACCGTTATGACGGCAACAACACTCCAGTCGCCACGTCGCTGAGCATTCGAAATGGACGACCAAAGCAGGATGAGTATTTGTCAGTATATGGTAGTCAAGTGTGGCAGTGCTGGCTACAAAGGGATTGAACGTGTGTGCATTGAATCAATTCGGTTAGCGCTTTCCATTTAGTTATTGCAGATTATAAAAAAGGTATTAGGCAATAAGATTGCTGGTGAGCGATTTAAAAATTTTATTGCTAAGAGGAATAGGAAGCAAGCGCAGTGAAAGGTACTTTGCATATATTATCGATTGTGCAAATTTCTGATTTTAGTTTGTACATTTTGATTCATGTCGTTGCGGATGTTCGTCATACGACTTAGTAGTTGGTCAGGACATATTGCACCTTGGTTTTGGTGTTATGGTAGAGGAGTAATGTGCAACATTACCGGGTCTCTGAAAATACGATTGTTAGATGCGAATAAAACATTACAAAGACGTCCATATCGTCTCAGAGTTCATTAAAGGTTTTTGGTTAGAGAAAAATAAAACAAATGATGGAAGTCTATGTATTCCGACCGATCAGTTCACCGAAAAAGAATGACGGTAGTCATAGGTTGTGCATAGATTTTCGTGAGCTTAATGCCAATACGGTGTCTGATAGATACCCACTACCGTTTATATCAGACCATATAGATCGAGTGCGTGGTGGAAAATATTTTTGGGGTCTCGACATGGCTAATAGATTCAGGCACCAATTCACGCTAAATCTATAGATATAACGGCTTTTGTGACTCCTGAGTAAGAATTTTTAGCCATGCCATTTGGACTGAAAAACGTGTCGTCAGTCTTTCAGCTTTGGGCGACTTGACCAATTCTTATGCAGTTGTCTAAATATAACGGAGGAGGCATTTGTGTGATTGAGAAATGTGTTAAATGTATTGTCAAAAGCAGGATTTTCTGTTAATGTCAAAAAGTATAACTTTCTGCGCACAGGTATTAAGTACTTAGAGCTTTATATAGAAAAGGGACAGATAAAACCAAATTTGTTCAAGGTTTTATCGAGCAAATTAAACCATTACATCAATGAACTCCAAAAATAAGAACAAGTGAACAGGTAATAACCATATTTGATCGTCAATACCCAATTTAATTGCACACAGATGCAAGCTCCCATGTATACGATGCTAAGCTTTTGCATAAAATAGATGGTAAAAGCAGAGAAGCAGAATATTATAGCAAGTTCACTGCGCCTTCAGAATCTAAATATCACTCATACGAATTAGACTCTTTAGCTTTATATAATGCAATAAAACATTTCGAGCACTATCTCAGTGAAAGAAAATTCGTGGTACACACAGATTGTAACTCTCTGAAAGCGAGTCGTACGAGAGGAGAATTGACCCCACGAGTACATATGTGATGATATGTATTCAGTGAAGAATATCGAATAGGTACTCAGATGGCTCATGTAGACTATTTGTTACTTAACCCAATACCGGTGGCAGCACCAAATAATAATTGTAGAGCAGTTGAAGTTTGGGTGCATTTGGCAATAATAACAGACTATTGGCTATGATAGCCATCTTAAGAGCGATGAAATGCAGAAGGGCAAAACTAAAACATATGAAATTAGAGGTGGGTTGCTATATCGCAAAATTCAAAGAAAAAGCAAGACCAGGTGTTTACTTTAAGCTTCAACACTATTGAGGTGGTCCGGAATTCACCAAGTTCAAGACGCTATTATTCATTTTACTGACAGAAACTTTAAACAAAGTTGACGATCAAAATTGGTTTGGAAATATGACCAAATATGTAAGGAAATTGTTAAAAATTGTATGACTTGTAAGATGTATAAACCGATGACAGGAAAAATGCAAATGGAATTACATCGAATACCCAAAGTAGATTTACCGTGGCATACAATTCACATTGATATTATTGGCAAATTAGGGGAAAGAATTATATAAAGGAGTACGTTATAGTACAAATATATGCCATCACTAAGTTTGTTCTTTTGAATCGTACGTTTTATTTAGATAACGAAAGTTCTCTAAAGGCCGTAAGATCAGGCATATGTCAGCCCAGGGAAGAAGTTTTGAAAGTAGCTAATTTCAAAAGTTATGTGAAACAAATAGAATTGATTTACACTTAATACTGACAGGTGCTAGCCCAGCTAACGGCCCAGTTAAGCGTGTTATAAGAACGTTGAAGAATTCACTAACAGCAGTGGAAACATGTGAGCAGTTATGGCAGGAGGCTTTACCAGAGGTTCAGTTGGCCTTGAATTGCACAGCTTACAGACAGACAAAGTTCAGCGCACTAGAGTTATTACTAGCTAAAAAGGCCACTAGGAATGTTGGCTAAAAATGAATAATACAAAAAGGGAAGAGTTCATCAGAAAAAGGCTTAATATTGACAGGTGCCAGCCCAGCTAACGGCCAAGTTAAGCGTGTTATGAACGGTTACCAGAGGTTCAGTTGGCCCTGCATTGAACAACTTACAGAGTGTTATTGTTACATGAGCGCTCATACGGACAGACGGACAGACGGACAGACAGACAGACGGACAGACAGACAGACGGACAGACGGATGGACGGACGGAAAAACGGACTTGGCTCAATCGACTTCGCTATTGATTCTGATCAAGAATATATATACTTTATAGGGTTGGAAACGCTTTCTTATACCTGTTACATACTTTTCAACGAATCTAGTATACCCTTTTACTCTACGAGTAACCGGTATAAAAACAAGTAGTTAGGGAAAATCTCCCAAAAAAAGTTATTTTAAATAACAGAAACCGTACGATTCATAAGGATAATATTAAATAATTAATTTCAAATTCCAGCAATTGATTTCAACAATGTACTTAATATTACTGGTAGCTACAGCCAACCATGATTTCCTCCTTTACAAGGATACCAAAGATGTTCTTACTTATGAATAATACGCAGATTGATTTTATATTATTAATATAAGTTTTTATAAAGATATAATAAACCTCAAAACAAAAGATTAAAAAAATACGAGAGAAGGAATTTTCCTTCCCTTTTTCTCTCAAATAATACCCAGAAGATCGAAAAGAGGTATTAATAAATTATCCACTGCTTGGAAATGGTTAGCGGGAACACCAGATCTTCATGATTTCATAATAGTGCAACATAAAATCAACGACTTAATACAAAATAATAAAGATCAATTCATTATCAATTCCAAATTATTTAAAAAAATAAATTCTTTATATGAAGAATGCAAAACAGTCCTTAAAGATCAAGATATTCCACTCAGAAAATATCGTCTGCGCGTGCTTATACTCCTTATATAGGGGCTTTTACCCAATTTATAAACAACTTTGATCCAGGAACCAATTTCCAAATTTCTGTCAACTACGCCTCTAAGTTATTCCAACCCAGTTTCAATCAGTCCGCATCGAACGGATGCTGTACAAATTCAAGCCGATATTGTAAACATCACCGCGCTCAGTGCAGCGCGAGCCCTTGGCTGTAAAATTAAATTCATATCTGACATTCAATAAAGAAAGACAATACTGTAAGCACCTATGGTGTTCTATATTTATTGGGACAATGAAATAATTCATTGAACACCATACAACATGACGACCGTGAAAAAGTGGACAAGGAAGTGCCAAAAGTGGAAAGAGAAACAAAAAAAAAACCAATGAACAAATCATCACAGCACAAAAAAACGACCTGAAAATATAAGGCATTAAAATAAATTAACAAAAATAAAACAAAAAACCAAGTTGACAAGCTGTGTTTTGTCAAATAGGCTCCTAGGTCTGTTGACAAACCGAACCGTGTGGCCAGCTGAGGTAAGACTTTTCTTAATGTTGTTATCCGGTACAGAATGATGAATACCACGGATAACAACACGATAGGATCTTTCTTTTTTAGCTGCCACGAATGGAACGGCACTTTTTCGGCAGTCAATGATCACATCACATCAGAGTGTACTGCTAGGATGGATACAGAGTTATTGGGATGGCATTTTAAGGAATACTTGGATGGGTCAACAATCTTGTCTCCCCTACAATAGGTGGTGGCTTGTGGGAGGCTGGTTGTTCCTGGCATTCAAAGGACGGCAACATCAAGTTGTTGTTGTTAGGTGATGAGCTATTGGTTATAGTTTTTCCGATATTGCTTAAGTTGCCGCTGTTGCTGGTGGTCTGCCTTAGTACGGCAGAAGTACTGGGAGTTTCGATGGGTCTGGTCGGTTGATGAGCACCTGCCACCTCAATGTCAGTGTCAATGTCCGATAGTTCAGAGAAACGGTTAGCAGTTACAATAGTTTTAGGGCTATTGGAGTTTCTTTGAACTTTGCTGACTGAATTTGGTGATCAAGATTCAAGACGACGTTTGTTGTTTACTGATCTTTGGGTCAATCAGACCTCATTGTCGACGTTTATAGCTGATAATTTTGGTTCCTGTTCGCTGAAAGATAGTGTTACCGGCTTGGCGATAGAATAGATAGTAGCATACACTCGGCTAAAATTATTTAAAGCCTCTTTCATTTTTTGCTGATGACGTGCTACAGTCATTGAAATATTTAGCTCATCATCGGAGTCTGTAAGGCGAGACATTGTAAGATGATGAATAAATGGTCGCTAAGTCTCAACTTAGACAAGTAGTGATCGTAGCCTAGTGGGCAGGCGCAAGCCCCAGAGGCAGGAGTTACCCGGCTAAGACCCACAGATGGGTTAATTAATTGTATTTTTATTTTCGAGTGTGATTTTGGTCTTCTTATTGTTCCCCTTGTTTTGCCTATTTGTTTCCCTTCTGACTAACTGTTTAACTCAACGAGCACAACTAACGGAGCGTGAGGGCACTAGCTGCGACTTTTTTAAAAAACAATTTACCAGAGAATTAATTCTGCCACAAATGTGGACTTATCCATGGAGTCTTCACAATGAAATTCGCAGCAATACAATAACGTGTGATCGATACCAATTACATTTATTTCAAAAACTTTAACTAAAACTGAACAATTATACGCAAGAAATAAAATAAAACTTTTAGCATGGGCTTTTAAAAATCTTCGAAATTATTTATATGGGGTTAAAAACATCGAGATCTATACCGATCATTAACCTCTTTAATTCTCTATATCTTAAAAATTCCAAATATCGAAAAGATGTTATTCCTTTATTGAAAGTTATTCACCCAAAATTATTTATAAGCCAGGAGCATTAAATGTTGTTGCGGACGCCTTATCAAGGATCCTAATAAATAACCTAACAGAAAGTAACGAATCGGCCTAAATTAAAATAGTCAGCATTCCGTCGAGAGTAGTTTTGGGAATTTTATACAAGAAACCTGTAAACGCTTAAACTAGTTTAAGCAACAATTGCTAATAGCAACGAGAAAGTATACAATACATAAGTCTATTAATGTATTCGGTAATACTAGACATATAATAGAGTATGAAACTCCAGAAAACGTAATTTCAATCCTAAGGGGTTGACCTAATATAACAATAGGAGTTCACTGGACTATGGAGTACTTATATAGAATTCAAAAACCCCTTAAAGAAAAACTTATAAATAAATTTTTATACACTAGGACATTCGTTCAGGATGATCTGTCAGAACACGCTGAAGACAGATCTCTTATAATCACAGAAACGCATTGTAGAGCTGATAGAGGGCTTAACGAAAAGCCTTCATAAGGCCCTTCAACGAGGCAAGAATATTAGTCCATGAAAACAGAAAAATACTAAATAGGAAAAACTGGTCAAAAATATCAAAATTATTGATAAAGCTACGTTAAAATTTAAACACTGTCAAAACTAGGTATAATTCAGATATATCAATACCGACAATCTAAAATACCCCTTTGACAAAAACCAGCATATAAAGAAATAGATTTAAGTGAAGTCGAACATTCAGAATGAAGTGAAGGAATTGATATAAAATAATCACAAGAATCTCACAATTCCTGCAGAAAAACATTACCGAATCAAGAAGAAGAAGAATTCGATTCTGATACAAGTGTAATAGACACAAAACCAAACATAATGGCAGAGCCCGCTGAGAATGAGAGCACAATAAATGTGATCATTAAAAAATTGCAATAGAATATAGTCGGTGAAACATCCGACGTAGTAAAGGCAAAAATGTCCAAAGCGACACAAAAAGGAAAAGAAGCTGAAATCGACAATTTACGTAAACTTATAGAAGCTTTGTATATTGACGACGGCCTACCATCCGAGCACGCCGATAATTTCAGCACTTTGGAAGCCATTACCACAATGATCAAAAATTGGGAACATGGCCGACTTCAAACATTCCTTAAGGCCGGAAACTTTAAAACAATAAATGAAGCTGTCCCAAATTACATACAGTAAAGTACTGAAATGTCAGGAAATGTCAATTAAATATTTTACACCCAACAAGGTCAGACACAATTACTACAATAAAGGTACTTATCGCGGTAGAGGTAATGGCCGAGGTAACTATAATATCAATTATAACCGCAATAATGGTCGGTGAAGCTATAACAATAGCAAAAACAAGAGGAAGCGCTATAGTCGAGTGCCGCGACTATAAGATACCCGTTACTGTTTTAAAATAAAATTCCCCAAGGGCCACCTATTGTCGGAGAAAGAGGGTTGAGTAATAATGTTCCGTTTTTTGGTAAATCGATAGATATTAACAGAAATAAGTTATACAAGGTGGACAGTGCACACAGTTCTTGGCGGTTTGTGGGCGTTAGAGTGGGCGTGGCAGAATGCAAGTTTGTGGAAAGTTACAGTGGCATCTCTAAAATACATATTCCGAGTTTCCGAGAACTTTGCATTTTTGGTTTTTCTGGTTTTGTGGACATTAGGGTAGGTGTGGCTAGATGGAAATAAATTTATTTGCATTTGGAGCATCATAAAAACCTACATGCTTAATCCGAACTTTCTATCTTGTATAGTTACCGAGATATCAGCTTTTCTAGAAAATGCGAAAACCGTTTTTCGAGCCTTGTATGGGTGGGTATGGCCGGATAGTATTACTACTATAAGATGCGCTGCCATCCAAAGATTATACATTCTGAACTTCAACGTTCTAGCTCTGAGAGTTCCTGAGATTTCAGGGACTTTAGTTTCTTTAGTAATTTCAACTTTGTATCTCTTATAGTTCATGAGATCTCAACGTTCATACGGACAGACGGACAAACAGACGGACATGGCTCATTCGGCTTCGCTATTCATCCTGATAAAGAATATATATACTTTATAGGGTCGGAAACGCTTCCTTCTACATGTAACATACTTTTCAACGAATCTAGTATACCCTTTTACTCTACGAGTAACGGGGATAATAACTACAGAGGGCGAACTAAAAGGAGAGGTAATAATCGCCAAAATGAAGGTATTAACTCCATTAACAGTAACAATGTTAGGATAGCCAAGAACACTTTGGGAAACTCCCAACAATCTTTAGATACCCAACAATAGGAAACCATACGAATCACACCCTCAGTCTTAGCCAAAATATATTCTTATAATTTAGTAATGTTGTTGTTTTTGATAGACTCAGGTGCAGATATATAGATACTTAAAGAAAATTATGTCGTCGTTCACGACATTCAATCCGAAAATCTAATTTTCATTGAGATCCAGACTAATAAATAGGTTGGAATGTATTCTCCTCGATTGATTTCATATCAATATCACGGGCTTTGCGCTTCCTTGGCTGCGACATCTTTTTGTCTAACACGACTTGTTCGCCTCAGCCTAAAAACCAGACTCTTCAATTTCACAACCAGCGATCGATACACACATATCGTCTCAACTCGCGTTGTTCTAACGCCTTCTCGGTTATACACTATAACCATCTCGCTCTAGCGCTTTGTCGCACAACAGAACAGAGAACTCTGCTGGGCGCGACAGTGTATTAATTCCAATCCAAAAATTCAACATGGTATAAACATAGCGAATACCAGTAGCAGCATTTTAAAATAAGTAGTCAAGAAGGCAACATAGGAAACGTAAAATACGAACCACTTTCAAGCTAATATGCAGTAAACTCAAATGAAACAATCAATAATCTTATGTAATACATAAAAAAAAAAATACATAAAAATATGTTAAAAATATTAATTTCGTAAAAATAAAAACAAATTTTTTGTTTAATATTCAAAACTAAAATCAATCGTTTACTTTAGATGTTCTTATAACTTTATTTGTTTTAATTTCCATTTCATTTCTTCCACACATAAAAAAAGGATTCTTTTCAAAAATTATACATATATATAGTTACTCTATATTTCGTATAATAAATAATTTAAAAAAGACTAATGTTACAAGTTAAGTAAGAATAACTTCATACAATAACGTTATTTTTCTAAAGGGGAGAGATGTAGTATGCATATATTATTGAATTATATACACACTGTGCTCACAAATATAAACATTGTGCTACAGTGCGAGCCCTTTGCTTTAAAATAAATTCATATCTGACATTCAATAATGAAAAGCAAAACTGTAAAGACCTATGCTGTTCTATATTTATTGGGACATTGAATTAATTCATTGAACATCATACAACAGTGACATTTTACTGTGAAATGTAGAACTAAGAGTACTTTATGGCACTTTACGGCATAGCGTCAAAAAGTTGTGGGATGATAAAATGGTTAGCCAAATGTTCGGGCTTACGAAGAAGAGTACAAGCGACTAAAGCGAGAAAGCCGGCTAAACTGTCATTTGAGGATATAAAAAATATAAGAGCTCAGCGAACATAGTTACAACATGAATTAGGATTAAGAGCATATTTTCTAAGAGCGTGGTAGAGTTTGAGAGAAAAATCTCTACTGAGTGAGGCGTCATGAGTGAAAAGGCAGAGAGGACCGATTGAAAATTTAGAGTAGGTCTGAAAAGTGTTGCTGCACGTGCCCAACGTCATCACGACTTGCTGAGCAAATAGAAAAGAATGATGTCGAAAAATTCTTCTCTAAAATATATGTAATATAATACATAAATAAAAAGACAAGTGAAAAATATTTTATTTTTATCAACTCGTCAAATGTATGTACATTAACCATATATTCATAAAATTTGTCACGCAATCAACATACGTGTATATTTGTCACATTAAAAAAGCCGCCATACCTTTACTTCTTAAATTTTTACAAGTATTACAGAATCAAAGATTGATTCGAAACAAAATTCTTTCGATTTTACGTCGAAGTATTTCCATCTAAATTCAAAAAGACCTTATCAAACTATGGTAAAAGGGGGCCAAAGTCATGATAAAATTCTTAAGCGCAAGCAACAAAGTGCAGAAGCCGAAATAAATATAATGAGAGAAATAAATCAAAATGAAGTACCACATTTGAAAAAATTCCTATTGCTCAAATTTAGTGTAACTTGTGTTCGTGTGATTTGATCTTTCTTCTCGCTGTTGTCTGTAGAAGAATAGAGTTGATGGTATTGATGGTGGTATTTTCACCCTAGCCGGAACATCCTCTATTGAAGAAGAAACCGCTTCACGCTAAAACAGTTCTGAAGGTTTGGAAGTGATGCTGGCTTACTAACCTTATCAAAAATTTAAGATCGTTATCCAATATTATTAATATTATTTAAGACTATTTCCGGGAACTTTTGCTCAAAGAGCTCATTCACATTTTCATAAGCAACATGCACATTTTTTACATTTATAAAAGTGGAAAGTTCCTAGTAAAACACTTTATAGGCTTAGGTGTTCTTTTTTTGAATATCCAAAAGCAAATATTTTAAAATAAAGTGACCAGCAGCTCGTACATAAAGGCAACAGCGCAAGATTCTATGCTCTTGCTCTTCCCATGTGACCTGCTTTCTGACCTTATTTCTGTTGGTCACTTGGTGCCAAACTTTATGTTAATGTAATTACTTTGTAGCACAATGCTGGAATGGGTAAAGTTGGTACTCGATATAATGATATCCATATGCATACTACATAAGCTTAGCCTCAGTTCTGAGAAAAGGCACGAGGGCCAATCGGAATAACTGCAGGAAATAATGATCATGCATCTTGAGTACAAGGCCAAGTTGCCAGGTCACGACTGCGTTAGTGCCACAAAACAATTAAAGTAAAGTAAAATCGTTCATATACCATTAAATATAGCACATAAGACAATCAACAAAAATGCGAGAAAATGTATTGAAATGAAAGTATTGATTTATAAAAATATTTTAATTCAAAAATTTTTGTGTAATTTAAAAAAGTGCTTAAAGTATTTTACCATAAATCTTGAGAGTTATAAGAGCTAGAAAGATGCCACTGCAATTGCCACGAGTTTTCATCCAGCCACGACCACTCTAACGTGGTAAATATAAACCGCGGAAAATATAAAATGGCGCCTATTATATTAGGTTGTTTGGTTTGGTTTCCCGCTTCGCTTGTGAAGTCAAATATAATCGTGTCTGGCAATGCTGTAAATCGTTATAAAGGTATTGGCATCACCTTTAAAATGACATATAGTTTGTTTACTTCCACGTTAAAATATTACAATCGATTGAAATTGAGTTCACAAACGCAGAAATTCGGCCAATTTTAAAATTTTATTACGCATAGGGAAAAATTGCTGCGGAATCTCGCATGCAGATTATTGCTGTCTTAGGAGATAACAAACTTTCTATTCAAACCGCCGAACAGTGATTTAGCCGATTCCAAAGTGGAAATTTTGATACCGAAACACCCAAGCCATTCGGACGACCAGTGACCGTTAATACGAATAAAATCATAGAAATAGAGGATCGAGATCTTCATGTGACTATTAGAACCATCGCAAAGGAGCTGAAACTAAGCACGGAAACCGTCCATCGATGTATGGGTGCCTCATGAGTTATCCCAAAAAAACCTTTTCGACCGTGTATCAATCTGCGAATCTTTGTTGCACCGTAATAAATTCGACTCATTTCTGGATCGGTTAGTCACTGGTGATGAAAAATGGATCACATATGACAACATAAAGCGTAAAAGATCCCGGTCGAAGCACGGTGAGTCCGTTCAAACGGTGGCAAAGCCAGGACTGACGGCTCAGAAGTTGTTGCTGTGTGTGTGGTGCGATATCAGAGGAATTATCCATTATGAAGTGTTGCCCTATGGCCAAGCCATCAATTCTGACCTCTACTGTGAACAACTGGAGCGATTGAAGATTGCACTTGAACAGAAGCGGCCAGCCATGGTGAATCGTAAGAGCGTTATGTTCCATCATGACAACGCCAGGCCCCATACATCTTTGGTGACGCGTCACAAGCTACGGGAGCTTGGTTGGGAAGTGTTAATGCATCCACCTTAAAGTCCGGACATTGCCCCAAGCGATTACCATCTGTTTTTGGCCATGCAAAATTTTTTCGATGGACAAAAATTGAGCTCAATGGAGGATTGTTAAAATCGAATCGCCGAGTTGTTTGCCAGTAGGGACAAGGACTTTTTTAGGAGAGGCATATACAAGTTACCATCAAAATGGCAGAAAATCTTCGAAGGCAACGGTACATATAGCACTTAAATCGGACAATGCTAGCTATGTTAAATCGTCGTCAAAAATCAATAAGAAGCCTGTATGTCATGACCAAGCCAATGCCTTCGTTTGACCTTGTATAACTTATTTCTGTTAATATCTATCGATTTTCAAATCGGAACATTATTTCGCTATTTATGAAGAAATTTAAGTTATAAGGCCTCACATGGGCAGTGACGTCATTTTCAGTTACTCAACATGCTTTCTCTGACAATAGGTGACGTCTTGTTAGTTTCCACTAGCAAAATGAATATTTTAAAATTGTGTAAAACGTAACGTAACGAATAAATTATAGTCGCGGCACTCGATATTATTATTATTATTTGTGTTGTAAGTCAAATCTTTTCTCTCATTTATTAATTTCATTATTTTTCTTAATAACTTACATTGGCACACTGATTTTCAACATATTTTCTCTTTTAAGCTGAAGATATATTGTTAATCCAAATATTAAAATAAAGGTTGTCTAATAAGCCATTCCGTAAATAGAGTGCTAAAAGTCGATGCTCTGAGTGCTCAGTTGATTTTGTAAATGCTCGGTGCTCCGTAACATTTACATTACCATTCAGGGCTCGCTTGGAACTCGAATATTTACAATATCAATATCATTTGATATAAGATATTCAGATACAATCTGTATATTTTCGAGTCGGGATGTATTCCATATATTATTGTCTACATTGGTGCAGAATATAGTATTAATTTTAGATGTGCCATTAAAAGTTATTAAATATGAACCATTTAACTATATCTAATTGGTCTGTTATAATTACAAGTTTATTTTCGACCTTAAAAATTTCTTGCATTTTATCATTGTTTAAAATTTTAGTAATAAATGTGTCCATTAAAATCATAAGATCGTAAGTAAGCAAACGCAGACGATATTTTCTGAGTGGAATTTCTTGATCTTTACAGGCTTTTTTGAATTCGTCAGATAAAGATTTTATCTCTTTAAGTATTTTAGAATTGATAACGAATTGGTTGTTATTATTTTGTATTAAATCTTTGTTTTTTGTTGGACTATTATGAAATCATGTTCCCGCTAACCATTTCCAAATAGTGCCTATTGCATTAATGCCTCTTTACGATCACTGTGTATGATTTGAGAGATACAAATTTTAATAATTTTTAAGTCCTAGAAGATCTTCTAAAGAAAATTCTTGCAGTCGTGTTTATTCTGAAATTCTGTTTAAAGTTAATATATTAATATAATATATATAAATATCTATATAAAAACTTCGAGATAATCTTTTTTCTTTCTTCATGTTTTATTTCTTGTAAATTACCTTTCCAACGTAGTAATTCTTACTTTGCCTATCTTTATGGTGAAAGTGCAACATTTTCTCTTGAGCTTGTTGCTCCTAAAGTTTAGATATTTGTTTATAATTTTCATCAAGCCCTAAGTGGTTTTTGAATTCTATATAAGTCCTCCATAGTACAGTGAACTCCAATTGTTATATTAGGTCAATCCCTTAAGATTGATATTACTTTTTCTGGAGTTTCATACTCAATTATATGTCTAGTATTTCCGAATACATTAATCGACTCATGTATTGTATACCTTCCTGTTGCTATTAGCAATTGCAGCCTATTATTTGCGTCAAGAGTTGCGGTTTGCATCGACAGCAGCGCATGCACGAACGAACAGTTCGCCGACATACTTATTGAATATTGACTACCTATACTTTTTCTCGCAGAAGACTTACAAGAGCCCGCGGAATGATTGATCACTTGGATCTGTTGGTGGAGTTTAATTTCTGTGACTCAAATCTCGTATCCGAGGAGATTTAGCTTCAATTCGGTGATATCGAATTTATTTGCGTAAAACTTTCAGTTTCTGGTAAATTTTTATTTATTACGTGTTCTGACATCCTTTCTAAGGTATGTTAGACATGACCCTGGAACAAATTAACCATATCAAAAACTCGTTGGGTCGGTTACTCGATCTATGCTTTATCTCAGATTCGGACTCCGTATTTATATCTAGGGCTCTACCAGTTCTGGAGCTGGCGATCAATGCTGGACCACTCCAAGTGACTGAACCTACAAAAAAGTTCACTGTTTTTCGACTATCTTAAACTCAATACTTCTTTCTCAGATTTTTACTGGTCCGTTCTCTACTCGTGCACTGATTTGATTACAGCTTTAAACATATTTTACCATGCATTAATCCTAATTTTTGACATACGTGTTCCGATGAGGTACCCGCCCAGAACGGATAACCCCCCTTGGTTTACCAAGTGCTTAAACATCTTGAAGAATATAAAGTGCAGGCTTCATAAAAAATACTTAAAAACTGGGACTCCTTTTAGTATCTCTTAATACTTAGTTGCTTGGTAAAATTGTACCGTGCTTAACGCTCAGTGTTATAAAGATTATTTAATAATAATTTTATACTTTCGTTGAGACTAAGCGTAAAACAAAAACCCTCATTCAGCACTAACACTTAAAATTTTATGTTCGTCAAGTGTTTTCACATCACATATTCACTTTCGACAATCTCTAGGTAGCCTTACTTCTACTGTGTTCCGCATACGAATCTGGTCATGCGACCTTTTTTGACTTATTTTTATTTTTGAAGATCTTCAAGTGTAAAGCCGAACTTCTTGCCAGTTTCCGACGGTGTTCCTGGCAGTGTGCTTAGGTACTGAGTGTCTTCCCTGTGCAATTCTCTTTCTTTGACCTCTCTTTTGAAACGGCAACGTTTCCCCGTATTTAAAAAGAAAGTTTAAATCATTTCTTAACACAAGAATGGTGAAAAAAAAGAAAAGGGAAGAAAACTTCGGTTGCTGGTAATTAAATAGATATCTCTAAGTTACCCGCAATTCCAAAACTCTTTAAGAAAATCATTGTGCCCTTTTTGCAACATTAACATAAACTTGAACATAAACAAGACTTAATCGAATTCCCATTTTATTTTCTTAGGTAGATTGAATGTTACCTGACTGGTAGAACGCAACGAGTTTTTTTTAAAGATGTCTTGTCTGGTTTGGTTTATGATTCATCTGGTGTCCCTCAGGAAAGGTCCGCTGTTTTTGACATTATTCATAAATGACCTTCAAGTCGCTTTAAAATATTATTTAATTTAGTGTACGCAGATGATGGGAAACTTTGTAGTGAATGTAAAGATGCATCCTACCAGAGAAAACTTTAATCTGACCTAAACAACTTTTAATTTCGGTGAAAAATGGTTGTAAGAATTCAATGACCCTTTTGTCACTAAAACTTTATTTGTCTCTCTCGTTCGTTCAATCTTAGAGTAGAAAACTTTAATTTGACCTAAAGAACTTTTAATTTCGGTGAAAAATGGTTGTAAGAATTCAATGACCCTTTCGCCACTAAAACTTTATTTGTCTCTCTCGTTCGTTCAATCTTAAAGAATTTTTCTTGCGTCTAGAACCCGCAGTAACCACCAAGACCGCATAGAATCTGACCATAAAACTTCCTTATTGGGAAACAAACCTACATCTTCGGTCTTATAACTTACCGACGTAAGTGTTTATTATCGTTGTGTTTATTACCAACAGCCAAGCCCTAATAACTCGATTCAAAAGCAACTTAACTTAAAAATAACTTTATTAACCTACTTAGCACACACATAATTTCGTCGTTTCTAACCTTATATAATCGGTACGATCCCTGTGTTCCGAGCCATACGTTAGACGCCTGCTCCCTTCGGTCTGTTGGGCAGGATGGGTTGCACGTCAAGGAACGGGAGTCATGTAAAAAAAAAAGATAAGTTGCACACAGCTCAATGCGAGGCAAAGTTTTCATCTTGAGGGGAGCTTCTTTAGATTTGGCTGTCAGTAAGGACACTTTTAAAGCTTCAGCAGTTTGAGTGCGAACGTAGATGCACGCTCCATATGCTTGCATAGAAGAGTCAGCGAAACCGTGTATCTCAATCGGGACTTGTGGATCTGTGTGAACAAATCGCGATACCATGACTTTGGGCAGTTGAAGCAGAGTTGCCTTAAAGGCTTCCTACAACGATAGTAGCGATGGTAGCAACTCGTCCCAATCTAATTGTTATAAGCCATAGCTCCTGTAAAAGCATTTTTGCCTTTGTGCCTGTTGTAGTGGGGCGGTGTTGCCGGAAAAAGATGCCTCTTGATTGTGCTGGAAGTCGGGGGAGTCGTCGAATCGCCCGTCTGGTTTATTCACTTCATACAAGAAAACTGAACTTAACTTAACTTAGCATAAGAAAAGACGATCGCCGACGGCCGACCGCTGCACTTGGACCCGAGAGAGCGAGAGTGCAAGATTGTTCAGAGAGGGGCGAGGGCGGATGCACTCTTCAGCGCGGATGCGCTCTTCAGCGCGGTTGCACTCTTCAGCGCGGATGCGCTCTTTAGAGTGGATGCGCTCTTCAGCGCGGATGCGCTCTTCACGCGCTCTTCTTCGGCGGCACATTAGCCCCTCATCTGAACATCCCGCCCCCTTGCAATCACTCGGGTTGCAACAGCTCCCCTCGTCGCTACGGTTGGTGACAGGCTCCGGACACGACCCATCCAAAAACGGTGCTCTGGGCCACTGGCAGCCCGTCCTGGATCTTCAGGAAGCCCGGCTGCATGATCCGCGGGTACATGTCCGCGCCCAGGACAACGGAGATCGTCGCTGGCAGATAGAACCGCTCATCCGCCAATGTCACGCCTCGGAAGTGGGCACGCACCGCCTCGCTCAGCTCTCGAGACGGCGTATGAACGCGCATGTGAGGCTCGATTTTGAAAGCGACCTTCAGCCGTACGCTATCATCCATTTTGGAACCCACGGTGGCCGAACATACTTGTTCGTCCCCCACGCTGGTAGTGGGCAGACGGAAACTCGCCGCTAGCGATGCGTCGATGCAGCTTGAGGGCGTACATGGGTCGATAAGGGCCCCCGTGTCGAAGATCCGGGTCCCGGTGTCAATGCGCACTATCGCGGTCGGCAACACATTGACGCTGTTCCGCTGCAGCAGCGACGATAGGGTGGGCGCAGCGGCCGCGTCCTTCGGGGGCTCTTGACGAGAAGCGGAAAATTGCCTAGGCGCGGATGACGCGGGCGGACGAGCGGTGGACGGCACCCGATGAGTGGCGGACGCAGGCCGTGGAGCATCTGAAGCCTGCCGGCCAGTGGCGGAAGAATGCCGAGGAGCTGCCGACGAGCGCCGGGAAGTCGATGGCCATGGATCGGCTTGTGAGTGCCGGAAAGTGGCGGACGAAGGCGGCGAAGCAACCGAAATGCGCCTGGAGTTGGCAGACGAAGGCCGCGAAGCAACCGAACCACGCCGGGAGTTGGCGGACGACGGCCGAGCGCCAGCTGAGACACTCCGTGTACTGTCTCCCGCGCTCCGTGACTTGTGCTCCTCTTGACGCGGCTGCCGCCGAGACCGTGGCTTCTCCACGAGGTGCAGCAGCGAGTGGTGATCCTGACCACACGTTCTACAGCAGTCCCCACGCCGACACGATCCGTCGGAGTGCTCGTGAGCCAGGCAGCTGGAGCAATACCGGTTCACGAGAACCGCCCGGAGCCGCTTCTCGGCACTGAGACGTAGAAAGCGCCGACACTTCTTCAGCGGATGGATCCCACTGCAGACTCGGCATCGGTAGGACTGGGTACCTCGAGTACATCTGCTCTCCAGTGACTGGGCGCTGCGTGGACGTGGCGAAGCTGACAGCTCGGAACCCTTCTGCTCGGGGTCGCGTAAGGGGAGCGTCACAACGTACTTGCCACACTCGTCTCTTCTCGTCGTCTGGACAAAATTGTGCTCGCAAACTGAATCCGATTCCGAATTAATCTGAGTGGGCACATCCTCCACCTCCCAAAATTTGGTGAGTAGCTGATCCAGCGAGTCACCGAGGCTACGGGCAACTCGTGTGGAAAAAACGGACACGCTGCGAGGGTTGGCTGGAGATAATGGGCCTGTCAGCACCCATCCAAAAATGGTTTCCCTGACCGAGAAGTGACCCGCAGATGTTAGCCCTGGTATTACCGAGGAGAATGGACGGAAGAATGTCAGCTCCTATTAACACATCGACTTGGGAGCTTTCAAAGAAGTTGGGGTCCGCCAGGGGAATGTCGGGCAGCCCCTTGAGGCGATCTCGCGCAATCGGATATGATGGCAGATTTCCTGCCAACTGCGGAAGAACGTAAGCCGCAGTCTCTAATTGTAGCCCGGGTCTCGACGGCGACCGAATGGAGAAATGGCACAATTTAGTAGACTGCGCGGCAATGGTCTGATTAAGACCGGACACTTGGGCTTGAATAGTCTTGAAGGGAAGCTTGACAAGGTTGAACAGTCGTTCAGTTATGAACGTCGCTTCGGACCCTGAGTCTATCAGTGCTCGTGCCTGGAAACTGCACCCCAGATGGCACACGTTGATAAGGGCAGTGCCCAATAGGACGGCTCCAGACCCGGAGGCGAAACACACCTGCACATCCGACTGATCCTCTGAGCCGTTTGTGCTTCTGGAAGGTTGTGCGGGTCGAGCCCTTGCTGCAGTAGGCGGACTTGGAGCCGTAGTGAACGGATTGCCGCGGTGCAGGAGGGTGTGATGTCGGCTGTGGCATGTGAAGCAGGTATGGGCGCTCGTGCAGTCTCGCTGCTGGTGCCCTCGAGCAAAACAGTTCAAGCATAACTGCTTCCTCTTAATGTAGTCGGAGCGCCCGTCCACGTTCATTTCTAGGAAACGCGGACATAAGCGGATAGGGTGGTTTTCCCTCGAACAGAGGTCGCATCCCTTTTGGCCCGGAGCCACTCGAGTCTCGTACGAATGGAGCCTCCGTGCAGGGGCAGCAGGGAGTCCCGACCTTGGCGGAGATTGCCCGGAGCCACTAGGCCTAACGTCGTCGATGGCCTCCAGAGTGCGATGGCGCTCTGTCAGGAAGTTATCTAACTCCTTCCATGTTGGAATTTCGGCCTTATTATGTACGGATTGCTCCCACATAGAAAGTGTGACCTTGGGGAGCTTTGAGGAAATCATAAAGACCAGGAGACAATCCCACGCCTCAACATTGATGGCGGACATTTCTAGGGCTGTCAGACAACTCTGAATGGTGGCTTGCAGTTCCCTCAGCGCGACCCCGGACTCTTGAGAAATAGCCTGGAGGTTGAAAAGGATCTTCAACTGGCTATTGACTAACAGCCGCCGATTCTCAAAACGGTCTGTGAGGCTTTGCCACGCTGCGACAAACCCCCTCATGGGTAAGCGGAGCCTTAGCAACAATGGCGTGAGCGTCACCACTTGTTTTGGACAGCAAGTGAAACAACTTCTCTACCGGGGTGAGCCGCGAGTTTTGGATATAAATGGCCGCAAACAAGTCTCTAAAGGTGGGCCACCGAAGGTAATCACCCGCAAAGACCTCGGTATCCACTGGAGGTAACCGACAGCCTGTAGACGCGGGCGTGTGGACATTGACGGAAGCCTGCGTGGATTGGGAGGCAATTTTCTCCCGAAGCTGGGCAATACACCTCGAATATACGGAGTAACAGTAGCTGTACTTCGATTCCAGCACTGCTGAGGTGGCCGAATTGTCGTCGGACACGGCGAGCAAATCGGAGCAGCTCTCATAGCACTTCTCCACCTTCTCCCAAAGTGCCCGAATTTGGTCTCGATGGACTTCGCACATGTATTGGGAACTTGTTTCTGGGCCTCCCGGGGTATTGATGTTGGCCTCAAATTGGCTAATTCGATCTGTCTTTTTCTTTCTTTTTTTTCAGCGCCACGTCGGCCGCACTTTGAGCCATTTTTACAACGGAGCGAGTCTGCCTCTGTGAAGGATCGGGGATTGTATTGACGTTTTCGTCACTCTTTGCCCTTTGAATGGCCCTGGTCGCCTTAGGCTTCAAAAGAGGCGTCCGCGGAGATGCGGATTGAGATCTGTTCAAACTGATGGATGGGATCGGACGCGGATTTTTGTCGTCTCCCGTGGGCATTCTCAAAAGTCAATTAGCTGGTCAGCGCTTGGCGACTGACTTGCGTCGTTCGAAGCGGTGGCTGGTCACACTAAAGTGATGAGAACGGTGAAATCGCGGATGGATTGCGATCACAGGGAACTAGTAGGCCCTAGCGGCGCCGATGTCGAAAGGAAGATCGTGTGCGGCACAAATCGAATCTGAAAACAAAACTTCAGGAGCCCAACAACCCAGAAGTAGACGAGGTTTGGTGAGATTGTAGGCGGATGTTGCCTGATGCGGAGTGGAAGCTGCGCTAAGGGCACGGAGAATGGACACGTACCGTTCGGAATTCACCCCGAAGGAAAAAAAACCAGCACCAAAAAAAAAACACAACACGGCTACTGAGCCGGCGAGGTTGCGAATTTAGGCGACACAATTACGGATTTGTAGTGAAATGCCGGTTTTTTTTTTTTTTTAATACAGATTTTATTTCAGTTAAATTTATAATTATTTATTCCCTGAAATTGGACGCAGAAAATATATGGAATGCATGCAAGTATGTATATGTATGCTCGTGAGGCCTAGGTTGGCACAGTGGACTGCGGACTGTATAAATAGAGGAACTGAAAGCTGTGTGGTGTAAAAAAAAAAACACTGATTGGGAAAAAAAAATATATTACGCCAGCGGCGGACTGTTAAATGACTTTAGGAATTTTTGAAATAAATCACACCGGCTGGCCAATATTAATTATGCTTTATTTTCGTCACCACACAATTTCACAAAGTATGTATGTATATATGCAAGTATATGTATGCACGTAAGGCCTAGGTTGGCACAGTGGACTGTGGACTGTATAAATGGAGGAACAGAAAGCAGTGTGGTGTAAAAAAAAGACACTGATTGGAAAAAAAAATATTACGCCACCGGTGGACCGTTAAATGAATTTAGGAATTTTTGGAAATAAATCACACCGGCTGGCCAATATTAATTATGCCTTATTTTTGTCACCACTGTTTCACTGTTCACTTGGTCAATTTTACGCGGCTTAATTGCACCAAAAAAAGAAAAAGGTATGGTTGTATGTGTGTATATTATATGTATGCACATATGCCTCGACCGTTGGCAAGCGAATAGCGGAATAGCAAATAACGGGGAGGCCGAAAACGGCGAGGAATATGGCGGCACACAAAACGGAGTCGGATGGAAAATTTGGCAGAATATGAAGACGAATAAGAGTAGAAAAATCTCAAACTGCCGTTGTGTCGGAAAACTCGGACTTGGAGTTGACACGGAAAGGAAATAAATCTTGCAGCCGTGTGAACGAAATTTTATGTTCGGGCCACTGCTGAAGACCGGCAGAGAGACGGAGACGGAAAAAATTTCGTACTTATCTTTTGGCGGAACACTGCCGAGAACTGCTGGTAGAAGAAGATATCCAGAATCCAAAGTATCCAGAATATCCAGGAAATCCGGCTCGAAGGACCAAATGTTGTAGTGGGGCGGTGTTGCCGGAAAAAGATGCCTCTTGATTGTGGTGGAAGTCGGGGGAGTCGTCGAATCGCCCGTCTGGTTTATTCACTTCATACAAGAAAACTGAACTTAACTTAACTTAGCATAAGAAAAGACGATCGCCGACGGCCGACCGCTGCACTTGGACCCGAGAGAGCGAGAGTGCAAGATTGTTCAGAGAGGGGCGAGGGCGGATGCACTCTTCAGCGCGGATGCGCTCTTCAGCGCGGTTGCACTCTTCAGCGCGGATGCGCTCTTTAGAGTGGATGCGCTCTTCAGCGCGGATGCGCTCTTCACGCGCTCTTCTTCGGCGGCACATTAGCCCCTCATCTGAACAGTGCCCAAAGAATCGAAAAGTAGCGCAGTCACCGATAGTTTGCTTCGTTTTGTCACACGAAGATCCAGGAAAGAGTCATCACATCGAAATTGAAAGTAATCTTTGCCAGCTAACCAAACCACATCAAGGGCTTTAGTTACATCTGAGTAAGCCAATAATGGTATAACAGCGCAATCAGATGTGGAGATCTCTGGGCAGTTTAAAAACCACTTTGCCAATTCGAAACCCGCCTCTTGCAAAACCAGAGAAACTTCATCACGAAGGCGTTGCAGGTTCTCAACGCTTCCGGCGCCTGTCAACAAATCAACATAAAATTCTTCTGAATGACCTTCGCAGCATTTGGATACTTAGCTTCAAACAGAATTAAACACTAGATTGCAATAAAAGGTGCTTCAGAAACTCCACACTATGACCTGAAAATTTCGGTCAGCTTCGTCGACCATCACCGATATCAAAAATATACATAAACAATGATATCCCAGGACAACCTTGTGAAAAATTGCTTATAATAATTTTGGAATTTAGTTTACTCTTTCAAGCTTTTTCAAATCTTATAAACTGCTTTATGTAGACAAAGAACCGCCAGTTTGTCAAGAGCAACCAACAATTATATGGAAAACGAAAAAGAGAGCAGAAGGATTTTATAATGCATGATAATAATAACAGTTTTTTTAGGTTTGTGGGCATCAGAGTGGGCATGGCCAAGAGAAAGCTCGTGGCAAGTTGCAGTGGATTCTCTAAAATACGTATTCTTTAACAAAAAATTTGAATTTAGTTCCCGAAACTTTTGCATTTTCGTTTTTTCGGGTTTTGAGGGCGTTAGGGTGGTCGTGGCTGGATGGGAAAATCAATTCGCATTGGGAGCATCCTAAAAAGCTACATGCTTAGTCCGAACATTCTATCACTTGTAGTGACTTGAGATATCACTTTTCTAAAAAATGTGAAAACCATCTTTCGAGCTTGGTGGGCGTAAGAGTGGGCGTGGCAGGATGCTGAAATAAAATTGCGCTGTTACAGACGTTGCGTCTCAACGTTGTATCTCTTATAGTTCCGAAGATCTCAGCGTTCATACGGACAGACAGACGAATATAGCTTAATCGAGTTCTTTATTGAAACTGATAAAGAAGATTTATACTTTATAGGGTCGGAAACGCTTCCTTCTACCTGTTATATACTTTTCAACGAATCTAATATACACCTTTTAGTCTGCGAGTAACGGGTAACGAAATTTATTTTTATTTTTATTATCGCTATTACAAATTTTGAATAGTTTTTTAACTTTAAGTATCATTCGGTATTCCAAAACGGGCTGCCTGCCTCGAATCCAATGATCAATAATCAAACCTCGGCTTAAAAGATTTATCCCAAAAAGAGTCGGAAAATAGGTTGATTGGCCAATTAAATTTTAAATACAAATTCTGCCGGAAATTGGTGTTTAGATTAGCGGACTACAGGTCTCATACTGAGTGAGTTTGATCTGGTGGGAATAATTTGGTGGCGTAGTTGACAGAATTTGCTTACCACGGATTTATTTCGGGTCTGTCAGAGTTATTTGAAAATAAGTTCTCGGCTCAACGTTTTTTATAAATTGGGTAAGAGTGTAATGTGTCATATAACATGCACTTTTCTTGTATTTGTGATAACAAATGCTCTGCCGTTAGATGAATTTAAAAACCCCTGATCTACTTTGGAGTCAAAATTTACGCCATGCCTATTAACAGAATTTTTATTGAGGACGCCAGAACAATGTAATCCAGGAAATTATCTAAACTGAATTATTTGGTCACAAATTTTAGACTTATTTTTAAGAAAACGATTTGACATAAATACTTGTTTATTATTTTTCTTCTTTTTCATTTTTATAATTTTCTTGAAAGCATGGGCTCCACGCTAACTTATATGCCCAACCTATGATGATTTTTACCGGTTAAGGCAAGATGGATCTTATGATCGCGTGAAAGACAAGCCTACTATAACCGGAAGTAGTGAAATCATACAACAATCGGGAATAGGGAATTCGGTTTTTTTATTCAAGTAAGATTTCAGTATGCCTCCGATGACTAGACAGGTCTGTACCTATGGTCTTCATATCCTTTTCTTTTTCCATTTATTCATGACCCTTTCTTAGGCCCAGATACCCTACTCTACAGAGGCTTACTGCTAGCTGTGGCAAAAAATATTATAAAAATATTTATTAAAATTAAGGCGAAATAATACTTTTAAAAACACAATTGGGGGTGATTAAAAAAAAGGTTGAAATCGACATGCAAAATATTATAATATAATAAGAGGGTAAATATAAACAAAAAAATTTAAATAATCTATATATTATATGAAAGTGCAATCAAACTATCATCAAAACTATTTCTAAAATAACATAGACGAATAGACGATAGAACATTCACATAGGCTTTTTATTTTTGCATTTTCTGCAGGAAGGTTTATATATATTTATGAGACAACGCCCAAAACAAAAGATTTTGCGGTTTACCTCGCAGTCGTGGTACCTATGACCGTCTTGTTGGTATTTCCAGCAAATTAACCTATTTCTCCGTCCGCTTCGACATCTGAAATTTCGGTAGCATCATACGATTGGGCTTCCTCTACTACTTCTGGAACACTTTTAAGGAACGGAACCGTCTTCTGGTAGCTATAATTTCCCTTTACGTCCTCTGAAAACCTTTCTCTATGCCGACAAATTTCGCGCAAGCTATCTACTGCGCTGACTCTGCCATTTAACAGCTCATGACTAACTTCCGGTCTTAAACTTCTGCTCAAAGAATCTACAATTTCGCGTTCAGGCATTGAAAATTAAAAATTATCCGTAAGCTGAACGATAGCATCGTGAACTGTATTAAAATCTTCTTTTTCCTTTTGCTTCCTATCTCTGATCGCTTCTCTAATATCCACATCACTGTGACTGTCCCGATATTGATTCGGTAAAGCTCAGCAGAGCCCATCCTAGTTGACCAATCTTACCTATTTATAAAAACGCCAGTACAAATCCCGGGCCTTTCCCGCAAATAAGATACTCGCATTGCTGCACAAAGTCTTATAGTTCGAATCCAGTGTCTGCTCTGTAAGCGCCTGCACTGTGTAATTTTCTACACTCAAACCCTCTTTGCTACCACTAAACCTTAGCTTCTAACTGTTAACAATTTGATAAACTTTATCTGGCCTCTGGGAAGGCTCGTTGATTTCGGTCCTCGGTGTTGCTAGTCCTGAACCGGGTACCATGTTTGTTGAGCCTCCTACCCAAAAGTTTACCGACTCTGATAATTGACTCGCATTTATTTCGGGAGACACGATGGGTGGTGGCGTCATAAGAGCCGCTATGCTGGGTTGAATCAGATGGGCCAACTTTTCCGATAGCTGTGTGAGTAGCTCGTTTTGCATCTACCTCTTTGCAGATCGGACAAGTGCTTTTGGTCTTGGAATACAACTCAAAACAGGCTTTGTGGAACTTATGGCCACATTTAATTTGCAGCGTTGGTGCCATCGCCAAGGTCTTTTGTCATAAAATGCATTTAAGTGCAGACCAGGCGGCATTCTCGTCGTCCGACCCCATTCTTTCCTTTAAACTTTCAAATACTCCTAGATAAATACTGCTAATATACCCGTTACTCGTAGAGTAAAAAGGTACTAGATTCGTTGAAAACTATGTAACAGTTAGAATGGAGTGTTCGACCCTATTAAGTATATATATTTTTGATCAGGATCAATAGCGAAGTCAATGGAGCCATGTCCGTCTGTCCGTCCGTCCGTATGAACGCTGAGATCTCAGGAACTAACAGATACAACGTTGAGATTAAGCATGAAGATTCTTGAGGTCCCTAGATAGCGCAAGTTTATTTCAGCATCCTGCCACGCCCACAAATCACGAAAAACTAAAATCGCTGATATCTCGGGAACTATTAAAGATACACCGGCCACACCCACTGTTACGCCCACAAAGCTCAAAAGACGGTTTTCGCATATTCTAGAAAAGCTGATGCTTTGGTAACTATAAGTGATAGAATGTTCGGATTAAGCATGTAAGTTTTTATGATGCCTATTATGCGAATTGTTTTTTTTTACAATCAAGCCAAGCCCACACACCCCGAAAAACAAAAAATGAGAAAACCTCGGGAACTATAATAGCTAGAAAGTTGTGCTTAAGAATACGAATTTAAAAGATGCCACTCCAACTTGCCCTTAGTTTTCATCTGGCCACGCCTACTCTAACGCCCACAAACCGCGGGAAACTGTGTCGTCCATATTATTATATTGAATGTTTTCGTTTGACCTTGTATAACTTATTTTTGTCAATATCTATCGATATCCCAAAGGTTTGTTCAAATCGGAACATTATTTCGCTATTTATGAAGAAATTTAAGTTATAAGGCCTCACATGGGCAGTGACGTCACTATCAGTTACTCAACATGCTTTTTCCGACCATAGGTGGCGCTTGGGGAATTTCCACTAGCAAAATAAATATTTTAAAATTGTGTAAAACAGTCTGATAATCGATAATCGGCACTCAATTATAGCGTGTTCTCTTGTTTTTCTACTGCTCTCCGCACCATCAAACTTAGAGATCATAACCCCCTCAGCTTGATCAGATGTTCGCTCTCCGTGCTTCCCTTCTTTAGCAGCAGCCCTCAGTAAGCGAACAGCGAAAAAGACGATAAACAGTACTAAAATGTTTTTCCAGAATAATTGATTCTATAGTCATTCCAGTTATTTAGCTGAAATAACTGAAATACCTAAAAAACGTAATAACTTAACAAAGAAGACAATTTGAATGATTAGAACGAAAACAAGAGGAAACGCTATAGTCGAGTGCCGCGACTATAAGATACCCGTTACTGTTTTACAAAATTTTAAAATATTATTTTGCTAGTGGAAATTCACAAGGCGCCACCTATTGTCAGAGGAAGTATGTTGAGTATGCTTATAGTGACGTCACTGTCCATGTGAGGCCTTATAATCTTAATTTCTTCATAAATAGCGAAATAATGTTCCGATTTGAATTATCTTTGGTAAATCGATAGATATTAACAGAAATAAGTTATACAAGGTCAAACAAAGGCATTCATAATAATATTATAGACGCCACAGTTTTCCGCGGTTTGTGGGCGTTCGAGTGGGCGTGGCTCGATCGCATTGGGAGCATCATAGGAAACCTACAAGCTTAATCCGAACTTTCTATCACTTATAGTTACCGAGATATCAGCTTTTCTAGAAAATCCGAAAACCGTCTTTTGAGCCTTGTGGGCGTATGGGTGGGTGCGGCCGGATAGTAGTACTACTATAAGATGCGCTGTCATCTAAAGATTATACTTTCTGAATTTCAACTTTTTAACTGCAATAGTTCCTGAGATTTCAGCAATTTTAGTTTTTTGCGATTTGTGGGCGTTAGAGTGGGCGTGGCAGGATGCTGTAATAAACTTGCGATGTCCCGGGACCTCAAGAATCTTCATGCTTAATCTCAATTTTGTATCTGCTATAGTTCCTGAGATCTCAGCGTTCATGCGTACGGACGGACGGACGGACGGGCGGACGGACGGACAGACGGACATGGCTCAATCGACTTCGCTATTGATCCTGATCAAGAATATATATACTTTATAGGGTAGCAAAAGCTTCCTTCTATCTGTTACATACTTTTCAACGAATCTAGTATACCCTTTTACTCTACGAGTAACGGGTATAATTATCATAATATATTTTGCCAATAGGCATAGTTTTTTCCCCTGCGAATTACTACTGGCCTTGAACTGATATACAACCCGACAATGTAAAAGAAACTAAGAACTAAGAGAGTATGAAAAAAATCGCGCTGAACAACAACTAACAGCGCTGCTGCGCGGGTAGTCCGCCATGGTCCGTTATCGCTATTAAGAAATGCGCTCTTCCTTACTGAAAATGAAGCATTTCACTTTTGCCATCATCTGTGGCCTGCAAATTCCTTCTAAAAGGTTTTTACAGTAAATTCTATGCAGAAGAAAAAAAGATTATGCTTTAGCTCATAAAGACTTAGCCCTTCACTACAGCAAATCATCCGTAGTCAGACTAACCATTACCAAAATCTAACGAGCATTTGCTTCTTCTAAGCGTATTGATATGCTTTGGGGCTCCCCTGGAAAAGAAGTGTATAGGCAAGGTAATGTTCCTCTTCTACTTTTGTTTAACGTTGTCGACTGACCATTACTGATAATTCGATTAGTCGTTCTTCCAGTTCGCCAGATCGGAAGAGCACCGGAATTGAAATAATTTTTGTTTTGAACTTGAATGGTAGCAGCTGTGTTAATATCCACCCTGACAAACCCAGTAGCGGTTGAATTAGTTCACTGCCGAATTGCTGACATTCTAGACAGGAAGCTATTGCTAGTATGAGTTTGTGAGCACATTTGAAAATATGGACGACACGTTGGGTGCAAAAGAATTAATAATCATTAGTATCGGAATTACATATAACTGTAATAATTCGGACTCAAGGCGAGATGGAATTCGGACCTGTACTGCCAACAACTGGACCGCTTGAAGACAGCACTCATGCAGAAGAGGCCGAATTGTCTTCCACCAGGACAACGCCAGGCCACTCACATCTTTAGTGACGCGCCAGAAGCTCCGGGAGCTCGGATGGGAGGTTCTTTTGCATCCACCGTATAGTCCAGATCTCGCACCAAGTGATTACCACCTGTTTCTGTCCATGGCGAACGCGCTTGGTAGTCTGAAGTTGGCCACAAGAGAGTCCTGTGAAAATTGGCTCTCCGTGTTTTTTGCCAATAGGGAAGCGAGCTTCTATGAGAGGGGCATTATGAAGTTGGCATCTCGTTGGGAACCCGTCATCGAACTTGAATCGCATTATTGTAACCAATTTTATGAACAATTGAAAATTCAATAAAACTACCGCAAGACTTTTTTGACCACCTAATATATGGAACTGAGCGCACGCGACCGATGCACTATGGTCCGGATTCCCGATTAGGTGGCATAAAATCAAATATTGCATCTATCGAGCTGAAACTTGGCATACTTCATTAATAGACCATTCTAAACATTTAAGCAAACTTTCAAGTAAGTTTGACCACGCCTACTCCAACAGCCCATATACACATCATGACGTATACGTGATATTTTATTAAAATTTGTTTTCTTAAACATATTTTTATTATTTTCTTTTATTTTATACTTATTGCTTTTTGTTTATTTTATTCTATATTAATCTGTTACAAGAAGTCAAAACTAAAAATATAAGTGTAAGCATATACATATGTATTCAGTAGTTTTCTACGGCCAATTCAAACGAAAATGGATTTATTTCATTTGATGCGGAATCATCTGAGTCATCTAATAGATTATTAAAACTTTCGTTATTAAGAAAAGACTTTGTATTACTTTGAACAATATTATGGAGTGCTTCTAAGAGTTCGATTACATCTTGGGGAAGCGGTTGTTTCTTATGACGTGCTGTCCTTTTCTTAATACCCATACTTGAGATAAGTGGATCTGATGAGTCCATTTGCCTATCACGTTTGTAAAATTTATTTCGTGCTTCTGAAGCATTTTCCCCAAGACAGCCAACCAGGACTACTGATGCAGCTACTATTTGCGATCAATGTATTAGAATCTTGTGTAGAGTTGGTGACATCGGATACCACGGGTAATGTAATGTGTATAGACGAATAGTTTTATCGGAGAAATTTTTGAGGATCGATTGCAAATTAACAGTTAATAGCTACTAGAATAGTATGCAGACTATTAATTAGCTCCAAGTCGAGTTCTAAAATGTATGCAAATAATTTTGTATTAGAAAAAGCCTTTCTAGCTGTATTGCCATCGATCGTGTTTCCGTTGCCATTCTGTTTCGGCTTATCTACATGCAATCCCATTTCTTGCCACATTCGCTTTTGTACACGTTCTTTTTTAGAAATCATATCGAGTTTGTCACTTTCGAGTCTTGCTTGCCACTTTTTAAACTTCAATCTATAAGATATTTTTAGGAGTAATTCAAAAACACGTATCCACGTGTGTAGTGGACTTATTCCATACTGAAGGTGCCCAGGTTTCGGCTTAAAAGAATTCTGGTCAATCGTATCCATAAATTGTTTTGGGCTTGCTCCACAAATTGAACATAATTGGCAGGAATTCGTGCCCGTTAAAACGTTTAAAACTTTTCCGTCTATAAGTGTCATGTACATATCAACTGCGATAGTGATTTTCATTTCCTTTAAAATGGTTAATACGAAGGGAATCAAATGTTCTATTTGCCTGTCCAAATCGTTTTTCTCTGCAAGGATGTGATCTTTTGTTTCTTTTGCGAATTCAATTTTTAGAGGGCGACAAAATCTTACAGATTGCGGAGTTCTGTTATTCCAAAATATGGTTCCTGCATCATCAATAAGCTTCAGGGGTATCATGGTAGTAACAAATAAAGACTGATCTGAGGTGTCTTTTTCGTTACATTCAAATCTTTGTTTGTACATACTCTGTCCAGATTATCCATCAAATCCGTAACTCACAATTAATTTAAGGCTTGACACAGTTTCCAAACTTACAAATACTTTCTCCTGCATCAATACAATTCGGCTGGCAGTATGATTTAATAAATCTTGTAAAGCAACCTTTGCAACTGTTTCTGTCGCTGCTGTTATCCCCACAAGTCTCAATCGTAATTTAGCTTCCAGTACTTTGTGGTAGTTGGGGTATACGTCGCAATTATGCCGTTTGCTTATTTGACGAATTTCATTGTACAATTGTTTACTTAATGAATTGTCTATGAAAAATTCCAAAGCCTCATTTATTGTAAGAGGTATTGGTTCTGCTGTATGAAGCTTTCTTTTAGCTTCATTTGCCTCTGCTTCTGACATATTACAATTGCCAAGTAAAAATGCAACACTATGTTCATTTGATTTCCTTGCTGATATTGAAGCTGCATGTATCAAAAGTTGCGTATCATTTTCATTATCAAGTGCTCCTTGACCCGCGAGTTTTCTTTTAAGGCGCGATCCTCCTTCATCATAAGTCAGTTTTGGTCTTCCCTTTTTTAAATTTTCCACCTCCGAGCGATTTTCCAAATGTATTTTAAGAGACTTTAATAGCCACTGTGAATGCTTTTCTCTGAATGTTCGGACATTCCGACTACACTTTTGCAGGTTTGACGTAACATAAATTTCAAAACTTCTTAGTTTTTTATTTATTTCTCTGCTTTTTTCGTCGCTCAGTGTACATTCTATTTGGCCAAATACAAATTCAGCCAGCGCGGTAGAGTGGCGCCCGTTGTCCATCCACACGTCCAGCAACGTGGCGTGACAGAACTCAAGCACATCTAAATAATTAAATCATCGGAAAAGCCGCAAAAAGCCGCAAACCGGACTGTTATTACAATTTAATATAAAGTGTCTACTATTGTTTAACATACATTACACAACGCACAAATACGCAGAACACTTTTTTTTCCTTTACAGAAGACGAACACTTTTGTCAGCTTTTTGATTTCCTTGGACAACACAAAACAGTACACATATATAACGTTAAACAAATTGAAAATCCGGGAGAGTTTTCCCGGAAAAATTACTTTTAAAAAATTTAAGCAAAAAAAAAAAGACTTGCGACTAGCGGCTGGGGAATTTTCAAGAAGCGAAACAAACGAAACGAAACGAAGTTGACTCCAAAAGTTTATTGCTGCTGCTTCGAGGTTCGATCGGTTAATGTTCTCCCGAGAGCAGCATAACATTTCGCATAGCCACGAACTGAAAAGCTTAGCAGTTAGATCACAACAACTCGGCTATGCTCAAGATTGAGTGAAACTGATAAGCTTTTGTACATTGGTTTAAGGTGATTTATTTACATCTTGGCTGCGTATTCAATTAATTATTTCTTTTCATCTATCCTTAAAACTAACAATAAAACTTAATCTACTGCGCCAACACAAATTACAACACAAACTGTGTTTATTATTCGTAATTTACATACCTCATACTTCAATATCCGTTTTAAAAAATAGAAAAATATTGTTTAGTTTAGATTTGCCAAGCGCTCAAAGGTATTAAAAGTTTCCCGCCAATTTTGTCACAAAAATCAGATGTTCAATCACCAGACTTTAAACATCTGTAAAAATTGAAAGGTTGCATTTTTGACAAAAGTATTTATTGATACTTTAAATCTAGTTCATCTAGTTTAAATATATAAAAAAAAAATTCAGATTTTCTTCCATAAAATTTTGGACTTTATGCCACCAAATCGGGAATCCGGGCCATAGTGCGATGGTCCGGCTGCTGTTTGTCGGCAATGAGGGGCTGTTGGTCTTGCTGCAGATTCCATTACTGCTGAAAGACAAGCCTTCTATAACCGGAAGTAGTGAAATTATACCACAATCGGGAACAGGGAATTCGGTTTCCTTTAGTCAAGTAAGATTTCAGTATGCCTCCGATGACTGAGCAGGTCTTTGGGCCGCCCTACCTAAGGTTATCATATCCTTTTCTTTTTCCATTTAGCTGTGACGATTTCGTTGGCGTCTACGCTGAGGTAGCTTCACATCACTTCATAAACAACATTTTGGTGCGCTTGACGATGTCGGTACTATGGGTTGCTACTCGGGAGTAACTGCTGCTGTTACTGGATGTTTGTGCACCTGACCTAGCACTCTTTGTTTCTTGTATAACTTTTATCACAATCGCTTCTTGAACCAACATCACAAGATGCATGCCAAACTAGGAATGGCGGCTAATACGCCGCCAAAAAGGCGGCAACATATCTCTTCTATTTCTCCTATAACTCCGTTTCTCCATTTAACGCTGCCAGACTTCCAATCCTCCCCAGCGAGATCTAGATGGCGCCACCGACTCTTACCAAGCATCTAGATAGCGTTGGACCATCCGCATTTGCACCAAGAGCTACAAGCGCTTTCCTTATCAGAAAAATCATATTTAATAACTGATGTCCAAGCTCTTCTGAGGACTTATACCCTTAACATTTCGTTATAAACTGTAAAATAATTTTTAATTTTGGTTTGTTTTGTGGGGGTATGAGTCGGTGAAGCAAATAAATTATTTACCTTGAGCTGCGGCGACTTCTCTAGAAGTACATACAAGTATGCATAATCCTAACTTTCTGTGTCATAGTTTTGGAGATCTAAGCGTTTTTCCGCGTGTTGTGGGCGTTAGTGAATGCGGAAACCATTTTTCGAGCTTTATATGTGTAAGCAAGGCAGTGGCCGGATAATGGTATCACTTTACGATGCACTGCCATTTCAATATTATATTATATTTCTAACCACGTCGTCGTATGCAGACGTGTATTTTATTGTGCTCCGGGAAAAAAAGTATTCAATAATATCCAAAAAATACAGTGACTGGTTTCGTAAACGCTTTCGGCAATGGGATCGTGAATGTTTATATTGATTAATTAATTAATTAATATAAAACATAACACTAATTCTAACAAACTCAATCTCGACTGCAATGAGTTTAAACGACGTTCGCACACAACGTCAACGTGAGCAAGACGAGAGACGGCTTTCAGTACAAAGAAACAACGCTTACTTCTCTTTCAAAGCAACCGAAAGTAATGCAAGCTCTTCCCAAACACGGTCAATTACCCCAAATTTGACCGAATTCTTAAATGTAGAGAGCGAGAGAGCGCGTTCTTGCTCCCCCTCGCTACCATCGATGTCTCTGCAGCCAAAGAGCGCAGCAACTAGCACCGCAATTTCTTTGACAACGTCAACCGTAATAACAACAACAACCGGAACTGTAACGACAGCGCGTTTAACGACGTCATCAGCTAGCAGCGCAAACATTAATAATTCTGCCGCTGCGCTGCCCGAAAAAGAGAACAAAAACAAGGAAAATATTAAGCCGGCTGTGCAGAATGGTATGGATCGCTACATCCCCCTAAACTCTCAACGCAAAATAACCCGTGGCAATGCTAACATAGCTGCAATAGAAACGCCCACTAACTCAAACCGTTTTAAAATCTTGGCAGACTATGAGGATGATGCCGAATCTACTGAAGTCGAAAAAAGCAAGACTAAGCCCCCGCCAATTTACATACGAGAAAAAAGTTCCAACGTTCTTGTCAACAAAATTATAGAGCTTATTGGCAAGGACAATTTTCACATAATACCACTCGTAAAGGGCAACATCCAGGAAACAAAAGTTCAAACGAAGTCTGAAGATAATTAAAAAGTATTATCAAAATATCTCACCGACAAAAAAAATAACTTTTATACTAATCAGCTAAAAAGCAGCAAGGGCCTGGAAGTCGTACTTAAGGGCATAGAGTCCTAAGTATCGCCTGCAGAGATAACAAAGGCGCTACAAGAGAAGGGATTTAGCGCTAAGACAGTCTTCAATATCCTTAACAGGGATAGAAAGCCGCAGCCACTCTTTAAGGTTGAGCTCGAACCAGAAATTAAGCCCCTAAAGAAATACGAAGTGCAATCTTCAGTTCCTGCTGCACCGCAGAATTACGGTTGAGGAGCCGCACAATCGCAATGGCCCGGTACAGACTGCGAACTGCCAAGAATTTGGCCATACAAGGTCCTACTGTAAACTGCGTCCGGTGTGTGTAGTTTGTGGTGAGCTTCATGACTCCGCACACTGCCCAGCGAGCAAAGATGACCACAACTCAAAAAAGTGCGGCAACTGCTGTGGAAATCACACTGCTAACTATAGAGGTTGCCCAGTTTATAAGGAGCTTAAAAGTCGTATCCACCAGAGGGGAATTACTGCCCGCACCCAAAAAAAAGGATAGCCTCAAGGTCAAATCCTGAAGTCTTCTTCTCGACTGCAGCCAGATCCTCAATAGGACCCATAAGCTCTGCCAAAAACTTACATACGCAAGTGGTTTAAAATCAGGTCTGTCTACCCCAACCTCAAAAAGCTCATTGCCGCAATCAGCATATCAAGAACCGAACACGGCTCAGCAGCATCAACCGCCCGAACAGCCAAAAAGTAACTTTGAAGCTATGATATGCAGACTACAACAAAGCCTTACGGAGTTTATGTCGTTTATGCGTACAACAATGCAAGATCTGATGCGAAACCAAAATCAATTAATAAAAATGCTGGGTTCACAACAATCTAAATAATGACTTCCCTACGAATATCTACGTGGAACGCTAACGGCGTTTCGCAGCATAATACTCGAGTTAGCGCATATTCTACTGGCAAGCAATTAACCGAAAATGAGTTTATGCAGTTTTTCAACTCACTCAGAGACCACTTCATAACAGCAGGAGACTTCAATGCCAAGCACACACAATGGGGATTCCGTCTCGTGACTCCAAAAGGAAAGCAGCTCTATAATGCAATTATCAAAGCCAAGAACAAGCTCGAATATGTTTCTTCTGGCACACCAACATACTGGCCGGCAGACCCAAAGAAATTTCCCGATTTAATAGACATTGCGATTACCAAAAACATTTCTAAAAATATGATAAGCGCCGAATGCCTTTCGGATCTTTCATCTGATCACTCGCCTGTCCTTTTTACTCTACTCCGACATCCAGGAACATGGGATCAACCATTAAAACTGACCTCACATAAAACCAATTGGGTTAAGTACAGGAAGTATATTAGCTCACACATTGAGCTCAGTCCTCACCTCAGCGATGAAGCCAACGTAGACATTTTCGTTAATTCAATACTCATCTCTGCAGCTCGAGTTTCAACACCTCATACTTTAAACACATTATGCAATCAAAAGAAGACAAATCTACAGATTGAACAGCTCGTCCTTAAAAAGCGACGCTTACGTCGAGAATGGCAATTTCACAGATCGCCATCTGCTAAACAAAGCTTAAAACATGCCTCACGTCAACTTTCTCAAGCTCTACAGCAAGAAGAAACATATGTCCACCGCCGCTACATTGAGCAATTGTCAACTAATAGTACAAAACACTCACTATGAAGAGCTCACCCAACTCTGAGCTCACCGAAAGAAACCGTGATGCCTGGGCGGCTGGGCGTGCAGTGACGCAGACAGAGCCAGCACGTTTGCCAACCACCTTAAAAATGTCTTCCAACCAAAGCCTGCCACTAATGCGTTTTCTTTGCAGACTCTATCATATGAGCCCCAGCCTCAACATGAGCTAATTGAGTTTCCCCCAAACGAAATCGTAAAAATCATCAAAAGACAACTGAATCCGAAAAAATCCCCGGGCTGCGACCTCATAGCTCCCAAAATGATCATTGAGCTCCCATACTGCGCGATTTGCACTCTCACCCAGCTCTTAAATGCCATCGCAAAACTTGGCCACTTTCCAGTGAGATTAAAAAAGTCAATTATAATAATGATAGCAAAGCTGGGGAAAGACCAGACTATCCCCACGTCGTATAGACCTATAAGCCTACTCTCTTTTCTATCTAAACTCTTTGAAAAATACATAATGACTCGGATAAACAAATACCTGAAAATCCAGGAAGGAATCCCGTCACACCAATTTGGGTTTCGTGAAAAGCATGTAACATTTGAGCAGGTCAATCGGATAACATCAGAAATTCGAAACGCTTTCGAAAAACGAGAGTACTGTACTGCCATATTTTTATATATCTCTCAAGCATTTGATAGAGTCTGGCTAGAAGGTCTAATGTACAAGATCAAGACAATGCTCCCCTACAAGATTTTAGAGTCTTTGTTTTCGGAGTCATTGAATTCACGACAGAAAATTTGCTGTGATGTGCAACAGTGCTATATCTGATGATTATACTGTTGGAGCTGGAGTTCCTCAAGGTAGCATGCTAGGGCCAACACTATATGTCCTCTACACAGCAGACATCCCTACAAGCACACGACTAACAACATCTACGTTTGCCTATGACAATGCGTAGCTAGCTCTTCATCTGCTCGATGTTGAATAATGGCTATCAGATTGGCGAATTAAAGAGAACGAGCTAAAATATAAGCACGTTACGTTCACTCTGAACAGGCAAAACTGCCCGCCGATTACGTTAATCAACACTCTACACCCACAAGCAAACGAAGTAACATACCTAGGAGTACATCTCACTCACATGGCACCTGCATATTGAAGCCAAAAGAATACACCTAAAGCTAAAAGCCAGCAGCCTTCATTGGCTTATCAACGCCCGGTCACCTCTTATCCTTGAATATAAAATCCTGCTGTACAACTCGGTACTAAAACCTATATAGATGTACGGCTCCCAGTTATAGGGGAACGTCAGCAATAGCAACATTGACATTGTTCAGAGAGTTCAGTCGAAGATCCTGAGAACAATCACCGGGGCACCGTGGTACGTTCGCAACGAAAACATACACCGCGACTTAAACATTCTACCAGTCAAAGAAGTGATCGCAGAACAAAAGGTGGAGTACTTCACCAAGCACCCTAACCACCTGGCGAGAGGTCTAACAAGGTTGAACCAATCACGCCTTCGTCGCAATGACCTACCCACCCAGCGACCTACCTGAGGGACGCTCAACCAGAATGCAGTCTTAGTATACTATTAGTTAAATTTTAATGTTAAGATTCGTCAACTTATTGTTAGTGTCAAAATTAAGAGTAGATTCAACAAATAAAAGCAAAGCTATATAAAAAAAAATAATATTATATTTGCCTAGTCCAATTTTGCAAGCTCTTATATTTCCTGATATCTGAGCGTGTGCATTAGAATGTACATGGCAGGACGTTGAAAAATCAAGAATCTGTATCTCGGCGAATACAATTTTTTCAAACATTGCTATACTTGGACAAATATTTAATAACTTTATAAAGACATTTTTTAATGTTATTAAGCATAAGATTACAATTTTTAAAACCTATTATCGTTATAGGGTTCATACGGACTTGTTAAGTTGGCTTATTCCGAAGAAGACTCTACACATTATGCAATGAAGATACTTTCTAAAAAACGGCTCTTACGCCAAGCTGGACTTATGAGGCGGGGACCCAAGAAAGCAACATCACCTTTGGATCGAGTTTACAGAGAAATAGCAGTTTTAAAAAAACTTGATCATCCTAATGTTGTTAAGTTGGTAGAAGTATTAGATGATCCACTTGAAGATTCATTATATATGGTTTTTGAATTGGTAAAACAAGGCGAAGTTTTAAGAATTCCAACAGAGAAACCTTTATCTGAAAAAAAAGCTTTGAGTATATTTCGTGAGACTTTACTTGGATTGGAATATTGTGAGTAGAACATTTCAACTTTCGTCAATCAGCCCGCCCGTTTTTACTCATTATTGTTACTAATTTAAAAATATCAAAAATCAATTTCATTTAACTTAAAGGAGACATATCTATTCTAGCAAAAAATATTATTCATCAGCACTTATAGGATATAGTCATATGTTTTCGTCTGACCCTTTTTAAAATTTTATTTTATTTATATATTATATATCAAATATTCTTTAGGCTGAAATCTTTTCTAGCTTAATTATGATGTAGAATATATGGATATATGTGTAAATGTAAAACTCATTTTCCTTGCGCTGCACACAAGGCTCTTTCTTACTGCTCTCCAGTTACGTAACTATCTCTACATGCATTCTTATCGCAACTCACGATCTGCGACTATATGTTAATATATCTAGATATTCAGAGACTTGGCAGGTATTTTGATAGATCTACTCAGCTGTTTTCTATTTGAAACTTTGACCACTTTGTTTTGTATATAATTTATATTGACTTTCGTAGCAAAATGAAAGCAAAAGAGATGAAAAATGAATTGATATTTATACAAATATATTCATACACAATATTGTTTACCTTGTAGCCTAAATATAATATTTAAATATAAATTTAGTATAGAGTGTGGCTTACTTTATGTGACAAAACAAATGTAACGCGAAATACTTTAAATCCAGAACATCAATCAAAACAATTGAAGAAGTCTATGTGAGATTTCCCCAAGCAGAAAAAATAATGGATAAAAATAATATAAGCAGTAAATAAGCCCCTGTAGAATCGAAAGCTGTAAAACTGTTTCCAATCAAGTTCAAGCTCAAGCTGGAGATTGGGACCAGCGACTTCCTTAATATAATAATTAAGCAAGACGAAACCCTATAGTCAAGTTCCGCGACTATAAGATCCCAGTTACTGTTTTACACAATTTTAAATTATTCATATTGCAAGTGGAAATTCAAAAGGTGCCACCTATTGTCAGAGGAAGCATGTTGACTAACTGATAGTGACTTCACTACCCATGTGAGGTAACTAGCGAAATAATGTTTCGATCGATAGATATTTACATAAGTCGGTTATACAAGGTCAGACGAAAGCATGCATAATAATATTATAGACGCCACTGTTTTCTGCGGTTTGTGGGCGTCAGAGCGGACGTGACCGGATGAAAACTAGTGGCAAGTTACATTGACATCTCTTAAATACGTATTCTTAAGCCTAGATTTTTGGCTTTCAACTTTCTCGCTCTAATAGTTCCTAAGATTTCAGCGAGATTATCTTTCGCGATTTGTGGGCGTTAGAGTGGGCGTTTAACGCAATTTTAAAATATTCATTTTGCTAGTCGAAAGCATGTTGAGTATCTGATAGTGACGTATCTGCCTATGTGGAGGCATAAAGTATAATATTATGGACGCCTAAATTTTGCGCGGTTCCTGGGTACGTATTCTTAAGCACAATTTTCTGGCTCTTATAGTTCCAGAGATTATTGCAGTTTTTGTTTTCCGGGTTTTCTGGGCTTTATTCGCATTTAATTAATTAATTCACATTTGGGCATCATTAAATGCTTCACGCATAATCCAAACTTTCTATCACTTATACTTTCCGAGATATCAGCTTCTCTACAAAATGCGAAATCGGTCTTTCGAGCTTTGTGAGCTTAGGAGTGAGTGTGGCCGAATAATGGTACCACCATAGGATGCGCTGGCATCTCAAGATTATACATTCATACTTAGTGTTAGCTTACTTTCAACTTACTTTCTAGCTCTAATAGTTCCTACGATTAGTTTGTTCAACGATTTTATTTTTTCGAGATTTGTTGGCTTTACAGTGGGCGTGGTAGGATGCTGCAATATACTTGCGCTACGTAGGGACTACGTACGGACACGGCTCAATCGCTTTCGCTATTGCTCCTGATAAAGAATATATATACTTTTTATAGACTGAAACGCTTCCTTTTACCTGTTAGTACTTTTAAACGAATCTTATATACCCTTTTACTATACAAGTAGTATAGAGACAAACCCGGGTTTTGATATTTAGTTCGCTATTAATATATCAGTCTTTCCTACAATCTGAAAACATTCACATTACTCCCTGCATTATAAGCGAATTAAGTCCGATGCCAGCACACACACAGCACAAATAGTCAATTACAGTGGACCGCAGTTTTTTTCTTGCAGCCGAAGAGTGAAAATTTAAGACGTTATTGCGGCTTAACTAACAAAAATAACTATAAACAAGAGGAAACGTTCACATTACTCCCTGCTTTATAAGCGAATTAAATCTGATGCCAGCTCTATTAAATAGTCAATTACAGTGGACCGCAGTTTCATTCTTGCAGCCGAAGAGTAAAAATTTAGGTTGTTATTGCGGCTTAACTAACAGAGATAACTATAAACAAGGGGAAACGTTATAGTCGAGTGGCGCGACTATAAGATACCCGTTACTGTTTTACACTATTTAACAATATTAATTTTGCTAGTGGAAATTCACAAGGCGCCAGCTTTTGTCAGAGAAAGTATCTTGAGTAACTGACAGTGACTTCACAATCCATGTGAGTCCTTATAACCTAAATTTCTTCATAAATAGCGAAATAATGTTTCGATTTCAAAAATCTTTGGCAAATGAATAGATACAACAGAAATAATTAATACAAGGTCAAACGAAAGCATTCATAATAATACTAAGGAAGCCACAGTTTTCCGCGGTTTGTAGGCATTAGAGTCAGCGTGGCCGGATGGAAACTAGTGGCAAGTTGCAGTGGCATTTCTTAAATACGTATTCTTAAGCACAACTTTGGAGCTCTTTTAGTTTCCGAGATTTTTTCATTTTTGGTTTTTCGGGTTTTGTGGGCGTTAGAAAGGGCGTGGCATGATCGGAAAAAACAATTCGCATTGAGATCGTCATAAAAACGAACATGCTTAATCCGAACTTTCTATCACTTATAGTTACCGAGATGTCAGCGTATGGGTGAAAGAGGCCGGATAATAATACTACTATAAGATGCGCTAGCATCCAAAGATTATACATACTGAATTTGATTTTTCTAGCTCTAATAGTTCCTTAGATTTCAGCTACTTTAGTTTTTCGCGATTTGTAGACGTTAGAGTGGGCGTGGCAGGATGCTGCCGTTACTCGTAAAGTAAAAGGGTATACTATTTTCGTTGAAAAGTATGTAACAGATAGAAGGAAGCGTTTCCGACCCTATAATGTCTGTCTGTCTGTCAGTCTGCCAGTCTGTCAGTCTGTCATTCTGTCAGTCTGTCAGTCTGTCAGTCTGTCAGTCTGTCAGTCTGTCAGTCTGTCAGTCTGTCAGTCTGTCAGTCTGTCAGTCTGTCAGTCTGTCAGTCTGTCAGTCTGTCCAGTCTGTCAGTCTGTCAGTCTGTCAGTCTGTCAGTCTGTCAGTCTGTCAGTCTGTCAGTCTGTCAGTCTGTCAGTCTGTCAGTCTGTCAGTCTGTCAGTCTGTCAGTCTGTCAGTCTGTCAGTCTGTCAGTCTGTCAGTCTGTCAGTCTGTCAGTCTGTCAGTCTGTCAGTCTGTCAGTCTGTCAGTCTGTCAGTCTGTCAGTCTGTCAGTCTGTCAGTCTGTCAGTCTGTCAGTCTGTCAGTCTGTCAGTCTGTCAGTCTGTCAGTCTGTCAGTCTGTCAGTCTGTCAGTCTGTCAGTCTGTCAGTCTGTCAGTCTGTCAGTCTGTCAGTCTGTCAGTCTGTCAGTCTGTCAGTCTGTCAGTCTGTCAGTCTGTCAGTCTGTCAGTCTGTCAGTCTGTCAGTCTGTCCGTCTGTCAGTCTGTCAGTCTGTCAGTCTGTCAGTCTGTCAGTCTGTCAGTCTGTCAGTCTGTCAGTCTGTCAGTCTGTCAGTCTGTCAGTCTGTCAGTCTGTCAGTCTGTCAGTCTGTCAGTCTGTCAGTCTGTCAGTCTGTCAGTCTGTCAGTCTGTCAGTCTGTCAGTCTGTCAGTCTGTCAGTCTGTCAGTCTGTCAGTCTGTCAGTCTGTCAGTCTGTCAGTCTGTCAGTCTGTCAGTCTGTCAGTCTGGCAGTCTGTCAGTCTGTCAGTCTGTCAGTCTGTCAGTCTGTCAGTCTGTCAGTCTGTCAGTCTGTCAGTCTGTCAGTCTGTCAGTCTGTCAGTCTGTCAGTCTGTCAGTCTGTCAGTCTGTCAGTCTGTCAGTCTGTCAGTCTGTCAGTCTGTCAGTCTGTCAGTCTGTCAGTCTGTCAGTCTGTCAGTCTGTCAGTCTGTCAGTCTGTCAGTCTGTCAGTCTGTCAGTCTGTCAGTCTGTCAGTCTGTCAGTCTGTCAGTCTGTCAGCCTGTCAGTCTGTCAGTCTGTCAGTCTGTCAGTCTGTCAGTCTGTCAGTCTGTCCGTCTGTCAGTCTGTCAGTCTGTCAGTCTGTCAGTCTGTCAGTCTGTCAGTCTGTCAGTCTGTCAGTCTGTCAGTCTGTCAGTCTGTCAGTCTGTCAGTCTGTCAGTCTGTCAGTCTGTCAGTCTGTCAGTCTGTCAGTCTGTCAGTCTGTCAGTCTGTCAGTCTGTCAGTCTGTCAGTCTGTCAGTCTGTCAGTCTGTCAGTCTGTCAGTCTGTCAGCCTGTCAGTCTGTCAGTCTGTCAGTCTGTCAGTCTGTCAGTCTGTCAGTCTGTCAGTCTGTCAGTCTGTCAGTCTGTCAGTCTGTCAGTCTGTCAGTCTGTCAGTCTGTCAGTCTGTCAGTCTGTCAGTCTGTCAGTCTGTCAGTCTGTCAGTCTGTCAGTCTGTCAGTCTGTCAGTCTGGCAGTCTGTCAGTCCGTCAGTCTGTCAGTCTGTCAGTCTGTCAGTCTGTCAGTCTGTCAGTCTGTCAGTCTGTCAGTCTGTCAGTCTGTCAGTCTGTCAGTCTGTCAGTCTGTCAGTCTGTCAGTCTGTCAGTCTGTCAGTCTGTCAGTCTGTCAGTCTGTCAGTCTGTCAGTCTGTCGCCTGTCAGCTCGTCAGCTCCGTCAGTCTGTCAGTCTGTCAGCCCCCGTCTGTCAGTCTGTCAGCTCGTCAGTCTGTCAGTCTGTCAGTCTGTCAGTCGCCCGTCGCTGCCGTCAGCCCCGTCGCCCGCCTGTCAGTCTGTCAGTCTGTCAGTCTGTCAGTCTGTCAGTCTGTCAGTCTGTCAGTCTGTCAGTCTGTCAGTCTGTCAGTCTGTCAGTCTGTCAGTCTGTCAGTCTGTCAGTCTGTCAGTCTGTCAGTCTGTCAGCCTGTCAGCTCCGTCGCCCGTCAGTCCGTCAGCCTGTCAGTCTGTCAGCCCGTCGTCCGTCAGCCCGTCAGCCCGTCAGCCCGTCAGTCTGTCAGTCTGTCAGTCCGTCAGCTCGTCAGCCTGTCAGTCTGTCAGTCTGTCGCCCGTCAGCTCGTCAGTCTGTCCCCGTCAGCCCGTCAGTCTCGTCAGTCTGTCAGCTCCGCCGCCTGTCAGTCCTGTCAGCCTGTCAGTCTGTCAGTCTATCGGCGCCTGTCAGTCTGTCCGCCCGTCAGTCTGTCCTGTCAGTCTGTCGTCAGCCCGTCAGTCTGTCGTCCGTCGGTCGTCAGCCTGTCAGTCTGTCAGCCTGTCAGTCTGTCAGTCTGTCAGTCTGTCAGTCTGTCAGCCTGTCAGTCTGTCAGTCTGTCAGTCTGTCAGTCTGTCAGTCTGTCAGTCTGTCAGTCTGTCAGTCTGTCAGTCTGTCAGTCTGTCGCCTGTCGCCCGTCAGTCTGTCGTCCGTCAGCCTGCCAGCCTGTCAGCCTGTCAGTCTGTCAGTCCGTCAGTCTGTCAGTCTGTCAGTCTGTCAGTCTGTCAGTCTGTCAGTCTGTCAGTCTGTCAGTCTGTCAGTCTGTCAGTCTGTCAGCCTGTCAGTCTGTCAGTCTGTCAGTCTGTCAGTCTGTCAGTCTGTCAGTCTGTCAGTCTGTCAGTCTGTCAGTCTGTCAGTCTGTCAGTCTGTCAGTCTGTCAGTCTGTCGTCTGTCAGTCTGTCAGCCTGTCGTCCGTCAGCCCGTCAGCTGTCAGTCTGTCAGCCCGTCGGCCCGTCAGTCCGTCAGCCCGTCAGCTCCGTCAGTCTGCCAGCCCGTCAGTCTGTCAGCCTGTCAGTCTGTCAGTCCGTCAGCCCGTCAGTCTGTCAGTCTCGTCGTCTGTCAGCCCGTCGTCCGTCAGTCCGTCAGCCCCCGTCAGTCCGCCCGTCAGTCCGTCAGTCTGCCGCCGTCAGCCCTGTCAGTCCGTCGCCCGTCGCCCGTCAGCTCCCGTCGCCCGTCAGCCTGTCAGCCTGCCGCTTCAGCCCGTCAGCCCGTCAGCCCGTCAGCCTGCCGCCCGTCGCCCGTCAGTCCGTCAGCCTGTCAGTCCGTCAGTCTGTCAGCCCGTCGCCCGTCAGTCTGTCGTCCGTCAGTCCGTCGCCCGTCAGTCCGTCGCCCGTCGGCCCGTCAGCCCGTCGCCCGTCGGCCCGTCAGTCTGTCAGTCTCGCCTGTCTGCCCGTCAGCCCGTCAGCTCGTCGCCTGTCAGCCCGTCGCCCTGTCAGTCTGTCAGCCCGTCAGCCTTGTCAGTCCGTCAGCCCGTCAGTCTGTCAGCTCCGTCAGCCCGTCAGCCTGTCAGTCCGTCAGCCGCCGCTCGTCAGTCTGTCGCTCCGTCGCCCGTCAGCCCGTCAGCCCGTCAGCCTTGTCAGTCTGCCGGCCCGTCAGCCCGTCAGCTGTCAGCCCGTCAGCCCGTCAGTCTGTCAGCCCGTCAGCCCGTCAGCCTGTCAGCCCGTCAGCCCGTCAGCCCCGTCGTCTGTCAGCCCGTCAGTTCGTCAGCCCGTCAGCCCGTCGTCTGTCAGTCCGTCGCCCGTCAGCCCGCCGCCCGTCAGCCCGTCAGCCTGTCCGCCCGTCAGCCTGTCAGCCCGTCAGTCTGTCAGTCCGCCGTCGCCTGTCAGTCTGTCAGTCTGTCAGTCTCGTCAGTCAGTTCGTCAGCCCGTGTCGCCCGTCAGCCTGTCGTCTGCCGCCCGTCAGCCCGTCAGTCTGTCAGCCCGCGTCAGTCCGTCAGTCTGTCAGCCCGTCAGTCGTCAGCCCGTCAGCCCGTCAGTCCCGCCTGTCAGCTCCGTCAGTCTGTCAGTCTGTCAGTCCGTCAGCCCGTCAGCCCGTCAGTTCGTCGTTCGTCAGCCCGTCAGTTCGTCAGTCTGTCAGCCCGTCAGCCCGTCAGCCCGTCAGCCTGTCAGTCTGTCAGTCCGTCAGTCTCGTCAGTCCGTCAGGCCCGTCTGTCAGCTCCGTCGGCCGTCGCCCGTCAGCCCGTCGCCCGTCGTCGCCCGTCGCCCGTCAGCCCTGTCAGCCCGTCAGTCCGCCAGCCCGTCAGCCCGTCAGCCCGTCAGCTCCGTCAGCCCTGTCAGTCCGTCAGCCGCCTGTCAGTCTGCCGCCCGTCAGCCTGTCAGCCCGTCAGTCCGTCGCCCGTCGCCGTCGCCTGTCGCCCGTCAGCCCGTCGCCCGTCGTTGTCCCGTCGCCCGTCGCCTCGTCCGCCGCCCGTCAGCCTGTCAGCTCTGCCCGCCGCCCGCCGCCCGTCGCCCGTCAGCCCGTCGCCCGTCAGCCTGCCGCCCGTCAGTCTGTCGCCTGTCAGCCCGCCAGCCCGTCAGTCTGTCAGCCCGTCAGCCCGTCAGCCCGTCAGCCCGCCGCCCGTCGTCCCTGTCAGTTCGTCGCCCGTCAGCCCGCTCAGCTGCTCGCCCGTCGCCCGTCAGCCCGTCAGCCCGTCGCCGTCAGCCCGTCAGCCCGTCAGCCCGTCAGCCCGTCAGCCTGTCAGCTGCCGCCCCGTCAGCCCGTCAGCCCGTCAGTCCGTCAGTCTGTCGCCCGCTCGCCCGTCAGCCCGCCCGTCAGCCCGCTCGTCTGTCGCCCGCCTGTCGCCCGTCAGCCCGTCAGCCCGTCAGCCCGTCAGCCCGTCAGCCCGTCGCCCGTCGCCCGTCAGCCCGCCGCCTGTCAGCCCGTCAGCCTGTCAGTCTCGTCGCCCCGTCAGCCCGTCAGCTCTGTCAGTCCGTTCAGCCCGTCAGCCCGTCAGCCCGTCAGCTCCGTCAGCCCGTCGCCCGTCAGCCCGTCAGTCTGCCGCCCGTCAGCCCGTCGCCTGTCAGTCCGTCAGCCCGTCGCCTGTCAGCCCGTCGCCCGTCGCCCGTCAGCCCGTCAGCCCGTCAGCCCGTCGCCCGTCAGCCCGCCGTCGCCCGTCAGCCCGCCGCCCGTCAGCCCGTCGCCCGTCGCCCGTCGCCCGTCAGCCCGTCCGCCCGCCGCCTCAGCCCGCCGCCCGTCAGCCCGCTCGCCTGCCGCCCGCCGCCCGTCAGCCCGTCAGCCCGTCGCCCGCCGCCCGCCGCCCGTCAGCCTGTCGCCTCGTCAGCCCGTCAGCCCGTCAGCCCGCCGCCTGTCAGCCTGTCGCCCGTCGCCCGTCGCCCGCCGCCCGTCAGCCCGTCGCCTGCCGCCCGCCGCCCGTCGCCCGTCAGCCTGTCAGTCCGTCAGCCCGTCGCCCGTCCGCCCGTCAGCCCGTCAGCCCGTTGCCCGTCAGCCCGCCGCCCGTCGCCCGCCGCCCGCCGCCTGTCAGCCCGTCGCCCGTCAGCCCGCCGCCCGTCAGCCCGTCGCCCGCCCGTCAGCTCCGTCAGCCCGCCGCCCGTCAGCCCGTCGCCCGTCAGCCTGCCTCGCCCGCGCGCCCGTCGCCCGCGCCGCCCGTCAGCCCGTCAGCCCGCCGCCCGCCCGTCAGCCGCCGTCAGCCCGTCAGCCTGTCAGCCCGCCGCCCGTCAGCCCGTCAGCCCGCCCCGTCAGCCCGTCAGCCCGTCGCCCGCCGCCCGTCAGCCCGTCAGCCCGTCGCCCGTCAGCCCGTCAGCCCGTCGCCCGTCAGCCCGTCAGCCCGCCGCCCGTCGCCCGTCAGCCCGCCGCCCGTCCGCCGCCGCCCGTCAGCCCGTCAGCCCGTCAGCCCGTCGGCTCGTCAGCCCGTCGCCCGTCAGCCCGCCGCCCGCCGTCTGCCTCCGTCGCCGCCGTCAGCTCGTCGCCCGTCAGCCCGTCGCCCGTCGCCCGTCAGCCCGTCAGCCCGTCGCCCGCCGCCCGTCAGCCCGCCGCCTGTCAGCCCGCCCGCCGCCCGTCGTCTGTCGCCCGCCGCCCGTCAGCCTGCCGCCCGTCAGCCCCGCCCGTCAGCCCGTCGCCCGTGCCCCGTCAGCCCGCCGCCTGCCCGCCTGCCCGTCAGCCTGTCAGCCCGTCAGCCCGTCAGTCTGCCGCCCGTCAGCCCGTCGCCCGCCGCCCGTCGCCTGTCGCCCGTCAGCCGCCTGTCAGCCCGTCAGCCCGTCAGCCCGTCAGCCCGCCGCCTGTCAGCCCGTCAGCCCGTCAGCCCGTCAGCCCGTCAGCCCGCCGCCCGTCAGCCCGTCAGCCCGTCAGCCCGTCGCCCGTCAGCCCGTCGCCCGTCAGTTGTTGCCCTGTCAGTCTGCCGCCTGTCGCCCGTCAGCCCGTCAGCTGTCCGTTGTTTGCCGCCGTCTGTTTGCTGTCGTCTGTTGCCTGTTGCCCGTTCGTCAGCTTGTCAGTTTGTCAGTCTGTCGCTTGTCAGTTGTTTGTGTTTGTTGCTTGTTGTTTTGCCTTGCCCGCTGTCTGTCGTTTGTTGTTTGCCGCTTGTTGCCTGTTGCCTGTTGCCTGTCGCCTGTTGCCTGTCGCCTGTTGCCCGTCGTTTGTTGCCTGTCGCTTGTCGCCTGTCGCCTGTTGCCTGTCGCCTGTCGCCTGTCGCCCGTTGCCCGTCGCCTGCTGTTGCCCGTTGCCTGTCGCCCGTCGCTCGTCGTTTGTTGCCCGTTGCCCGTCGCCTGTTGTTTGTTGCCTGTTGCCTGTTGCCTGTTGCCTGTTGTTTGTCGTTGTTTGTTGTTTGTCGTCGCCTGTCGTCGCTTGCCTGTTTGTTGCCTGTCGCCCGTCGCCCGTCAGCCCGTCCGTTGTCGCCTGTCGCCCTGCCGCCCGTCAGCCCGTCAGCCTGTCGCCCGTCCGCCCGCCGTTGCCTGTCGCCCGTCGCCCGTCGCCTGTCGCCCGCCGCCCGTCAGCCCGTCAGTCCGTCAGCCCGTCAGCCCGCCGCCCGTCGCCTGTCGCCCGCCGCCTGCCTGTCGCCTGTCAGCCCGTCAGCCCGTCAGCCGCCCGTCAGCCCGTCAGCCCGTCGCCCGTCAGCCCGTCAGCCCGTCGCCCGTCAGCCCGTCAGCCCGTCAGCCCGCCGCCCCCGCCAGCCCGTCAGCCTGCCGCCCGTCAGCCCGTCAGCCCGTCAGCCCGCCGCCCGTTGCCGCCCGTCGCCCGTCAGCCCCGTCGCCCGCCAGCCCTGTCGGCCCGCCAGCCGCGCCCGCCCGTCGCCGCCTGTCGCCCGTCGCCTGCCCTGTCAGCCCGCCCGTCAGCCCTGCCGCCTGCTGCCGCCCGTCAGCCCGTCAGCCCGTCCGCCCGCCGCCCGTCAGCCCGTCGCCCGTCAGCCCCGTCGCCCGTCAGCCCGCCGCCTGTCAGCCCGTCGCCGCCTGTCAGCCCGTCACTCGCCCGTCGCCTGCCGCCCGTCAGCCCGTCAGCTCCCGCCCGTCAGCCCGCCCCCGCCGCCCGTCGCCCGTCGCCCGTCGCCCGTCAGCCCGTCGCCCGCCGCCCGTCGCCCGCCCGTCAGCCTGCCCGCCGCCCGTCGCCTGCCGCCTGTCAGCTCGTCAGCCCGTCGCCCGTCAGCCCGTCAGCCCGCCGCCTGTCGCCTGTCAGCCTGTCGCCCGCCGCCTGTCAGCCTGCCGCCTCGCCCGCCAGTCGCCTGCCGCCCGTCGCCCGCCGCCTGTCAGCCCGTCGCCCGTCAGCCCGCCGCCCGTCGCCCGTCGCCTGCGTCGCCCGTCGCCCGCCGCCGTCGTCCGTCAGCCTGTCGCCCGTCAGCCTGCCGCCTGTCGCCTCGTCAGCCCCTGCCCGCCTGTCGCCCGTCGCCCGTCAGCCCGTCAGCCCGCCGCCCGTCGCCCGTCAGCCTGTCCGCCCGTCGCCCGTCAGCCGCCGCCGTTCGTCGCCCGTCAGCCCGTCGCCCGTCAGCCTCCGTCAGCCCCCGTCAGCCTCGTCAGCCCGTCAGCCCGCCAGCCCGTCGCCTGTCAGCCCGTCAGCCCGTCAGCCCGTCGCCCCCGTCGCCCGCCGCCCGTCAGTCTGCCCGCCCGTCAGCCCGTCAGCCCCCTGCCGCCCGCCGCCCGTCAGCCCGCCGCCCGCCGCCCGTCAGCCCGTCAGCCCGTCGCCCGTCAGCCCGCCGCCCGCCGCCCGCCAGCCCGCCGCCCGCCGCCCGCCGCCCGTCGCCCGTCAGCCTGCCGCCCGTCAGCCCGCCGCCTGCTCAGCCCGCCGCCTGCCGTCGCCGCCTGTCGCCCGTCGCCCGCCGCCCGTCGCCCGCCGCCTGTCGCCGCCCGCCGCCTGCCGCCCGTCAGCCCGTCGCCCGTCGCCCGCCTCGCCCGTCAGCCCGTCGCCCGTCAGCCCGCCGCCTGCCGCCCGTCAGCCTGCCGCCCGTCGCCCGTCGCCCGCCGCCCGTCGCCCGCCGCCCGCCGCCCGTCGCCCGTCGCCCGCCGCCCGTCAGCCTGCCGCCTGTCGCCCGCCGCCCGCCGCCCGCCAGCCCGTCGCCTGTCGCCTGTCAGCCTGCCGCCGCCCGTCGCCCGCCGCCCGTCGCCTGCCGCCCGTCAGCCCGTCGCCTGCCGCCCGTCAGCCCGTCGCCTCCGCCCGTCCGCCCGCCGCCCGTCGCCCGTCGCCCGTCGCCCGTCGCCCGCCGCCTGCCGCCCGTCGCCCGTCAGCCCGTCGCCCGCCGCCCGTCCCGTCGCCCGCCGCCCGCCGCCTGCCGCCCGCCGCCGCCCGTCGCCCGTCGCCTGTCAGCCCCGTCAGCCCGTCCTGCCGCCCGTCGCCCGTCCCGCCCGTCGCCCGTCAGCCCGCCGCCTCGTCAGCCCGTTGCCCGCCGCCCCGTCGCCCGTCGCCCGTTGCCCGTCGCCCGTCAGCCCGTCGCCCGCCGCCCGCCGCTGCCCGTCAGCCCGCCGCCTGTCGCCTCGCCGCCCGTCAGCCCGCCGCCCGTCAGCCCGTCGCCCGTCGCCCGTCGCCCGTCGCCCGTCAGCCCGTCGCCCGTCGCCTGTCAGCCCCGCCTCAGCCCGCTCGCCTGTCGCCCGTCGCCCGTCGCCCGTCAGCCCGTCGCCCCCGCCCGTCAGCCCGCCGCCTGTCAGCCTGCCGCCCGCCGCCCGCCGCCGCGCCTCGCCCGTCAGCCCGCCGCCCGTCAGCCCGCCAGCCCGTCGCCTGTCGCCCGTCAGCCCGTCGCCCGCGCCCGCCGCCTCGCCGCCCGCCGCCCCCGTCGCCTGCCGCCCGTCGCCCGTCAGCCCGCCGCCTGCCGCCTGTCAGCCTGCCGCCTGCCGCCCGTCAGCCCGTCGCCGCCCGTCAGCCCCGTCAGCCCGTCAGCCCGCCGCCCGTCAGCCCGTCGCCCGTCGCCCGTCGCCCGTCGCCCGCCGCCCGCCAGCCCGCCGCCTGTCAGCCTGTCGCCCGCCGCCCGTCGCCCGTCGCCTGCCGCCTGTCGCCCGTCGCCTGCCGCCCGTCGCCTGCCGCCCGCCGCCCGTCAGCCTCGCCCGCCGCCTGCTCGCCCCGTCGCCCGTCGCCCGTCAGCCCGCCGCCCGTCGCCCGTCGCCTGCCGCCTGTCGCCCGCCGCCTGTCGCCCGTCAGCCCGCCGCCCGTCGCCTGCCTGTCAGCCCGTCAGCCCGTCGCCCGTCAGCCCGTCAGTTCGTCAGCCTGCGCCTCCGCCCGTCAGCCCGCCGCCCGTCAGCCCGTCAGCCCGTCGCCCGCCGCCTCGCCCGTCAGCCCGTCAGCCCGCCGCCCGTCGCCCGCCCGCCGCCTGCCGCCCGTCAGCCCGTCGCCTGCCGCCCGCCGCCCGTCGCCCGTCGCCCGCCCGCCGCCCGTCAGCCCGCCGCCCGCCGCCCGCCGCCCGTCGCCCGTCGCCCGTCAGCCCGCCAGCCCGCCGCCCGCCGCCCGTCAGCCTGTCGCCCGTCAGCCCGTCAGCCCGTCCGCCCGTCGCCCGTCGCCCGTCAGCCCGTCAGCCCGTCGCCGCCTGTCAGCCCGCCGCCCGTCAGCCTCGTCAGCCCGTCAGCTGCCCGCCCGTCGCCCCGTCAGCTGCCGCCTGCCGCCTGTCAGCCCGCCGCCCGTCAGCCCGTCGCCCGTCAGCCCGTCGCCCGCCCAGCCTCGTCAGCCCGTCAGCCCGTCAGCCCGCCGCCCGTCGCCCGTCGCCCGTCGCCCGTCGCCCGTCAGTCTGTCAGCCCGCCGCCTGTCGCCCGCCGTTCGTCGCTCCGCCGCCCGTCGCCCGTCGCCCGTCGCCCGCCGCCCGTCAGCCCGCCGCCCGTCGCCCGTCAGCCTCGCCGCCCGTCAGCCCGTCGCCCGTCGCCCGCCGCCTGCCGCCCGTCGCCCGTCGCCCGCCTCCTGTCGCCCGTTGCCCGTCAGCCCGTCGCCCGTCAGCCCGTCAGCCTCGCCGCCCGTCGCCCGCCGCCCGTCGCCCGTCAGCCCGTCGCCCGTCGCCCGTCGCCCGTCGCCCGTCAGCCCGTCAGCCTGCCGCCCGTCGCCCGTCAGCCCGCCGCCCGTCGCCCGTCGCCCGTCGCCCGCCGTCGCCGCCTGTCAGCCCGTCGCCCGTCGCCCGTCAGCCCGTCGCCTGTCAGCCCGTCGCCCGTCCGCCCGTCAGCCCGCCGCCCGTCAGCCCTGTCGCCCGTCGCCCGCCGCCTGCTGCCCGTCAGCCCGCCGCCTGTTGCCTGTTGCCCGTCGCCTGCCGCCCGGCTTGCCTGTCGCCCGTCCTGTTGCCTGTCGCCCGTTGCCTGCCGCCCGCCGCCCGTTGCCTGTCGCCCGTCAGCCCGTTGCCTGTTGCCCGCCGCCCGTTGCCCGTTGCCCGCCGCCCGTCGCCCGTCAGCCCGTTGCCCGTCAGCCCGTCCGCCTGTTGCCCGTCAGCCTGTCGCCCGTCGCCCGTCGCCCGTCGCCCGTCGCCCGTCAGCCCGCCGCCCGCCCGTCGCCTGTCGCCCGTCAGCCCGTCGCCCGCCGCCTGCCGCCCGTCAGCCCGTCAGCCTGCCGCCCGCCGCCTGCCGCCTGTCAGCCCGCCTGTCGCCCGTCAGCCCGTCAGCCCGTCAGCCCGTCGCCTGCCGCCCGTCGCCCGCCGCCCGTCAGCCCGTCAGCCCGCCGCCCGTCGTTCCGTCAGCCTGTCGCCCGTCGCCTGCCGCCCGTCAGCCTGTCAGCCCGTCAGCCCGTCCGCCCGTCGCCCGCCGCCTGTCGCCCGCCGCCCGTCGCCCGCCGCCCGTCAGCCTGTCAGCCCGTCGCCTGTCAGCCCGCCGCCTGCCGCCCGTCAGCCCGTCGCCCGTCGCCTGTCGCCCGTCGCCCGCCGTCGCCTGTCGCCCGTCGCCCGTCAGCCCGTTGCCCGTCAGCCCGTCAGCCTGCCAGCCTGCCAGCCTGTCGCCTGTCAGCCCGTCGCCTGCCGCCCGTCGCCTGTCGCCTGCCGCCCGCCTGCCGCCTGTCAGCCCGTCAGCCCGTCGCCCGTCGCCTGTCGCCCGTCAGCCCGCCGCCCGCCGCCTGCCGCCCGTCAGCCTGTCAGCCTGTCAGCCCGTCAGCCCGTCCGCCCCCGCCTGTCAGCCCGTCAGCCCGTCAGCCCCGTCGCCCGCCGCCTGTCGCCCGCCGCCCGCCGCCCGTCAGCCCGTCGCCCGTCAGTCCGCCGCCCGCCAGCCTGTCAGCCCCGTCAGCTCCCGCCCGTCAGCCCGTCGCCCGTCAGCCCGTCGCCTGCCGCCCGTCAGCCCGTCAGCCCGTCGCCCGCCGCCCGTCGCCCGCCGCCCGCCGCCCGTCAGCCCGTCGCCCGTCGCCCCCGCCTGCCGCCCGTCAGCCCGCCGCCCGCCGCCCGCCGCCCGCCGCCCGTCAGCCTGTCAGCCCGTCAGCCCGTCCCGTCGCCCGCCCGCCCGCCAGCCCGCCGCCCGCCGCCCGTCAGCCCGCCGCCCGTCAGCCCGTCAGCCCGTCAGCCCGTCGCCCGTCGCCCGTCAGCCCGCCGCCCGTCGCCCGTCGCCCGCCGCCCGTCAGCCCGTCAGCCCGCCGCCGCCCGTCAGCCCGTCAGCCCGTCGCCCGTCGTCTGTCAGCCCGTCGCCCGTCAGTCCGTCGCCCGCCCGCCGCCCGTCAGCCGCTCGTCGCCCGCCGCCCGTCGCCCGCCGCCCGTCAGCCCGTCGGCCCGTCAGCTGCCGCCCGTCAGCCCGTCGCCTGTCAGCCTGCCGCCCGTCGCCCGTCAGCCCGTCAGCCCGTCAGCCCGCCGCCCGCCTCGTCGCCCGTCGCCTCGCCGCCCGTCAGCCCCCGTCGCCGCCCGCCGCCCGTCGCCCGTCAGCCTGCCGCCCGTCAGCTCCGTCAGCCTGTCAGTCTGCCAGCCCGTCAGCCCGTCGGCTGTCAGTCTGCCGCCCGTCAGCTGTCAGTCTGTCAGCCTGTCAGCCCGCCGCCCGTCAGTCTGTCAGTCCGTCGTCTGTCGTCGTCCGTCAGCCCGCCGTCTGTCAGCCCGCCGCCCGTCAGCCCGTCAGTCCGTCAGTCTGTCCCCGTCTGCCCGGTCTGTCAGTCTGTCAGCCCTGTCAGCCCTGTCAGCTCCGTCAGTCTGTCGCTCTGTCGCCTGTCAGTCCGTCGCCTGTCAGTCTGTCAGTCTGCCGCCTGTCAGCCCGTCAGTCCTGTCAGCTCGCCCCTGTCAGTCTGTCGCCTGTCAGTCTGTCAGTCTGTCAGTCTCGTCGGTCTGTCAGTCTGTCAGTCTGTCAGTTCGTCAGTCTGTCAGTCTGTCAGTCTCGTCAGTCTGTCAGCCGCGTCTGTCAGTCTGTCCGTCTGTCAGTCTGTCAGCCTGTCAGTCCGTCAGCCTGTCAGTCTGTTCGTCAGTCAGTCTGTCAGTCTGTCAGTCTGTCAGTTCTGTCAGCCCGTCAGTCTGTCAGTCCTCGTCAGCTCCGTCGCCCGTCAGCCTGTCAGTCTGTCAGTCTGTCAGTCTGTCAGTCTGTCAGTCTGTCAGCCTGTCGCCTGTCAGCCCGTCGCTGTCAGCCTGTCAGTCTGTCAGTCTGTCAGCCCGTCAGTCTGTCAGTCTGCCGGTCTGTCGCCTGTCAGTCTGTCAGTCTGTCAGTCTGTCAGTCTGTCAGTCTGTCAGTCTGTCAGTCTGTCAGCCTGTCAGTCTGTCGCCTGTCAGTCCGTCAGTCTGTCAGTCCGTCAGTCCTGTCGCCCGTCAGTCTGTCCGTCTGTCGTCTGTCAGTCTGTCAGTCTGTCAGTCCGTTAGTCTGTCAGTCTGTCAGTCTGTCAGTCTGTCAGTCTGTCAGTCTGTCAGTCTGTCAGTCTGTCAGTCTGTCAGTCTGTCAGTCTGTCAGTCTGTCAGTCTGTCAGTCTGTCAGCCTGTCAGCCTGTCAGTCTGTCAGTCTGTCAGTCTGTCAGTCTGTCAGTCTGTCTGTCAGTCTGTCAGTCTCTGTCAGTCTGTCGTCTGTCAGTCCCGTCAGTCTGTCGTCTGTCAGCCCGTCAGGTCTGTCAGTCTGTCGTCTGTCAGTCTGTCAGTCTGTCAGTCTGTCAGTCTGTCAGTCTGTCAGTCTGTCGCTGTCAGTCTGTCAGTCTGTCAGTCTGTCAGTCTGTCAGTCTGTCAGTCTGTCAGTCTGTCAGTCTGTCAGTCTGTCAGTCTGTCAGTCTGTCAGTCTGTCAGTCTGTCAGTCTGTCAGTCTGTCAGTCTGTCAGTCTGTCAGTCTGTCAGTCTGTCAGTCTGTCGTCTGTCAGTCTGTCGCCTGTCAGCTCCGTCAGTCTGTCAGTCTGTCAGTCTGTCAGTCTGTCAGTCTGTCAGTCTGTCAGTCTGTCAGTCTGTCAGTCTGTCTGTCAGTCTGTCAGTCTGTCAGTCTGTCAGTCTGTCAGTCTGTCAGTCTGTCAGTCTGTCAGTCTGTCAGTCTGTCAGTCTGTCAGTCTGTCAGTCTGTCAGTCTGATAGTCAGGTTGGAATGATTGGATTTGATCACAATTTTGCAAACAGTTTTCTAAACTGAACTCGAAGCTCATTCGAGAATTGTACTTTTAACAAAGGCGTAACAGCAGTGCAAGCCTGACTGCTTTGCACCACTATACCTAAGTTGGAGTCATCAGCTGCTTTATTGCTAGAAGAACACCTCTTCTCCAAAAAGCATATTCTCTACATACCCTTTGAGTTTTGTATCCAAGAGAATTGCGCGAATTCAGGAATGGACAGATGTAATGTCATGGCACCACGTTCGAGCAGACTTAAGCCCTGAGGATCTGGTGTCTCGAGGACTCTCTCCCACTTAGCTAATAGGCTTTTGGACTGCAGCTTGGGTGGAGCTTTTTCGCAATCTTCCGGAGCGCAGTATTAACATTTTTATGGAAAGCTTCGGTGCAATTTTGCTCATATGGAGCGCTTTATTTCCCTTCGGAATAAGAATTGTTCTCGATGAGTTGGTCCTCTCACCGTGCAGGATTAAATCGCGTACTCTAGTTTTAAAGAATTCAGCTTTGCCATTATGCTGCGGAAATCGCCGGACTCTAAGCTAACAGCCATTTATCAAAAGGAAGCCAATTGCTGTCTCTTTTGAGATTTGGCAGGCGGCTACAAAATCCGAGCCTGAACTACGACGATAGGCATATCGTCTTACTTCAGAAAGTTCATCCGGTAACACAGGCTACAATAGTCTTTTACCTCACAACATTTTTTCAGGCATAGCTTGGATCATGAAGACAAATGTTTTGGGCAGTTGACTTTTGCAGTTCCTCATATTATTTGGAGCACAAATTATCTGGCAACTTATTTTTGTGAGAATTAAACCTATCATATGTTAAATTTATTTATTAATTAAGGATGGCAAATTCGTTGTCTTCCCTAAAACAACGCTGTTTTGCATTACGTTGTTGTGCTCTACGTTGTCTTCCAATGCGATTTGTATTATTTTTAGTACTATAAACTTTATTATTAGTGCTACATAACTATCTGTACATCTTCTTAGTAGTTGTTTTGTGTTTATTGATGAACATATTTGTTGAAGTTGCTTAAGAAACACACAAGATTAATTAAACGTGCACTACTAAATATTAAAAGTTATTGATTATTCCTCCTAAACAAAAAGGTGAATTGCCGCCAATACAATCTAGAGAGGGTTATTTGTTTGTTATTTATAATTGTTGTATAGTTGTATATATTGTTTCATATCGAATATTCCATCACAATTATACATCACATGAATTGTTAGCTTTACTATATAACTATAGCTTTCTGGTACATTAAATTACTTAATATCTAGTGTTTACTTACCTCTATGGTGCTTCTATTAATTCTACCATTTATCTTCTAACAGTGCATTTTCAAAAAATTATCCACGCTGACATTAAACCAGGAAATTTATTGTTAACTGAATCTGGGCATGTCAAAATAGCTGATCTAGGTGTTTGTAACGAATTTTTCGGAGAAGATGCCAATATAAGCAATGAATCGACAAGCGGAACTCCAGCCTTCAGAGCACCCGAAACTCTTATATTGGGACAAGTATAAAATTCTTTAAATAATTTTGAACATTAAAAATTAAACATTTTTTATTGTTTGTTAGACCAAATATTGTGGAAAAGCAGCAGATGTGTGGTCACTAGGTGCAACTCTATATTCTTTGGTTTTTGGAAATGTACCGTTTTTAGCAAATTCGGTGCCGTTATTGTATGATAAAATAAAACGGGATTCTGTAGTATTTCCAGAACACTATTTAGTTTCTGAAAATTTGAAAAGCTGCATAACTCAAATGTTGGAAAAGGATGCCATGCACAGGATTACAGTTCCCCAATTAAAGGTATTATATATTTGTAATAAGTAAAATAAATAAAAAACATTCGAATGTATTGGATATAATGAATATTCATTTTTTAGACGAATAAATGGGTTACCTCTGGTTCCCAATATTCTTTGCCGACAGAAGAGGAAAATTGTATGTTGGTACAAGTAGACGATAAAGACATGCGCTCCGTCATACACAGCATTCCAAAATTGGACACACTAATACTAATTAAAACAATGTTGAAAAAACACTCTTTTGGAAACCCTTTTGTAAAGGGATCTGCGGTAATATTTTCAGGACCAAACGAATCGCGGATTTCGTTTGTCCGCGCAGGTCGATCTAATTCAGCACCTGCTTCCTGTCACATGCTTACAGATAGGTATTAAAGTCACTTTAAAAAAGTATTGATAGTTATATGTATTTTTGTTTTTTGCAGGCAACCTTCGGCTGATGCTCTGCTTCCATCCCTTACGGAACATTGTCCAGACCAATCTAACGAAGATAAATATAATAATATTAATTGACCTAAATGTTATTAATTAAAATGTGATTAAACTTTTGTATTACTTTGTGTTATTGGAATTTTTATTGTAATCATACTTAACTTGCAATGGTATGATTTTCTCAATGATTAAAATAAGAATACTCGTATACTCACTTTGCCCATCCAGCATGGACATATAAATATAATTCTCAAAGAAAAAAGTGGTTTATTGTATTTCTTGAAAATAAGGAAGGCAAGCCCATAGCGAATATACATATATTACTGATCTGGATCAGTTAAAATGCGAAATTAGAGTAAAATGAATTGTACTGATCTTGGCGTATACCTTCGATGGACACTTTTATAAGAACGCACCCTCGGATCATTACACTTCCCACGCCATGTTTCACGGTTGGTCTTAGGTGATATTTGGTTTTGCTTTCGTTTTGGAAAAGTAGATCCTCCCAGCAGCTATGGTCCTTTTGGTCAAGTGTCCCTATAATTATCGGTGTCGCTCGGCCCGAAAAGAGTTTATTCGAGCGACTCTGCCGTTGTACATCCATTTGTTAAGGGATTTCAGTTCCGGAGCAAGATTTGAAGCAGTCGGCAAAGAAAATGGGCATACTAACCCATTGCACAAGGTTAGGATCAAGTCCATCCCCCAAATGGGTTGGAAAAAACTCCGATATCGGTGTCTTATACAAGTTAACAGTACTGAGAAGTAACAGGGAAACGGTAGAAATCTTGGGTGATTCTTAGACTACCCTAGTCTTTCTACGTGCCGACTCAGCATACCCGCCTTTGGGGGCCGTGCCTGGGTCCCATTCGTTCCTGGTATGGTGAGTTATGCTCATTTTGCGATCGCTAGCAATTTTCACTGGCATGCGATCGGCCTGCCGACTAAGTTCCCTTTTTCGTACAGCTAAGGTCCTTAGTTCTCTTTTATAATTATTTGAATAAAGAGCACTTAGCTTCATAAACTTTTCTCCGGCTATCGCCGTCATATTATTTGCATTCGCCCATTGAGCTTAAGGCCAGGGGTATAGGAAAGGATACACCCGACTCATTTCAAGACACCCGACTCATTTCAAGACACTCGACTCATTTTCAAGACACCCGACTCACTTTTCCCAAAAACATGGGTGTCTCAGACACTCGCTTCATTTGCTATGAGTGGGTCGGGTGTCTGTGCATTAGGATCATGTGCATAGAATTGAGCGGGTGTCAAAAACGCAAACACCCAAAACGCACAAAGCGATCTGTGCACTCCGGGTGTGTGCTCTTTTCTTGCTGTTCATGAGTGCGACACACACTCGAAATGTATGAGTGTGATTCGGGTGCCGAAAAAAGACACCCTTGACGTTCTGTGCTAGCGACCTTCAAAATTTTTTTCGGCTTCAACAAACATACACAAAAATTGAATAAAATAAGAGAGCTACTTATAATTGGCAAAAATGAATATAGCTTGCACACGTTAAAAAGAAATATATATAATAATAAAGCTACATTCGTGACCTGTAGCTCATATACAATTTTTTATTTGTGAAAATATATTCGAATAAATTAAATATATATAAAATAGATTAAAGTGTTATGCCAGCCGAACGGTATATTCGGCTATATGTATTGAACCTCTTATGAATTAGGTGGCATAAGTTCAAGTTTTTAATGAACTCTTCAGGTCCGTTTCTATATATAATTAAAAAGAAAATCGTGAATGATAGCGAAGAGGAAGAGATCCGGGGCTTTATACCAAGACAGGCTCAAATCGAAGAGAAAGAAACATAATGAACGCGAACGAATTGCAAAACATTATCTTCGGAAAGCTTCGGTGCAATTTTGTTCATATGGAGCGCCTTATTTTCCTTCGGAATGGGAATTGTTCTCGATGAGTTGGTCCTCTCACCGTGCAGGATTAAATCGCGTACTCTAGTTTTAAAGAAATCAGCTTTGCCATTTTGCTGCGGAAATCGCCGCACTCTAACCTAACAGCCCTCTATCAAAAGGAAGCCAATTGCTGTCTCTTTTGAGATTTGGCAGGCGGCTACAAAATTCGAGCCTAAACTACGAAGATAGGCATATCGTCTTACTTCAGAAAGTTCATCCGGTCACAAAGGCTACAATAGTCTTTTACCTCACAAAAATTTTTCAGGTATAGCTGGGATCATGAAGACAAATGTTTTGAGCAGTTGACTTTTGCAGTTCCTCATATTATTTGGAGCACAAATTATCTGGCAACTTATTTTTGTGAGAACTAAACCTATCATATGTTAAATTTATTTATTAATTAAGGATGGCAAATTCGTTGTCTTCCCTAAAACAACGCTGTTTTGCATTACGTTGTTGTGCTCTACGTTGTCTTCCAATGCGATTTGTATTATTTTTAGTACTATAAACTTTATTATTAGTGCTACATAACTATCTGTACATCTTCTTAGTAGTTGTTTTGTGTTTATTGATGAACATATTTGTTGAAGTTGCTTAAGAAACACACAAGATTAATTAAACGTGCACTACTAAATATTAAAAGTAACTTCATTATTCCTCACTAAACGAAAAGGTGAATTGCCGCCAATACAAACTAGAGAAGGAAGGGTTATTTGTTTGTTATTTATAATTGTTGTATAGTTGTATATATTGTTTCTTAATATGAATTGTTAGCTTAACTATATAACTATAGCTTTCAGGTACATTAAATTACTTAATATCTAGTGTGCACTTACCTCTATGGTGCTTCTATTAATTCTACGAACTACAACATTTATCTTCTAACAGTGCATTTTCAAAAAAATTATCCACGCTGACATTAAGCCAGGAAATTTATTGTTAATTGAATCTGGGCATGTCAAAATAGCTGATCTAGGTGTTTGTAACGAATTTTTCGGAGAAGATGCCAATATAAGCAATGAATCGACAAGCGGAACTCCAGCCTTCAGAGCACCCGAAACTCTTATATTGGGACAAGTATAAAATTCTTTAAATAATTTTTAACATTAAAAATTAAACATTTTTTCTTGTTTTTTAGACCAAATTTGAAAAGCTTCGTAACTCAAATGTTGGAAAAGGATGCCATGCACAGGATTACAGTTCCCCAATTAAAGGTATTATATATTTGTAATAAGTAAAATAAATAAAAAACATTCGAATGTATTGGATATAATGAATATTCATTTTTTAGACGAATAAATGGGTTACCTCTGGTTCCCAATATTCTTTGCCGACAGAAGAGGAAAATTGTATGTTGGTACAAGTAGACGATAAAGACATGCGCTCCGTCATACACAGCATTCCAAAATTGGACACACTAATACTAATTAAAACAATGTTGAAAAAACACTCTTTTGGAAACCCTTTTGTAAAGGGATAATATTTTCAGGACCAAACGAATCGCGCCCATAGCGAATATACATATATTACTGATCTGGATCAGTTAAAATGCGAAATTAGAGTCAAATGAATTGTACTGATCTTGGGGTATACCTTCGATTGGTCAAGTGTCCCTTTAATTAGCGGTGTCGCTCGGCCCGAAAAGCCGTTTTTCGAGCGACTCTGCCGTTGTACATCCATTTGTTAAGGGATTTCAGTTCCGGAGCAAGATTTGAAGCAGTCGGCAAAGAAAATGGGCACACTAACCCATTGCACAAGGCTAGGATCAAGTGCAACCCCCAAATGGAAAAATGGTTGGAAAAAACTCCGATATCGGTGTCTTACACAAGTTAACACTACTGAGAAGTAACAGGGAAACGGTAGAAATCTTGGGTGATTCTTAGATTACCCTAGTCTTTCTACATGCCGACTCAGCATACCCGCCTTTGGGGGCCGTGCCTGGGTCCCATTCGTTCCTGGTATGGTGAGTTATGCTCATTTTGCGATCGCTAGCAATTTTCACTGGCATGCGATCGGCCTGCCGACTAAGTTCCCTTTTTCGTACAGCTAAGGTCCTTAGTTCTCTTTTATAATTATTTGAATAAAGAGCACTTAGCTTCATAAACTTTTCTCCGGCTATCGCCGTCATATTATTTGCATTCGCCCATTGAGCTTAAGGCCAGGGGTATAGGAAAGGAGACACCCTTTCGACATAAACTTCATTTTACACATCATCAACCACCCTACTGTTGGCACAACATCAGCGGCCACCTAGGAGCAGCAGCCCGGCAGCTGATTCCCATCTATCTTGACAGTCACTACTACTCAGCAAGCACCGTACCGGTGCCACCTCATCGGCCTGATCTGAAGCAGCTTTTCCACCGAGCAACCGACTATAAGGTAACTGGCGCCTAATGAGCGAAATGAACTAGCGACCCTCAAAATTTTCAAGAAAAACATGTAAGTGGGCAAACATATACAAAAATTGAATACAATAAGAGAGCTACTTATAATTGGCGAAAATGAATATAGCTTGCACACGTTTAAAAAAATATATATATAATAATAAAGCTGCATTCGTGACCTGTAGCTCATATACAATTTTTTATTTGTGAAAATATATTCGAATAAATTAAATATATATAAAATAGATTAAAGTATTATGCCAGCCGAACGGAATATTCGGCTATATGTATTGAACCTCGTATGAATTAGGTGGCATAAGTTCAAGTTTTTAAAGAACTCTTCACTTCCGTATAGAGAAATTAAAAAGAAAGTCGTGAGTGATAGTGAAGAGGAAGAGATCCGGGGCTTTAGACCAAGACAGGCTCAAATCGAAGAGAAAGAAACATAATGAACGCGAACGAATTGCAAAACATTATCCAGGGCGCCTTAGCGCAAAAGGAAGCTAGGCTCAGAGCACAATTTAAAGCTCAAATCAGTTCCGTTAATATGCAGTTACAAAACATGCGCGTATAGAGCCCACAGGTGAAGGCCTACCAATGTGTCTCAGGACAGCCAGGAGCACCCCCATGTGATACCGCTCCACGTAATAAATTCACTACCAGATTTTAATGGCGAGCAAGAAAATCTGCGTGGCAATCTGCCACGGACGCATACGAACTCTTTAAACCTTACTAGGGCAGCTGTGCCCATTAGACCGTTACCATAATCATGAATAAAATTAGGGGCCCAGCGCGAGCGTTGCTGGAATCACACAACACTGTACTTAATTTCGATGCCATTCTGGCAAGATTAGACTGCACCTACGCAGATAAAACTTCGTAGAGGCTGTTGCAACTACAGCTTGAGGCGGTGATCAAAGCCTCATGCAATTCTATGACGAGATTGAGCGTAAGCTAAGTAAGCCAGTATCGAAAGAAGCCAGTTCGCGGCAACATATGCTAGAGCAATGGAAAGAAGACACAGAATTCTGACTTTCGTAAGACTACGTAAGTATCGCTCTCCCGATAAACAAGGAAACGAAAAGAACCCTCATTATTTTAAAAAACCCGGTAAAGAACAACCATTTGACGGGATCATAGACTTCGACTTGCTAACGCAAGTGGGAGCCACCCTCAATAAAAAAAAATCGATAAAAAGGGTCAGATGAGACAGGTGGTAGGAAAAAGCGTTTGGTTTTCTACTTCAGGAAACTGAACGAAAAAACCATTCCTGATACCCCTTGCCAAGTATCGAGCTGGCAAGCCATGGCAAAGCCAAATATTTTACAACTCTAGACTTAAAATCTGCCTATCACAAAATTTTCCTCGCGGAACAAGATCGCGAAAAACCTCATTTTCAATCAACGGAGGCAAGTATGAATTCTGCCGTTTACCTTTTGGATTACAAAATGCTGGTAGCATTTTTCAAAGGGCAATCGATGACGTATTGAGAGAGCAGATAAAGAAATCGTGTTACGTCTATGTTGACGATGTCATAATCTTTTCGGAGAACAAAAAGAGGATGTCAGTCACATTGACTGGGTCCTGAAAAAATTAGGCCAAGTCAATATGACCATCTTGAAAGACAAAACCCATTTTTTTTAAAGAAAGTGTCCAATACCTCGGCTTCGTAGTAAGGCGAAACGGGGCTACAACTGACCCTGAAAAGGTAGCAGCCATTAAGGAATACACAGAGCTGACAAGCTTATTCTCACTAAGATCATTCTTTGGACTGCCAGCTATTATAGTGTGTTTCATAAAAGATTTCACTACAATAGGCAGGCCACTAACCAACCTCCTTAAGGGAGAAAACGGTGCCGTAAGTAAACACATGTCAAGGAAAACAGCGATAAATTTTAAAGATCAGCAGAGAGACGCATTCGATAGACTTCGAAACATTTTGAAAACATTAAGAATATGTCACCCTTAAATACCCAGATTTTAAGAAACCGTACGATCTGACAAGCGATGCGTCAGCTTACGGCACCGTGGCTGTCGCAAGACAAAAAATCCATAATGATGATGTCCAGAACCCTTGAAGACTGCGAGACCCGTTACGCAACTAACGAAAGAGAGTTACTTGCTATAGTCTGGGCTCTAGGAAAATTAAGGCTGTATGATTAATTAATTAAATTAAATTAATCTGTATGGCACTCGTGACATAAGAATCTACACAGACCATAAGCCGCTAACGTTCGGTGTCTCGGACAAGAACCCAAATGACAAATTAAAACGTTGGAAAGCATTTATAGATGACTACGGTGCAAAAGTCATATACACTCCGGGCAAAGAAAATTTTGTCGCCGACGCCCTTTCGCGAAAAAACATCAATGCCCTTCAAATCGAACCCGAATCTGATTGTGCAACAGTTCACAGTGAAGAATCTAGCACTTATACGAGCTGCTCAGGAAAATATCAAAAAAGTCCTTCGCGACTACTATTTTCCAAAAATGTCCGAGAAATAGTGACAAGTTGCAAAATAGGCACTACAAGTGTGTCAGACAAGAACAAGAACTTGGGTTAACTCCAATTCCGTCATATGTCGGCGAAAGGCTGGATATTGACACTTTTTCCACTGGTACAAATCTATTTTAAAGGACAATCGACAAGTTCTCCAAATTTGCGATAGTACAACCAATAGTGTCTAGGGCAATAGTAGACGTGAAATCCCTATCCTCCTTCTAATAAACTTATTCCCAAATAAAAAGACAATATACTGTGATAACGAAGCGTCTTTCAGCTCTGAAACGATTATATCGTTACTCAAAAATCAGTATGGCATAAATGTTGGAAATGCACGCCTCCACAGCACCCTAACAGAAATAACGAGGTGCATCAAAATGGATAAGCAAATTAATGATACAGTGGAGCTAGTTATGCGGGCGAATATAATAAAGCATTACATTCGGTCATTAACCAAAAACCCATTGATGTAATCCACTCTGGCTCCGACAAAATTAAGCAAGTAATAAAAATGAATATTAAAAAAATACAGAAAGATAATCTTGACAGGAGTAACCCATCAAGACAAAAATATAACATTGGAGGTAGGAGAAAGAGTCTACTTAAAGAACAATAAAAGACTAGGCAATAAGCTAACTCCGTTATACACGGAAAACGAGTAGAAGCGGACCTAGGGACAGCGGTACCCTCATTGAGGGTAGTAGATATAACTTGTCATTTTCTTACAGGGTCGCGGGAATCATATTAACAATATAAGCAGTAGTTAACAGACTACACTCACGCCCGGTACATCCCCATAACCGACGGAACTGCATTGGTGTGGGAACATAGGAATTACTTTAGGCATTCGAGCAATTTGAAAGATTTTTCAATTATGATAGACGAAACAGCTAGATTGTCCGCTCTTTTTCCACAATCGCACATGCGAAAATTTTTAGATGTTGATACTGATCATATTAGAAATATCTTATCCGTATTAAAGGTACACCACCGAATTGCTAGAAGCAGACTTTTTAGGCACCTCGTTAAAAGTCGTAGCGGACTCACCTGATGCAGCTGATCTCGATATGTTAAAAATGTCAGAATCCCGGTTAATCGAATCAAACAATAGACAAGTAGTTATTAACACCGAAACGCAAAAGCAGATTAACAAACTAACCGATGCTGTCAACGAAATCATTAAAGCAAAAAAGAATGACCTGGTTGACACCCCACATTTATACGAAGTTCTTTTGGCCAGAAATAGAAAGCTATTTACAGAGGTACAGAATCTGATGCTCACGGTCACACTTGAAAAATCAAATATCATATACCCTGCCATTTTTAACCATGAAGATTTGAAGTCCGTTTTAGTTGATCACCCCACAGAGGTCCCCGTTATCAGCCTAAAAGGGGCATCTAATATTAAAGTCCTTCAGCCCGACAGTATTATTCACATGCTCATTGCATTGTAGCGAGCGAAGTATATAATTTTAATTCTATTTTAATTTCATAAATACATACATTGCATGTACCCATACAAACTAACACATTCCTTCTTAAGTGTCTGGCCAACGAGCCGTCACTCTCAACGATAATGTCTTATGATTTTTCCCATTATTACAGCATACCCTAATATAAAATGTACATGTAAAAAGGTTACCGTCTTTCCCGTTTCTCACCAACACACCGTTCTCCAACTATGGGACAACGTGGTAGCTGAGTGCAACCAGGAAGTCTTAGCGATCACTGATTGCGTGTCGTCATGTACGGAGCATTCTGCAAACTGGCAACCCAGGACACTTGTGCCCGAGGTCTACACGCATGGGTCTCGGCGTATTGCGAAACGTAGGTCAGCCACCTAAGCCCCATAACGCTGGTAGTCGATGGTATAATGATAGTCAATGAGAGTCCGGCAATAGTCAGCACGGATGACGGTCCCAATGTAGAAACAAATGGCACGCATCTAAAGACATTTGAGCGACTAGTCTTCGTAAACGGCACAAAATACTTTAACAAGCATAAGAAAGACTACGGGCGTGGCGGCCTCCTACTTGCTAAACATTATCGGGCTTAGCCAAGGGCTTAGTACGAAAATGCTTCAGAGGGTGAACAGCCAAAACCTGGAAACGATCCAAACCCTCAAAAACGAATAAAGTCGGCTGGATCAACGGACATCTGGATCGCTGTCGGCGTGGGAGTATGCTTTTTGATCATATTCAAAATATGCCAAAACACTTAAGCGATAAAATAAATAAAAAATAATGGCTATCTTACCAAATATTAGGATAAGTTTGTTTTCTAGATGAAGAAGTTATTTCTTAGTTATCTATAAAAAAAACCGAATATTTTTTGTTTTTCTCTGATTTTTTTAGTCTTTATGTATATCTGTGAGAAAATACTTAAATTAAACTTTACTATACCATTTTAATTTTGTTTTTAAGTTAGTTTTAACCATTTTATTTGTGTTTGAAGTAACAGAATAAATGTTCGCAGTTATTCATATAAGTTGAGTTGGGTGGTAACTCGACTAGTAAAAGGTGTTATTTTAGAAGTGTAGAACTTAAAGTTGGCATTACTGTTCAAGATAGCGACCGATTTAACAGTTGTCAAGTGATTTATTCTTAGTTTGGTTTGGCCATTCATCATGAATGGACTGATGACATGCAGACCCTTGCAAATGTAGCATTTTTTTTTCGAAAATAATGTTTCTGTGCGGCATACGTATCGCGCACTACCTCCATTTTATCGTTGACAAAATCGACCACCAGAGCAGTTAATTCGATTAACCATGGAACGTTTTCACACCATATTTACTTTTATTGATAACTAGAATAACCAGAGACGCCTTGCGGTGCGTACAGAAGTAGCTATTACCTATATTATAGAGCGCAGAGAGATTGATCAAGTTACTGGAATTTTGTCTTGTGCCGTATTGAAATTAGCCAAATGGAATTTTAGCAAGATGGATAATAATATCCAAGAACATCGATTCGTGTTAGACAGCAAAGATATCACAAATACCTTAGGAATGTCGAGGAGGCCCCAATCGGATGAATTTTTCTTTCGTTTCGATTTCCCAAAAACTAACGCTATGACTAAAAGGAAAATTCTCTCAACTATTGCACGCTTGTATGACATATTTGGCTTGTTAGGACCATAACATAAAAAAAATTTTGTTCAGGAGCTGTGTGTGAGTCATTTCGATTGGGACGAACAATTAATTGGTCGTTGATAATATATTTATCCTGACTTGCATAATTTAAACCAAATCGCCATACCCTGATATGTAGGATTTCAATTCGAATGGCATATCCGTCAAAATCATTGGGATACGTGGCAACAGTTCGTCTTCTCCTTGGAATTTTCCAGTCAAAAAATGTTTTGTATCATGTGTTACGCCTGAAAGCAACGATGAGATATTCAGGTGGTGAATGTAATTGTAATTCTGGCAGACTTTTCCACTGCCGCAGCACATCCCTGGGGTTTCGTTCTTAAATTTGAGTGCGCTGCATTACGAGTAAATTTTATCCATTTTTCCAATGGCGTCACCTGGACTGTAGTCAATGTTACTGTCATAATGGAATGCAGCAAGATTTAAAACAATGCGTAGTGTTCGTCTCGATCGAACCACTCTTGCTCGAACATTTTGTCGGCGACTTTTCCGTTGTTCAATGTCGCAGACGAAAGGGCCTGAGCATCGCGTACTCGATAATCTTTTAACCTTACTTCCCATCGTTCAGGTGATTCAGACGAACGGATCTCACCGGCATGCACTCGAACACTTTCCAGCCTCAATGCTCGTTGCTCGTCTGATTCTGAGGCCCGAAATACCCTTTTCGCTTGCGCTTGAGGTGTATATCGGCCAATTGTATTTCGCTTTGGGGGCATATTTCGAAGCAAATGCGTTCATCAGATAAAAAAAAATATATAACAAATTAAACAAAACTAAAACTAAATTAAATGAGTTTCAGAAGAAATCTTTATAAAAGTTGAATTGCAATAAAAATAAAAACTGATTAAAAAAAACTAATTTCAATTTTATAATGCAACGTACACGTTTTCTAAAGAAAAGTACTCAAAATATTAAATTAAATTGTTGTTTATTTTTTATCGCACAATAAAAAGAAAAAAAAGAAATAAATTTTAGGAAGCACTTTTTTATAAAAATTTAAATTGCAAGTAGAAGAAACAGTTTAGAAAAAAACAAATTTTAAGTTTTTATGGCAATGTACACCTTTTTATAAAAAGAGTCAAATCTTGAAATTTTATTTAGCCCACTCACAGCAATTTTTTCAACTTGCACTTGCACTTGTTACTTTTAAAGTGTGTTTAACACTAACTTTCATTCTGTTTGACATTTGAAATGAAACCTCGCATGCCATGAAATGTAATACTAAACAAGAGGAAACGCTATAGTCGAATGTCGCGACGATAAGATACCCGTTACTGTTTTACACAATTTAAAATAATAATTTTGCTAGTGGAAATTCACAAGGCGCAACCTATTGTCATAGGAAGCATGTTGAGTAATTGATAGTGACGTCACAAACCATGTGAGGTCTTATATTTCTTCATAAATAGCGAAATAACGTTCCGATTTAAAAAATCGTTGGTAAATCGATAGATATTAACAGAAATAAGTTATACAAGGTCAAACGAAGGCATTTGTAATAATACTATGGAAGCCACAGTTTTCCGCGGTTTGTGAGGGTTGACTTGGAGTCAAAAGAAAACTAGTGACAAGTTGCACTCGCATCTCCAAAAACGTGTTCTTAAGCCTTACTATCTAGCATTTATAGTTCCCGAGATTTTCGCATTTTTGGTTTTTCGGGTTTTGTGGGCGTTAGAGTGGACGAGGCATGATCGATACATGCTTAATCCGAACTTTCTATCACTTATAGTTACCGAGATATCAGCTTTTCTAGAAAATGCGAAATTTTCTTTTAACTTGGTGGAGAGTGGGTGCAGCTGGGTAATGATACCACCATGAGATGCGCTGGCATCCCAAGATTATACATACTGAATTTCAACTTTCTAGCTCTAATAGTTCCTGAGATTTAAGCAATTTTGTTTTCCGCGATGCGTAGGGACCTCAAGAATCATCACGGTTAATCTCAACTTTGTGTCTCTTATAGTTCCTGAGATCTCAGCGTTCATACAGACGGACAGATAGACGGACGGAGAGACCGAGAGACGGGCATGGTTTAATCGACTTTGGCATTGATACTGATCAAGAATATATATACTTTATAGGGTCGGCCATTCCTTCTACCTGTTACATACTTTTCAACGAATCTAGTATACTATAATGACAGGAAAAATCATAAGATATTATTTTCTTGAGTGGTGTTCACGACTGAACTTTTATTTGCAAACATTTCTTCTTAGAGTCTAAAAACTGAAGCGAGCAGCGATAGGAGTATATACATGCATTGGCATATTTGTCTTATTTATACATATACCACGAGACAGTCGTCACCGTGGGAATGCATGCTCAGCATTTTAGGGCACGTTCGTTGGCTGGAGAATTATCTTGAGTAACTGAAAGTGACATCACAATCCATGTGAGTCCTTATAACCTAAATTTTTTCATAAATAGCGAAATAATGTTTCGATTTCAAAAATCTTTGGCAAATTGATAGATACAAAAGATATATGTAATACAAGGTGTAGAAAATAAAGTACCCTGTATATTTCTGTCTGTTACAATGCACGTATAGGTATTAAAAAGAGATCTTGAAGTATCGATATTTGTCTCGCTCTTAGGAATAGAGAATAAGAAAATATGTATACCAATCTTTTGTTTCTTCTACAACTTCAAAGTTAGTCGCACATAAAATTCCGAAGCGTACACACGGTGTTCTCTGATTTGGCTTCTTCGTATGGTAAATGGTGGCTAGATGGTAAATTAAAATAATTTGCATTTGGGGCATCATAAAAACACACATTGTTAATCCGAACTGCTACTCGCAGTTCAATTGACTCATGATCTGGATTCCTGCAATAAACGGTAATAAGTTTGCCAGTCCTATTGTAAGTGCCGACAAATGAAACTTTTTTTTTTAAATTTTTAGGAACCTCCCCCGTTGGTGTCCACCCGCAGTATCTTCTATATATAAAAATGAGATAAGTTTCACAATTTACATACATTTTTACCTAAATCAAATAAACTGTTCAATTGTTTAAAAAAGGGCTGCCAGCTTAAATTATAGGACGTTGTCAAATACTCCCTCAGCTGTTAAGAGCTAGAGCTGCCAACTATAACTGACCAGAGCTGCCAACTTTAATCAATTTTCCAAATTTTCAATCATTTTTCCTAATTTTAAATATTCACGAATTTCCCTAGTTTATGATTTCAAAGCACGCCCGAAACCTACTTGAACACGTACAAAATATTACATAAAAATCGGTCCAGTCGTTTACGAGTCTATAGCGGACATACATGGTCACATTAATTTTTTTATATTATATTTATATTGCCGGACATGGCCAGAGGGGGGAGTATTCCTCCCGGATATTTCCTAGTTAACGTTATCAGCATCCTCGTATCTCCAGTTCCCGGTTCCTTCGTCCTTCTTCCACAACTTAGTCTTTTCTTTCTACGAAGCTGCTTTAAAATAAAACAGTAAGCGATTTTAAACGTTACAATGGTTTTATTGCTACAAAAAATAGTTGTCTTACTGCTTTGGGGGTACAAATCGAAGTAATTCTAAATTATAATTTGCGTGGCTTGTTGACTGCATAACGCTGGCAGAGCGGCTACCGCAATCGGATGCCGACAGCAGCGGTTTTGCGGACTTGGCCCAAAGTCTTGCCATGCTCCAGGTGCTAGCGTTGCATTTCCGTCTGTGTGCAGCGGTAGGGGTAGCTATAGCTGAGACAGCTAGCGATCGGTCAGTGCTCTTCCATTGTCGCGCTGCTGATAGCAGCGGTTCTGGATATTTGGGAAAAAGTGTTACTGAACTCCAGATACTAGCTCTGTATTTTCGGTTGGCCGCGGCGATGGGAAGGGGTAGCGACAGCTATTGCTGAGGCAGCTAGCGGGCGGTCACTGCTGTTCCACTCCCACGCTACTGCCGTTAAAGTTCTGTCGCTGCGCTGTCGCCCTGACGCCGCTGACGTTTGGTGTCTGCACTACCGCTGCTGCGTCTCTGCTGGTCGTCAGGTTGGCTGAGTGGGGTGATGAGGGAAGTCGCGGTGTCTGGTATCCCGGTCGAGAGGCGGTGAAGGGAAGGGAGCGCTTGGCCGGTGTTAACTTATATATTATTATTTTTAAAATTACAGAGCCAACTTAATTTCAGCCGAGTCAAGTACTCGGCCATATAATATAAGTGTTAAATGTTGACAATAGAGTAGCCTTATGAGCTTTCAGAGCCCATATAGGGAGGTAAAACGCGAAATTAAAAGTGAAAGCGAAGAAGAGTGGGACCGAGAGCCCCATGGGTATCAACCGCCACAGGTACAGGAAGAAGACATAGACATTATGAACGCAGCCAACATAGAAGCTTTGATTCAGGCCGCATTGGCTCAACAGGAAAAAGGGCTAGCAGCAGAGTTTCAAAATCAAATTAGTGCAGTTAACCAACAGCTACAAAATCTGCGTGTAGAGGCGATAGAAGTGGAAATATATCAGAGACGGCGTGGAGACAGTCCGCCACAGACGCCTAGGAGCTATTTAAGCCATATGATGGCAGTAGCGCGCATTACCAAGCCGTTAAAATTATAAGATTAGGGGACCAGAACGATTGCTGATGGTATCGCACAATACAGTGCTCTTGCGGAGATAAAACGACCTTGCGCCTCTTACGGCAAGGGCTTGGATCGGTCCGTCAAGGGGATCATACCCTTATGCAGGACTACGATGAGGTTGAACAAACAGCACACTGCTCAATATTGAGGTAAGGGTTGAAGCCCTGCATGTATTTATTTCGGACCTAAAGAAGTCCTCAAGGGCAGTCGTATTTACAGCACAGCCCAAAGATCTGCTAGCAGCACTGGCACTAGCTAGGGAAGCAGCGGTCAGTATTGAACGGAGTATGTTCGCAGCCACATATGCCAAGGCTGTCGAGCAGAGAAATCAGAATACTGATTTACACAAAGGAAGCGTGAGAAACAAGGGAAATATTTAGAGTCAGATCGCGTCCAAGAAAAAATACCAATTTTTTAAAAAAGGCAAAATAAAAATCAAAATAATGATTATTGGCGCAGATAGAACAACTGGACTGATCGGGGTAAGCCAGATCAGACCCCAGAGCCCATGGATTTAGATCCATCATCTTCTAGGCTTAGACACCCGACGAATTTAAAACAATCTCAGGGGAATAATGCACAGTTTCTCACTTCTCAATCCTCGATCTCCTTAATTAGAGGAAGGTCCCGCTTATCGTTCATCGAGCGAAGGTAATGAAAATTCTGATAGACACACACATAATGACTGTCTACTCCCCATTCACTGTGAGCATCATGCATGGCTGCAGTAAAATGAATACAAATGCTTAATTCATATATTTGTCTTAAGGGCCCCTATCTTTTTGCTCGATGCCCTAAGTACGCTTGATGCTATTATAGCTTTCGATTTGCTGAGGCAGGCGAAAGCGGCATTAGACTTACGTATCAGCGAAATTAGGTACAAAAACGTAACCGAAAAGCTTAAATTCTTCGACTGTCCTAACGTGAATTTCACAAATGTCGATGAAATAGTAGTCCCAAACTCAGTGAAAGCTGAATTAGGAAAATGATCCTTAAAAGGAGTAAAGTGTTTTCAAACTCTAACGAGGCGCTTCCATTTAACACCTCGGTGATTGCTAGGACTCGTAAACGGACGAACCAGTTTATTCTTAACTATAAGTGTCCCATGGGAGCGACTGAATTTGATAATGAAGAAATCAAACAGCTGCTAAAGGACGGTATTATTCCCCCTTCTAGGTCGCCATTTAACAGCCCAACATGGGTTGTTGACGACAATGGCTCCGATGCTGACGGCATCGACTGGTGATCGTTTTCAGGAATCTGAATGAACGGACCATTGCTGATCGTTACCCTATGCCAAGTATATCTTATAAATAACAAAAGGTTAGACATGGGAACGTCTGTTCTCCTTAGACAACCTCAAATAAAACCCTTTTTAATTTTTCTATCGGTTAACACGCACTCTACACTTACATATATTTACCATTTAGGATGCACAGTAATTTTAACCTTTCGCTTTCTTACAGGGTCGAAGGGATTGTATTAAGCTGTAGTCAACGCTAAAGTGATAGACTACTCCCAAGCCCAATATATACCCTTCACGGACGGGATCCTTTTACTCTACGAGTAACGGGTATAAAAACTAGAAACTTCCTTATACCTGGCATTAGATATCCGAAGTTTTTCCAAACACTAGTACCTCTGAGTGAATCTCATTTTTTTATGGTTTTTTATCTATTATTTAAACGATTCTGTGGTATCTAGGATTGGTACCCGTGCTGTCCCAAAGGGCCATTACCACCCGACTTTAGAATTAAATGTTTTCCTCCCCATCAAAGCAACGCCCTCGATTTTAATTTCTCATGTTAAAAAAAGACGGAAACAGTGTAACTTTACTAAACAAAATGACTTTGTTTCTAGTATACTCGTAAGTATAATTGATTGTATAATTGGACAAATGTTGAGGGAAAAGCTGTATAAAGCTTTAAAGCAATTTTGATTAATGTGTTAAGTTTTACATCAGTCTTTTCTACCATCTGGAGAGATTCACACTATTCACACTATTCAAAACTAAATTTTCTTCAGTTCCCAAAGCATTTAGGCGCGCTACGAAATTTTTTAATGGTGCTTCTTTAATAACTACACCTAGTAGCAGGAAGCTATACTTGGTTATAAAAGGAATATAGCCAACCGTCTCAGTAGATGACATTGCGAAAGGTCTGAAGGAACAGGGTCTCAAAGTCATGGTTAACAGGGCAAAAATCGCAAGAAATCGGATTAGCGCGCAATAGCACAAACCCCAAGAAATAATCTATTCACCATATACACAAGCTTCAGTACGTTCTCTGTCATAGCAGTGAAGGAACCTCATAAAAGAAATGGTCCTGTCCAGTGCGTAATTTTTCAGGAATATGGACATACAAAAGAATGCCAAAAAAACAAAGAATATTCTGCACTAAGAAAGTGTAGCAACTATGGCGGAAGCCATACTGCCAACTATAGGGGATGCCCTTTTTTTCACCTTCTGGCCTAGATCCAAGAAAACACCCAGACATTATGGACAACAAGAGTGCAGCTAAACGTAATATGTTCTGAAACATTGTGTGTTTATTATTGTATGTTTATTATTGCGTTTGTATTTGCATGCCTATATTGTAGCCGGACCAGCATCATTCAATTCTGATTATACCCGTTACTCGAAGAGTAAAAGCGTATATGCAAATGAGAATTGTTTTTTCCAATCTAGACACGCCCACCCTAGCGCCCACAAAACCCGGAAAACCAAAACTGCAAAAATATCGGGACCTATAAGAGCTAAATAGTTAGGCTTAAGAACACGTATTTTAGATAGTCCACTTCAACTTGTCACGAGTTTTCATCCGGCCACGCCCACTCTAACGCCGACAAACCCAAAACTTTGGCGTCTATAATATTATTACGAATGCCTTTGTTTGACCTTGTATAACTTATTTCTGTTAATATCTATAGATTTACCAAAGATTTTTTAAATCGAAAAAATTTAGGTTATAGAGCCTTACATGGCTTGTGACGTCACTATCAGTTACTCAACATGCTTTTTCTGACAATAGGTGGGGCCTTGTCAATTTCCACTAGCAAAGTGAATATTTTAAAATTGTGTAAAACAGTAACGGGTATCTTATAGTCGCGCGAATATAGCGTTTCCTCTTGTTTTTACTATTTTTAAAGACCTAATTAAGGCTAAGGCTAATGTTTAAAAAAATTCAACATTAATTTCTGCCGCAAGAGGGCAGCTCGTTTCAGCGAGGCTGGTAGTCCTTAGTTCGGCGTTTATTCGAGTCCCGATGCGGAGGGGCAAAAGAAGCCCTAACCAGAACTCAGTATAAACAAAGCCATCAGGTCAAACGAAAAGTTTATACTCATTTTGGTAGCCCATGTAGAGTTTGCTTTTTGAACTAAGGATAATTTTGACTTTGACATTTGACGAATGTCAATGTCAATGTGTCAATATATTTAGTAGAAGGAAGGCGGATTACGAAATGGTTAAGTTTACGATCGAAGAAAATTGGGAAACATTGAAAACTTTCTTCCAAAGTAGATGGTTCAACCGAAACTGCAATTGCGGTAAAAATTCGGAAAAAATAAAATGTCTTCCAGGCAGTTTGTGGATAGTTAAATAAAATATTATGATGGATATGGTTGCGGTGCCCACAGTCGGCAGAGACTCTGTTATTCATATCTTATTTATATAGATTTGCTCTCTTTTGAAATTATCGATTCAAAGATATTTTCCCATTTGGAAGAACTGACCTAAGTCCTGAATTCCATTAGTATATAAATAGCTAAGATCATGCCTTCTAATTATTTTCTTACAATGTGTTAAAAAACATAGCATATTTATAACCGTTACTCGTAGAGTAAAAGGGTATTGTAGCGAGCGGAGTAATTTTAATTACATAAATACATACATTGTATGTGCACATGCAAAATAACACATTCTTTCTCAAGTGTCCAGCCAACGACCTGGCCATAAAATGCTGAGCATGCATTCCCACGGTGACGACTGTCTCGTGGTATATGTATAAATAAGACAAATATGCCAATGCATGTATATACTCCTATGGCTGCTCGCTTCAGTTTTTAGCCTCTAAGAAGAAATGTTTGCAATTAAAAGTTGTGAACACCACTCAAGAAGATAATGTCTTATGATTTCTCCTGTGATTATATGGCGACCGTGACAGGACGCGAAAAAGTGAAAAATAAGAACACTTCAAAAAAAAAAAGGAGGGAAAAGAGAACAAACTAATCAAGAAATACTTGAAAATATATTCGAAGGCCCACAAAGCTAGAAAAAACAAACAAAACAAGCTAAAATAAATAAAAAGCAATTAAATTGCCTTCTCCACCGGTAGAAGGAGACCTATTTTTTTTACATAAACACATGTACTAACACACAACTTTATTGTAAGCTTAATATACGTAAAGCTAATGTAACTTGAATTTTGATGATATGTAAACTAAAAGTTGTGCACTTATTAACCACATCATTTATAGGTTTACTAAATATCTTGTCCCCTCTACCTTCATAAAAACCTTAATCAAAATATAAAAAAAAAATGAAAAATGGGTCTGTGGAGCTCAAAATAAGAAGAAGTAAAAGACAATACGTCAAATGTCGTAAATAACGTCATAGTTGACAACACTCCTATTTTCAACTTCATGTTTATTTTACTAATAATAATAACTGTAGCTGTGTTTATACAAGTAGTACTTAAAGTGTATTACATCTGTAAAAAATGTATCAAAAGAGAACATTTGTATAGAGAGCATATGAGCCGAGCTCAAAAACTCGACAAAATTTAACAAAAAAAAAGACAAATACATTTTTCAAAAGGGATTAATAAAACGATTACATATATATAAATATTCTATATCTTTGCTTACATAAGGAAGTTTATAATCGATTAATCATATTTTTAGCAAAATCTAAAGATTAAATACAAGCTTTTAAAACTAAGGGACAAATTCTATCATAGCGACACCGAAAAATGTCTATAACTTAAGATGCTTCAGACAGGGTAATTATAAAACACCCAGAGCAACACCCAGCAACGAAATACTGGCAGCATAAATATTGCTAATCAGGCAAATGATTAGCCAATGGTTAAGACTAGAAAAATTCTTGGCTAATAAAAAGATCGGGATTTTGAGAAGTTACACACATACACACATAAGAAAAGAAACGCTCGAAAAACATTTGGGCGAAATTATCATTAACGCCAACAAAGTAAGAAGAGCTATAGCAATAAGTCGAGAATCACTATCTACTTGTCATGAAAGTCAAGTAATACTTATTCATAATCAGATTATATCTATTGTAAGAAAAGCTCTCCAAAAGTATGAGATTGTTTTCCATATACCAGAGAACTTTAAAGACCCAATAGAGGCAAATATACCAATTGCCGACACAGACGTCCACGATAATTCGATGGCTGATATTTTTGAGGAAGATACCAGTGAAGATTTTTTAGGGTTCGAAAGCCCACTAGAAGTCAGCAAAACAGAAATAAAGGTGGATACAGAAAACATGAATAACATAGAGGTAACAATCGCTCAAACCAATGTTCAATTCTTAAAAACTGCAGCTTCACTCATTCCTGAGTTTGATGGCAAAGCAGAAAATCTACGAAGCGTCTTAGATGCCTTGGAGCTTGTAGACGGAATAAAGGAATCATATGAAAAAACAGCAGTCCAACAAATAAAGAAAAAATTAGAAGGACATGCTCGCAACCTCATTCTAGAGGAAAACACAATAGAAACAATTGTGGCAAAGCTGAGTAAATCATTCAAAGGAGAGTCGGTTGAGGTTTTATCAGTCAAACTCATGAATTTGCAGCAAAACAAATCGGCAAATGCATATGCCACAGAAGTAGAGGATCTGACCAGAGCATTACAAGGGGCTGTGAAGTCAATGACAAAAAACAGCTCAATTGATAAGGTAAAACTTATCATACAGGCGAGAACGTTCACAAATATGAACGAAGCCGTAACTAAATTGATCAATAGCTTTTCGGAAGCGACAGGGCAATCGAACGCCGTATTATTTTATAATAATCGGTATAAACAAAACAATTACCGAGGAAATAACATATATCGGGGCATAGGAAACCGTGGTGGTGGCCGTGCCAATTACAATAACCGTGGCTATTATCACAACAACACCACACCGCAACTCCTCAAACCGCGGAAATAACTATAATAGAAATGTTAGGGTCACACTGGAAAACGAGGAGGACCCCTTGACGGTAGAAGAGGAAGAAGAACAGTAAGAATCTATAAAATCAATATTACGCTCAGTTTTTTCATAAAAAAAAATATAATCAAGAGTACCCCGAATTGGACAGTTCTAAAATTTCAAATATAGCAGAAGTAATTAGAGCCTTAAAAATTATCTCAAAAGAACCGTCCGTTTTTATTCCGAGCCAAGAACCATTTAAAGATGTGCTGGTTCCGAGCACATTGGTTAACACGAGTTGTGCAACAGTCCGATTTCTAAATACAAACTCTGAAACAATTAGTTTAAATGTTAATACAATAAAATTCGAATCGTTAGAGAACTATGATATACAATAGCCCAAGGAATGCAACCCCAAGTACAATAATGATAGAACAAAAGAAGTATTAAAAAAACTAAGTTTTCCCTCTCAATTTTAAACAAAATTGTCAGAACAGTGTACAACTTATAGCGATATATTCGGCCTTGAATCGGAACCGATATCAGCTAAACAAAATAAAAAAAAAAAATTATAGAAATTCAGAAAGTGAAAAGCCAGAAATAAACAAACAGGTTGACAAATTAATAAAAGATGGTATAGTCGAACCATCAATTTCAGAATATAACAGCCCATTATTGTTGGTTCCAAAAAAATGTCTACCAAATTAAACAGAAAAACGATGGCGACTAGTGGTTGACTATAGACAAATAAACAAAAAATTATTAGCTGACAAATTTCCTTTACCACGCATAGAAGATATATTGGATCAGTTAGGACGGGCTAAATATTTTTCTTGCTTGGACCTTATGTCCGGATTTCACCAAATAGAGTTGTCCGAAAAGTCCAGAAACCTTACATCATTCTCTACAAATAAAGGTTCATTTCGCTATACGCGATTGCCATACCGACTAAAATTCATTCATGAGAATGATGACCCTAGCATTTTCCGGTCTAGAACCATCACAGGCGTTCCTATACATGGACAACTTAATAGTCATAGGATGCTCCGAACAACATATGTTCAACAATTTAACAAAAGTATTTCAGTTATGCCGCAAATTTAACCTAAAACTTCATCCAGAAAAATGTTCATTCTTTATGCACGAAGTTACCTATCTGGGTCATAGGTGCACAGACAAGGGTACATTACAAGATGAAAATAAATACGAAGCAATTAAAAATTACCCAGTGCCCAAAAACTCAGATGAGGCGCGCAGATTCCTAGCATTCTGTAATTACTATAGAAGATTCATTAAAAATTTTGCAGATTATTCTAGACATATAACAAAGCTTTGTAAGAAAAATGCCCACTTCGAATGGCACAAGGATTGAAATGATGCATTTAATTATTTAAATGAGGCCTTAATGAGAGCAAAACTCTTACAATACCCACTGAACAAGAATTAGCAGCCATCCACTGGGCCATAAAATACTTCAGACCATACGTTTACGGGAGACATTTTATACTAAAAACAGACCATCGACCATTAATTTATCTATTTTCAATGAAAGACCCTAGTTCAAAATTAACAAGAATGAGGTATGATAATTATGTGGCGGACGCGCTGTCCAGAATTACAATAAATGACCAAATGTCAATAAACAGACAGGTAATGAAAATTACGACTAGGTCAGAAACACGTAAAAATCAGGATCAGAAAAGAAAAGGAACCCTTGCAGAAGCAAGAGCTTTAGGATCCCAGAGTCTACGACGTTGTCAATAACAATGACATCAGGAAATATGTGAAACTTAAATTCTCCAAACATAAGTGTTTGTTTAAACGAGGAAAACGAATAATTTCACAATTCAAAATTGATGATTTGTATTCTAATGGGAAAATTGATTTAAAAAAATTTTTCCAAAGGCTTGAGATACAGGCCGGAATGCAAAACAAAAAACAATTCCAATTGGCACCCAGCGCACTGATTTTAAAGTCAGTATTACTACGAGAATTTAAAGAAATGGGCAACCGTACATTACAAAAAGTACAAATAGCGCTACTTTCAGAGGTGACCATAGAAGACAAAAATAATGAAAAAAATATAAGAGAAATCTTAAAAACATTTCATGATGATCCGATCCAATGAGGCCATTAAGGAATTAGGAGCACATTATTAAAAATAAGACAACATTACTATTGGCCAAATATAACAAAAGTAGTTACTAAATACGTGAAAACATGTCAGACATGTCGACAAACAAAGACAACCACTCTTACAAAAACACCAATGACAATTACCGAGACTCCCACATCAGCTTTTGACACTGAATTAATTGATACCATTGGCCCATTACCGCGTTCGGAGGAAGGAAACGAATACGCAGTCACAATTATTTGTGATTTAACTAAATACATAGTAACATTACCAATTCCGAATAAAAGCGCTATAGAATTTATAGTCAATGTCTATATAAACTTCAGGAATACACTAGCCCGATTTGCCAAATAGTAAAAATACTTTAATTGTCGTTTTAGTTGAATTTTATTTTATACAACCGCACTCTTTCCTTGTCTGCAAGCAAGTAGTCAGGGTACGCATGTGCATACGAAAAGGATACAAAAACGTTCTTTGGCAGAGATGGAGAGAGAACAAAGAGAGAGGAGTTTTGCCACTCTCTGTGATCTTCATGGTTCATCCCCTTCCGACACACACACAATGTGTATGTGTACAAGTGTGACTTTTGGTATTCTCAACACGCCACCTCAAAAGTTACACTAATACAAGTTAAGGAATAATAAGATAATTTTCAGACGAGAGTGTGCATATTCAAATGGTTGTAATATTTTTCTTCTCTGGGGACTCTTTCTTTTCTGATCCAGCCTTAGCTGCAAAGAATTGGCGAAACCCAGTAAAACCCAATCAGATCAATTAAAAACATAAATAAACAAGATTCGCTAATATAATCAGTAATGGGTTAACTAGAAATAAATTTGGTTTGATTATTGTTAAATATATATATATATATATATATATGCCAAGTGTTCCAGTTTGTCTTAGTTTTAAGGTTGATTATCATTTAAAACATATAAAGATTCAGGATGAGGGTCCAGTTAGCCCCAGTTGGTCTCGCAGTGCAGTAAATCTAGCTGTTGGTAGTGGCTTCGTTAAAATATCAGCCAATTGGTAATCTGTGGAAATATACTTGAGGCAGATTAGTTTATTTTCAATTTGTTCCCTGGTAAAATGATATTTAATATTTATGAGCTTAGTTCTCTTGTGGTAAGTAAGATTTTTGGCTATACTAATACAACCTTGGTTGTCCTCAAAAATATCTATTGGGCCATTTAATTTTAATTAAATTTCATTTATTAATGACTTTAGCCATAATGCTTCTCTAACACCTTCAAATAAGGCCATATATTCGGCTTCGATAGATGGAGCCGCAACTGATTTTTGTTTAATAGTACTCCAGGAAATCGAACAATTTTCAAACATTTTAGATATATATCCTATAGTACCGCTCCTATCAGTCTCATTTCCAGCCCAATCAGAATCGACATACCCTATAAGAATATTATTCACTTTAAGATTCCTTTTGAACGATAACTTTAAGTCAACAGTTCCTTTTAGGTATCTTAAAACTCGTTTAAGACATTGCCATAATACTATGTTATTATTATTAGTATAACGGCTCAAGATACTTATTGATGTATTCAAGCCTGGACGTGTACACAACATGATGCAGATTAAACAGCCAATTAAATTCCTACATGGTGCTTTACATGATTCTTCAGCTTGGAAGTCCTAATAATTTAGTTTGTTTGGAAGAGGGGTACTAACTGGATTACAGTCTTCCATATTGAATTTCTTTAAAACATTTTTAATATATACAGATTGACTGAGACTAATTTGATCATCTTTTCGATCAAGGAACCAAGGAAGTGTCGTATTTCACATAGGTCAGTCATTTGAAACGTACTTGAAAGATATGTTTTAAATTTAGACACAGTTTCGGAATTACTGGTGGCAATTACCACATCGTCAACATATAATAGTAAATATATATTTTTACTTATATCTCCCTAATTTAAAATATATATATAAATTTATATATACATCGGTCTACTTCTAGATTCTGAAATCCAAAATTTTTAAGTGCACTTTCAAAAACCTCAAAACAGCATCGTGTAGCTTGCTTAAGGCCATAAATAGCTTTATTTAGTTAATATACTTTATTTCCATCGTACTGGTTTAAACCATTTGGAACCTTCATATAAATTTCATCTTTTAAAGTTCCATTTAAAAATTCTGTCTTTACACCCATATGAAGAATCAGTAAATTATATTGATTAGACAAAGCTAAAAGAAATCTCTAGAAATTCGTGCAACAGGTGCAAAGGTCTCATCATAATCCATCATATATTCTTGGGTGAAGCCCCTTGCTACCAGTCTTGCCTTATATTTTAGTAAAGTACCATTTTCATCTTGCTTTAAACTAAAAACCCACTTATCCATAGGCCTTTGCACTAAGCGCCATGTATTATTTACAAAATGAGAATTTAGTTCATCTTGAATGGCTTTGTTCCACAAGGTTCTGTCATCACGAAATTTAATTTGCTCATATGTATTGGGAATATCACTTGAACACAATTGGGTAATCATAAGACATTTTTCTAAAAATGTATATGATGATTTTGGTTAATCTTTATTTCTCTCACTGCGTCTTACTTGTTGATTTTCATTTTTCTTGTATATTATCACCAGTTTCAACTACTGGATCGGTATTCTCGAGACAAGCGGAATTTTCATTTGTGTTTTCTTCAGACTTTGAATCCATTGATTCTTGTGATGGAAAATCGAACTCTATATTCTATTTAGTTTGAGAATCATGACTTCTTCTAACATCATTATGTTTTACCACAGAGTCATTTTCATTTAAAGTCATAGATTCTATGCTTTTTTCGTCCACCACTTCATCTCTAGCTATCATAAATTTTCTCTATTCCTCATTCCACAATTTATAGCCATTTGGCTCATACCCAGAGTATATATTTTCAAATATTTTAATATTGGCTTCCTTTTATGCCTACTTGGAGACCTATTAACTAAATAAGTTGCTGTTATAATATATAACTTTTATTAAGTTTAGTACAGTTAATCATAGACCGAGCTTTTTCGGTGATTGTCCTTATCATCCGCTCTGCAACACCATTCAATTGTGGGGTATGAGGAACCGTTAAATAATAGCTGATACCATTTTCGACACACAATTCACGCATTTCATTAGAGAGTGTTCTCTGCCTTTATCAATATATAGATTTAGCATTTTTAAAATGAGCCTCACTTTTCATACAAAGTCTTTGAATACAAAAAACACGTCTGATTTATAAGTTATTAAATATGTCACACAGTAATGTGTAAACTGATCAATAAATACTACATAGTAGTTTTTATTATCAATAGTTGAGGGCGTAATCGGACCACATACATCAGAATGAACTACGAACAATGGGCGGTCAATATTTTCTTTGTTTTTGGATTTTTCAAATTTTAGCCTCGATTGTTTTCCGTTAATCCATGCCTCATGCAATTCATTTTTATTTATCTGTACGTTTTTGATAAGTTCATCATCATCAAACAAGCTGTTTCGTTTAATTTCTAAGAATTTTCCTTCACTAATATGGCTAACCTTTCGTGCCACAAGCGATATTCTGCATCATTTAAACTTTTTCGATGTATATACTTTACTCTTTAAATAAATCTTCACAATCGGTACATTATGCTTACATATCCCTTCAAATGCCAAGCTACCATCTTTGATTATTTTATGACATCCGGAATAAATTCGACGGACATTCGCATCTAGCATCTTCTTCACGGATAGTAAATTGTGCGGTATTTCCTTGCAATACAGCAAGTTTTGTAATGTAATGTTTTTCCCAGAACTGTTAAGTCTAACTAGTGCTTTCGCAGTAGCATGCACGAATTCTCCGCGCTTTCTCAATCTCAATCGCCACACTTGGATTTATATTCTTATACTCGGAAAATAATCTAATATAAAATCTACGCCATCTGTCTTTCCCCGAAATTTGCTAATTTCATCATAAATGCAAAAGCACAGTCCGGCTGCGTCTGTCTCTCTCTAACTGCTACGTTCATCATAAAAGCAAATGAGCCTTCTGGCTGCGTTGCTGTTGCCATCTGAACCTGTCTCTCTCTAACATTACTCTGGACATGAACATTTTGGTTGCCTCCTGCTTGTCTTTTTAAGAAGAAGCAGTCTTTCTTCATATGGCCTTATTTGCTGCAATGAAAACACTTTAACTTAGGCTTTGACTTACTCTTAAATTGTTTCTTCACAAATTTTGTTATTTTGTTGTTGTATGTGCTATCCCTAGACTCTCGATTACCTATAGCCTGCAACACTTTAGCACTTGTGTCCTTGCCAACTCCTTTTAGTTTTATTTTCCTGATCGAGAAGCCTTGTCTTTACAAAGGCTAATGTTAGAGAGAGAAAGAAACTCTGTATCACCCCATCATAGTAACACCGGCCAAGCGCCCCCTTCCCTTCACCGCCTCTCGACCCGGATACCAGACACCGCGGCTTCCCTCATCACCCCACTCAGCCCTCACCCCAACCCGACGCCCAGCAGAGACACAGCAGCGGTAGTGCAGACAGCGGCGTCAGAGCGACAGCGCAGCGACAGAACATCAACGGCAGAATTGCACCGGCAGAATTGCAACGGCAGTAGCGTGAGAATAGAAGAGCACTGACCGCCCGCTAGCTGCCTCAGCAATAGCTGCCGCTACCCCTTCCCATCGCCGCGGCCAACCGAAAATGCAGAGCTAGCACCTGGAGGTTAGCAACACGTTGGCCCAAATATCCAGAACCGCTGCTATCAGCAGCGCGACAATGGAAGAGCACTGACCGATCGCTAGCTGTCCCAGCCATTGCTACCCTTACCCCTGCACACAGACGGAAATGCAACATCAGCACCTGGAGCATAGCAACACTTTGGCCCAAAACCCCCAAAACCGCTGATGTCAGCATCGGACTGCTGCAACCGCTCTGCCAGCGTTATGCAGTCAACAAGCCAGCCAAACTTATGATTTAGATTTACTTCGATTTGTACCCCCAAAGCCAGCAGACCATTATTATAACAATAAAACCATTGTAACGTATAAAAGCGATTACTGTTTTATTTTAAAGTAGCTTCGTAGAAAATAAAGATTGAGCTGTGAAAGAGAAGGACGAAGGGACTTGGAATTGGAAAGGCGAGGATGCAGATAACATTAAGTAGGTAATATCCGGGGGAATACTCCCCCCTCTGGCCATGTCTGGCCATAACTGGCGCCCGAACACATTTACCCGCTACGGTGAGAATGCTGCCGTTTAGAGCTGGCATTCCCCACGGGCGCAAAAAAATTTGTGAATTAACTTAGTACCTGCCGCGGCGATCTGTCCACGTATCCTGTGATATAATATAAATCAAAAGAAGCAATAGTCCACTGCGGCGATAAGTCCACACCATTGGGTAGCTTATTCGCGAGTGTAAAAATTGCAATTTTAATTAAATAAACACAGATAACCGCTGCGGCAATTAATTTGCGAGCGGCAAAAATTATAAACCTATTTTGAAGCAAAAAAAAAAGAAGAAAATTGCTTTCCAATTATAAAAAATGTGTCGTGTATGTGGCAATCTGCTGGAAAGGCTAACGGATGTGGAATGGATTCAAAAAAAGCTGCCCAGTGGAATGTGTGGCAACCGTACCTTAGTAGGCAAAAAATGAAGAACCAAAAAAACACGAATTTTATTAAAAATCGCAGAACGCTCAAACGAAAATTACAATTTTTTTTTTTTTTTCGAATCTAATCTAATTTCAGAATAATAATCCTGTAAGAGAGAAAACAGAAGACCTCGAAAAATTGAAACACTGAAAAATTAAAACCACAAAAACAAGAAAAAGGAGAAAAATACTGAGGGTAAGAGAAACGATTCTTTATACGCACGTCTCTTAATACTAATAATAAAAAAATATATAAATAAAGTAGAAATTAATTTACAAAAAAAGCAGAAAACTGTTGCTAAATTCCCTGCTTCGACCCACAATTAAATAAAGTGAAAAAAACCCTGAGAAAAATTTAACCATAAAAATGGGGGAAATGAAAGAAGTTTTGAACCGCCTTTATGCTACCATTTCGGCCTTAACCACTCAGATGGTGGGCATGAAGGAAGAGGTTAGGAAAATAGGAAATAGGGTGAACGTTTTAGAAACTGACTTCGAGCGACGAACCCCGGTACCGGAGATACCGCTAACTTAAGGAGTCTTCGGCCGTACCGGATTGCGTAAGGGAGCTTGTGACATGAGATTCCGAGAAATACAACTCTTGGATTAATAGGGCTCAATCCATTGTTAACGATTTCGAAGTCGTTCTGGAGAAACCCCTATATAGGTCAGTCCTTATTCAGATTAGGCAAAAAATTAGGGGCAACGCTGACATGGCACTCAATGCCTATAACGTGCGGGAAGACGATTGGGCAGAGGTCAAACGTGTATTGGCATTACACTTTGCCGATAAACGAGACGTTGGTACGCTTGAGTACGAACTAGCTCAAATGACCCAGGGAAGCCAAAAACTGGACGATTTCTACCTTAAGATCAATAATCATGTCCCGCTCATAATAAATAAAATTAAGAGCATGAATTATTCTACGGAGATAACCGATGCTTTTCTTGCCGGTCAAAGGGCCAAAGCCCTTAATGCCTTTATAAGGGGTGTAAACGGCGACGCTTCTAGGCTACTAGTCCGTAAGCCTTCGGACGTCCACGAGGCATACTCTATTTGCCTAGAATTACAAAAGATAGAACCGAGGAACCCTGCGCCAAAGGCGCTTTTTTTTAGACAGACATTTAGTCACCAGAATTATAGATCTATCGCACCAAGGTTCCCCCAGACGAATTAGTTTAACAATAACCATTTAAACCATAGGGTACAGATTAATTCGGGACACAACTTTGCTCCCAGCCCGCAGAGCCCCCCAAGATTCCAGGGAGCTAGAGCAATCAAACATGAGTCAAACCATTCAGGCCAATGTTATAGATCAAATTTTAACTCGCGTCAAGGAGAGGCCGGTGGCATAAAACGAAGCCCGAACGCTAATTCCAATTTAAACCCCTTCCGTAAAGCCCAAAGGCTTTACCATATCCAGCCCACTCCATCATCAGACCCCGTTCCCAATGAGTGTTATCAACAACATTCTGGTAATGAGGGGGAGGAGCTGGAACACCCATCGCAAGGGGTAGAACATTGCTCTCCCTTGGAGGAGATACAGTGTATTGGCGATGGTGAACAAAATTTTATGACCGACGCCTCTCTAGTATACCATACATAGAGTATGGGACTAAAACAGGGGCCAAGCTGCAATTTCTAATAGACACCGGCGCTAACAATAATTTTATAAGCCCCAAGAACTCCGCCGGCTCTATAGCATTACCCACACCGTTTGTCGTTCAGTCCGCAGGGGGTAATGTTAAAATAACGCATTGTATCACTGGACAATTTTTTAAGCCGATTGGGAACAATACCGTTCTCACCTTTTTTGTCCTTCCCGGACTAACGTCATTTGACGGCATCATAGGAGACGACACCCTAAGAACCTTAAAAGCCCTGATCGACAGAAAAAATGACCTCTTGACAATATCACCCGATATCAAGATTCCCCTTCTATCTAAAAAATACTTAAATGTACACCTACTGTTAGATAAAAAGCACCCTGAGTCTGCAAGGGAAGCTTTAAACGCTCTCATTAGCGAGTATTTCAAAATATTCGAGCCACTCTCACAAGGAAGGGCCGTAGACACAAGCGTTAGTGCTGAGATTCGCACAAGCACCTCAGACCCTATATACACAAAGAGCTATCCCTACCCTACCAACATGAGAGGGGAAGTGGATAGACAGATAGAAGAACTCTTGCGGAATGGGATCATCAAACCATCTAAAAGTCCCTATAACTCCCCGGTCTGGGTAGTACCAAGGAAACCCAAACCGAACGGAGAGAAGCAATATCGCATGGTCATCGATTTTAAGCGCTTGAATGCTGTAACGATTGCAGACACTTATCCTATACCGGACATAAACTCCATTTTGGCAAGCCTAGGGAAAGCCAAATATTTCACAACTCTCGATTTAACCTCGGGTTTCCATCAGAAATATATGTTGGAGTCTGATACCCCAAAAACAGCATTCTCTACAATGAATGGGAAGTACGAATTTCTTCGCCTCCCGTTTGGTCTAAAAAATGCCCCAGCGGTGTTTCAGAGAATGATCGATGATGTGTTACGGGAACATATCGGCAAAATTTGCTACGTGTACATACGTGCAAAACCTTCGCGCTGTCTTCAAGAACCTGGAGGAAGCCAGACTGCAGGTCAACTTAGAAAAAATCAATTTCCTATCAACTCACGTTGAATTCTTAGGATAAGTAGTAACTGCAGATGGTATCTAAGCAGACGAGATAAAGGTAGAGGGTGTCACAAAAATGAAACCACCTACCAACGTAAATGAATTAAAGAGTTTCCTCGGCATGACATCTTACTATAGGAAATTTATTAAGGATTATGCAAAGGTCGCTAAACCACTAACTAATTTGACTCGAGGAGAGTTCGCTAGGATTAAGTCGTCACAGTCGAAAAAAGTTCCCATTGAACTCGACGAGGCCGCGATAAAAGCCTTCAATGATTTAAAATCTATTCTTTCATCTTCAGAGGTTTTGGCATTTTCAAATTTTTCTAAATCCTTTCACTTAACCACTGACGCGTCGAATTATGCTATCGGAGCAGTCCTTTCTCAAGTAGACGCTGGCAAGGATAGGCCAATAGCGTATATCTCTCGGTCCTTGAATCAGACGGAAGAAAACTATGCCACCAATGAAAAGGAAATGCTCGCCATAGAGTGGGCCTTAGATAATCTTCGGTCTTATTTGTATGGTGCCGGGTCCATCAAGATTTACACCGATCACCAGCCTTTAACATGTGCCCTAGGCAATAGAAATTTTAACGCTAAGCTAAAACGTTGGAAGTCACGTATTAAGGAATACAATTGCGAACTAATATACAAACCAGGGAAGTCGAATATAGTGGCCGATGTACTTTCAAGGGTTACAACGTACGTTAACCATCTGGGCTCTGGCACCGATACCGCCTCCGAATCAGATTCTTTAGCTACAATTCATAGCGCTCTTCAAGACGCATCTCATTAAATCACCCACGTTGAAACACCGATTAGCGCCTACCGAAATCAACTGATTTTTCATCCAGGCCTCTCTCTTCTAAGCTTCTAGACTCACTAAAAAAGTACTTAAAACTTTCAGTAATCAATGGGATTAAAATTCCGGACGACTACCTACAACTCCTTCAAACCTGTTGCTTTCAGAGCTTTAAATTTTTAAAAATCCGCATAACAAAACACTTAGTTCAGGATATTACGGACGAAGAGCAAATTTGCGAAGTCATCGAAAAAGAACATCGCAGAGCGCATAGAAACCCAAAAGAGGTCCGCATTCAGATCCTAGAGAAGTACTATTTCCCACGGATGGCTAATTAAAACAAATAAACCACCACTACAACCAATTCCTATCCCTAATTACCCATGTGAAATACTTTATATCGACGTTTTCACATTGGAGAAAAAAGTATATCTCAGTTGCATCGACAAATTCTCTAAATTTGCTAAACTTTTCCCCTTACAATCGAAATCAGCACTCCATCTTCGCGAAACAATATTGGATGCACTCCATTACTTCACGGCGCCTAGAATGATAGTTACTGATAACGAGGCCTTCTATGCCCAACTGTCCTAAACTACCTTCGAACTTTGGAAACTGAGCTCTACCATACCCCAACTCAGAAAAGCGAAGTAAACGGTCAGGTAGAAAGATTCCATTCCACCTTCATGGAAATATATCGATGCTTAAAAGGTCTCCCACCTTTAAACCTTTAAACGATGGTTAAAAGGTATCCCACCTTTAAACCAAACGAGCTTATTTCAATTGTTGTAGACAGATACAATAACTCTGTCCACTCCGTGACAAATAAAAAACCAGTTGACATTTTTTTCAACCGAACTTCTAGAATAAACTACCAGGGGCTATCTAATTTTAAACAGCAAACTCTTGAGGACATTCGAGGCCTCATTGAGCACAAACAAAACTTAACCAATAATGGGCGCAATAAAAATAGAGGCGACCCAATTTCCTATGAACAAGGTGACACCGTGTATGTCGCCAATAAACAGGTTAAAACCAAAGAAAAGCAGCGATTCAAGGCGGAGAAGGTTGAAGATGACCGAAAGGTCACTATCAAAAAAGGTAAAAAAAAAAAATTTTAAATAAATTATTAATTTTTTTTTTTATGTTTAATTTATTTTTTTTTTTAAAAAGAAAGAGAGAGAAAAAAAAATATTTTATCTCCTAAAATTTTAAAATTTTTTATTAAAAAGGCGTGCTCCACATAACTTCATTGTGTGGGGACTTAATTTAGTAATAATTAAAAAAAATATACTACATTTTTTAGCTGTCCCCTGCCGACGTTACAAGTGCGTCCACAATCCGTCCACAATGGCGACAACAATCCACATTTTCAAATATGATGCACCGGTTGTCCCCTTGCAACAAGGTACCGTCTGGAGGACCAATGGCGTTTTCAAACTGGCTCACGTCGTCAATCTTGGCTACATGCAGCAACTCATCGACCAGGTGGCAAACGAGGCTATGGTGGTAACCGACCAACGTATCAACGCAATGGTTGGCCATTATCTGCAACACGCTTCAGAAGGAATTTCGCGCATGGTTGGCGCACCAACACGAAGACAACGCTCAATCGACTGGCTAGGATCAGCCTGGAAGTGGGTCGCGGGATCGCCGGAAAAATCGGATTGGAATGCCATCTTGAAAGAGGAGGACAGCTTGGCGAGAAACAACAATCAGCAGATTCGCATCAATACTAAGTTGTTCGACACAACACACGAGTCAACATAATAGATGGGGACTTCCACGTGACGACGGCCGTTCTCCACAAAGCAATTATAATAGCGGACCAGGTTAATGAAATACTAAGGGCCTGCCAACTAGGAAAGACTGGAGTGGTCAACACGAATTTCCTGGACCACAATACTGGCGGAGATGGACAGCCTCCCTTATCAAAACGTTGTCGAGGCCGTCGAATTTTCTAAACCAACAATCCTGACAAACGGGACTGCTCTTTTGTACATCTTGGCTATGCCCAAGGTAGTGGATAGGAGGTACAGATTAATGAGGATCTACCCAACGATATCCGATGGGAAACAAGTTGTTCTGAAATACAACACATTGGCGATGGACCGCCTGGAAACATACGCCCTCCTCGGAAAGTGTGTATCCATCGGCCGGCCGAATGCGACTATCTGATGATCAACCAGGAAAAGGTAGATTTAATCGATGACTGCACACTCTTCCTAACCAACTTCAATGGAACGATATCCACACCAGCCAAGAAGTATAAATTATAGGGATCGTACGTTCGTTTGACAACGAAACAATCTCAATCGGCGACCGGAACTATAGCAGCTACTCATCAACACACCTTATGGCAATGCCCGCCGTGCTAACCCAGGTAAAAACAACCGGTTACGAGCTCTCGCTGAAATATGTCCACGAATTCAGCATGGAAAACCTAAAGAAGTTATCTGTCATGTCAGATGAGATTTGGATATCCTTTTCAGTGGAGATAGTCATAGCCCTCTCCATTATGACAACGGTATTCATCGTTTGGAAGAAGATAACGTCGACCAAAGGAATCCCTAAACTGCGGGACCCGCCTGCAAACCTGGAAGCGCTGGATACTCTGGAACCCGCAACCAAAGCCTAATAATCTGTGGGAAACAGATCTTGTGGTGGGGAGGAGTTAACACCGGCCAAGCGCCCCCTTCCCTTCACCGCCTCTCGACCCGGATACCAGACACCGCGACTTCCCTCATCACCCCACTCAGCCAACCCGACGACCAGCAGAGACACAGCAGCGGTAGTGCAGACACCAAACGTCAGCGGCGTCAGAGCGACAGCGCAGCGACAGAACGTCAACGGCAGAATTGCACCGACAGAATTGCAACGGCAGTAGCGTGAGAATGGAAGAGCACTGACCGCCCGCTAACTGCCTCAGCAATACCTGCCGCTACCCCTTCCCATCACCGCGACCAACCCAAAATGCAGAGCTAGCACCTGGAGGTTAGCAACACGTTGGCCCAAATATCCAGAACCGCTGCTATCAGCAGCGCGACAATGGAAGAGCACTGACTGATCGCTAGCTGTCTCAGCCATAGCTTCCCCTACCCCTGCACACGGACGGAAATGCATCACCAGCACCTGGAGCATAGCAACACTTTGGCCCAAAACCCCCAAAACCGCTGCTGTCAGCATCGGACTGCTGCAACCGCTCTGCCAGCGTTATGCAGCCAACAAGCCAGCCAAACTTATGATTTAGAATTACTTCGATTTGTACCCCCAAAGCCAGCAGACCATTATCATTTGCAAATAAAACCATTGTAACGTATAAAAACGATTACTGTTTTATTTTAAAGTAGCGTCGTAGAAAATTAAGATTGAGCTGTGAAGAAGAAGGACGAAGGGACTTGTAATTGGAAGAGCACTGACCGATCGCTAGCTGTCTCAGCCATTGTAACGTATAAAAACGATTACTGTTTTATTTTAAAGTAGCGTCGTAGAAAATTAAGATTGAGCTGTTAAGGAGAAGGACGAAGGGACTTGTAATTGGAACCGCGAGGATGCAGATAACATTAACTAGGTAATATCCGGGGAATACTCCCCCCCTCTGGCCATGTCTGGCCATAACTTGTATGTTAACGATGGATCGGACATCCAATTACCTGAACACTTAATGAGTGAAGCAGGATCGTTATTACTCACACATCTCAGAACATTATTAGAGAGTTATATATCGGTAAAAGTAAATTTCGAATTATTTGCCGACTATATACTCTTTTAGAATGAAACGGAAGAAATTAAGATTAAAAGTTTTCAGAGGAAAATGACCATTATGAATCAGTTCTCGGATTTGGATTCTATTTTTCTTGAGCCTACTATGGAAATAGTAGGAAAAACACAAGTATTCCAAGAAAAATATAGCGGAATGGCATTGATCAAAATAATACGCCTAGAAATGAATGTGAACCAATATACACCTTTATCAGGTTCGTCGTATATCCCGCTACCAAAATACTTTGCTTGGAAGAAAGCTATTATTAATGTTACATACATGAAAAATGAAAATGATGCATACTGTTTCAAATGGGCCTTGCTATCGGCTTTAATAAATGTTAAAAATCCCCAAAGATGTAGTTCCTATAACGTTGATTTATCCAATGAAAAAATATACTTGAACAATGGATTAATATTGGATTTCATTTTTTCATTTTTAAAGAATAATCTTTACATGAGTATAAACATTTTTAAAGAATAATCTTTACATGAGTATAAACATCTTTTGGTATAATGAAGATATCAAACAAATAATTGGGCCGCGTTTTAATCGGAGATTGAGAAAACATGTTACGTTAACATACTGTTTTTGAAAGATGGTGGAAATGAACATTATATGTTCATTTAAAATATTTCAAGGTATGTATCAGTATCATATCATATATATATATATATATATATATATATTTATATATTTATTTATAAATAAACATACTAAATAAAAATTAATTGTTTTATAGATTATTAACAAGGCAAAAAGGGTCTCAGAACAGATCACAATGGCTGTGCAATGTTTGCTTAAATTTCTCTGGATCTGAGGATGCTGCTCTAAGATATAAAACTGCTTGTAGCGGAAAAGTCTCCAGGCTGACGGAATTACACAAGCGAACTCTGGAGCTTACCCAATATCGCAAGCAGCTTGAGGTTCCGTTCGTCGTGTACTCTGACGAAAGTATTTATTTAAACTCTCATGCTCATAGCTTATGCTTAGTATATTAAGTGTGCCTTTGATTCTAAGCTAGATAAATTTGTAACAAAAACAGGTAGTAACGCAGGATCAAATTTTGTAGACTCTCTCGTACAAGATTTATCAAAAGTGAATGATGAGTACTTGTATTAAATTAAACCAATCATAATGACTCCTAAATACGAGTTTGAATTTCAGGACTCAATAAATTGTCATATTTGTAAAAAATATTATTAAATGATAGAGTTAGGGATTATTGCCAACAGGTTTATTTAGGGGTGCAGTTCATACTAAATGTAACTTGGAGTATAGACTATATAAATTTATACCAGTGTTTTCCATAATTTTTCTAAATATGATTGTCATTTATTTATTGAAGACTTCGCTAAAATTCCTGGTAGTATTAATGCAATCCCAGTAAATAAAGATCCATATATTTCGGTGTCCAAAACCATAAAAACTTCAAATGGTAACAATTTGGAAATTCGATTTCTTGAAACATTCAGATTTATGCCATCAAGTTTAGATACCCTTGCTTCTATTTAAATTGATGATCAGTTAAATACATTAAAAACATTTTTTAAAAATGAAAAGGAATTCAGGCCTTTGCGTAGAAAGGGTATCTTTCCTCATAAATATTTAGATTCACCTAGTCGATTTGAGGAAACTTCCTTACCATCAAGAGCAGCATTCTATAGTAACTTGACAGAAAAGGAATGCTCTCAAGATGATTATGAACATGCACATAATGTCTGGTCACAATTTTCTTGTTCACGTCTAAAGGATTATCTAGAGTTGTATTTAAAAAGTGATGTTTTCCTATTGACTGATATATTTGAAAATTTTAGAAAAATATGTTTACAAATTTATTCATTACACCCTCAGTTGCTCAGTTTTTACTACACCAGGTCTATCTTGGGCAGCCATGTTAAAGACCACAAATATTCAACTAGAGTTATTAGTAGATAATAGCATTCGAGGGGGCTTAGTACAATGTTGCCATAGATATACAAAGGCAAATAACAAATACTTAACAGATTTACAGATTTTGATCCAACAAAATGTATTTGAATGCAAACAATTTGGGAAAAGTCACAACCTCTTCCATATAAAGGGTTTGAATGGTTGTCCCCTAATGACTTAAAAAATGTTGATATACATAACATATCTATTGATAGTGGGTACGGATATTTTTTGGAAGTAGACCTAATTTACCCCTATCGCCTTCATGATACACATAATGATCTTCCGTTTTGTCCGTCAAATAGTTTTGCATCTTAAGAGGATAAAGTTAAAAAATTAATAGCTGACCTCGGGAACAAAAAAATTACTTAATCCATTATATAAATTTGCAGCAATGCATACAAAATAAGTTAATATTAAAAAAGATTTATAGCGAGGTTCGCTTTTTACAAAAACCTTGGCTAAAGACTTAAATTGACTTAAATATTTACACAGACAGAATGCTAACAAAAAAGATTTTTTTAAATTAATGAACTACTCGGTTTATGGGAAAACTATGGAAAATCCTGAAAAACGTGTAGAGGTTAAATTGGTTACTACATGGGAATCTACAGATGTTCATAAAGTTTTCTGTATTGGACTTATCAAAGTGGAAAATGTATGATTTTCATTACCAATGCATGAAACCCAAGTTTCAAGAAAGTTCAGTTTAGTTTTAAATTATATGGATATAGATTCATTCATCTATACTATAAAAACGGACGATTTTTATAAGGATATTCGTGGTGATATTGAATCAAAATTTGATACATCCGATTATTCAGATAGAAGAATCGATTTATATAATTTTAAAAAAGTTAATAAAAAGAGGTTGGGATATTTTAAAGATGAGTTGAATGGAAAACCGATGAGTAAATTTATAGGTCTATACTCTAAAGTTTATAGTTATAAAATAGATGAAGTTGAAAACCCTTATAATAAAGCAAATGATGTGAGTTCCAGAAATTTAGCTATGGATCATTATAAGAATGATCCAATTACTCCATGGAACTCCACTATATGGTAGTAGGACAATGTTTAGATCAAGGGCACACAAAATATCAACAAATAGGGTATATAAGAATGTGCTTTATACTAATGATAGTAGAAGAAAGCGTAAACATAATGAAACAGAGTTTGCAATGTCAAATCACGATGATCATGGTACCATATCAATAAAACATAATAGGTTAATGGAAAAGGACATTGTGGATAGTATCAATTTCTTAGAACTTGAAAATATATTCTTAAGAGATATAATAAATGGGAGAGGTACAGATGTCAATACATTAAATGAACTTAGAGATAAGCAAGTAAACATAGAACAAGAATTATTTTATAAGTCCATTGAATTGGAAATGTTTTATTTTGATCGAAATTGTGGTAAATATAAGTAAAACAAAATAAATTGTAAAAAACATATATTATTTTATTAAAATTGTTAGTATACACATTATAAACTTGTACATTTATACATATGTAAATATATTTATTAAATTTAATTATATGTTATAATATATATATATATATATTTGTACTATAAAATTTCTTTTTTTTTTACCCAGCTGGCTTCGTCCATTGGAAAGCCAAGCCATTTTACCAAAACATTATTTCTCAACTAGAAATGTGTTCGGGAATTCAGTCTTTTTGAGTTCTTCTTTATAAAACCCACCCTGAATCGGATTACCTTTATAATCTTCAAGTAAGTATGTTTTGACTTTTGTAATTTTAAACATTTCTGTCGAATAATTCTGTGTATACCCTTTTTCAAACACATGTTTATACTTGCTGATACGAACGTGATCGGCATTTCGTAGTTTATTCTCAACATATATCTTTCTGTGATTATATGTGTTGTAATATTTGTTTTTCATTAGTTGTGTTGACACTGATTGGGCTCATTTTTATGGTTCTATGTAACCTATTATTGTAATTAAATATTAACTTTTTGTAAATATCTATCCACTAATATTTCTCACTGAAACATAACTCTCGCCACATTGACTATTTGAGTGTTCTCCTAAAACGCTCGAAAATTGATGCCTTAGGAGTGCTGAACTTCGAATTATGATATATGATTTATTCATTAATTGTTTAAATTTTGTATTCAAAAACTTTTTTCCATCATCTGTTTGTAAATTTTTTGGGGTTCCATGACCTGATTTTAAGATTTTCTCCATTGCTTGGGAAACATCATTAAGATTTTTTGATTGTAGTGATTCACTCTAAGGAAATTTGGAAAACGTATCAATTCCATTTAATAAGTAACGATAACCCTTGTTAGATGTTAAATAACCCCCAATTTCAACGAAATCTGCTTGCCACAGATCGTTTATTCCATTCGTAATGACTCGTCTTCGTTGAAAATGTTTACGAGACGGTCCGTGCAAATCATTTACAATTGCCCGTTTAATCATATTCTTCGAATTGGTGTATATGATAACCTTCTATTTCAATCGTTGTATTTTTTGTATCGCTGTCGGTTTTATTACATACTTAAAATATAGTCCTCAATAACTTTTATCTTTTCAAAAACGTTCTCAAATATTACTCTATTATTACTATCTGCTCTCTTGTTATAGACCTCTATTTTATTTTCAAGATTTGAAATTTCTGTAAGTCGACGATTAATACTTTGACTTACAAGTTTCCTTAGGTCTTCCCCAAACTTTCTGACACACTCATCTGTATATTGTATTGTGATCAAGTCATTATCATCTAAGGGCTTAGATTACCATCTGTATCAATTAAAAAAGTTTCATTTAATTTAACACCTCTTTTTAAATGATCTGATCGCACCATTAGAAAAAGGTCCAAACTTGTCAACAGACATGATGATTATAAATAAAATTCTTTTTTGTGTTTTATATATATATTTTCTTAAATTAAACAATAATTCCCTCCTCTCGCATTTCCTCTACTATTAAGAAAATCTCATTATTGTGATTGTTGTTACCCGCTGTTTTTGACGCCACTGAAATTTGTAACCGTTCGACTAGTTCATTCACATCATTCCAATATATATAATTTGGTTTTGATTCCTCCAGAGTCGTATAACCGAAACCAGTTTTCGTACGAAGTGGAGTTAATAATTTTAGTATATTTAAATGCGCGTGAACCTTTAATTCGATTATTCATGTTATAACCTAATCTGTGAACATTTGCTTCTAAAATTATATTTTTATATGTTTTCAAATCATGATCATTATAATTTTGGGGGTGTTTATGAAATATAAGAGAGTACAGACCAGGAGTTAGCTCGCAACTCATTCCGCTCGACAAATAAATCTTATTATCAATCATTTTAAGTACACTTTTCCCTAATGTTAATCAATTATCTACATTTTTTTTGGTCCGTAAGCCTTGTCCAATATATTTTCCCGACTGAAATGACTTATATTAAAATCATAATATTTATTATCTATCTCGTCTTCTATTTTTATATCTTCCCTCATTTCATTTTCTTTTGTAGGCATTGATATAGCTTCCGGCTCACTCCTTTTGTCCACATTATCATTATATGTTTCGCCTTTCTTACCTTTTTCAAAAACATTTGTTTGTGAAAAGAAATCATTATACGAATCACTATCATTCATAGATCGGTATTTAGATAAGTTTCGGTTTGTCTGATGTTGTCTCCCATTGGTTGTATAGTACAGATCAGAGAACAGCAAGGGTACACCCAGACAATGAGTGTACCCGAATCATTTGTGCCTTTTCGGCACTCAGAGTGTGATCGGCATCCTAAAATAAGGGTGATTGTCTTGCACAGCTCATTTCGAATGTGCACTTGCGCACCCAGTACTCTCTTGCACAGACACCAAACACACTCGTAGAAAATGATGGGAGTGTCTGAAACACCCATGTTTTTGGGATGAGTGATTCGGCTGTCTTCAACTGATCCGAGTGTTTCGGGTGTCTTCAAATGATCTGAGTGTTTCTGTTGTCTTCAGCTTTATTGCTTGAGCAGGTCATTGAGGATTGACCGAATAATTTTACATGAAAGGAAGGAAGGAAATCCCAATAATTTAACATAAATATAGCCCCTTAAAAAAGTCAAAATAATTTGTTTTCCATTTGGATTAATTTTAATCTTAGAAAAGTATATTTGTAATAATAAAAATTATTGCTGTCTTCAGTAACTAATATTAAAAATAAGAGTGTTAAGTTTGCTGCTTGTTCCAGTGTGCTGGAAGCTGGGAGCGGGGAGCGGAGAGCAACAGCTGATCGCTCTCGCGTTTTTTGACGATGCGTGGGAGAACGAAAGCGGGAAGAGGGAAAATATCAGTCGTCTGCGGCAAGCGAGAGAACGCGCAAGTTGCATCTAACGCGGGACGCTATTTGCATATGTCATATACATATTAATAAACGTGAATTTCTGTGAATTTGTCTTTTGTGTTTTGCACACATGGTGGCCCATGAGGGGAATCTGCAATCGCAAACATAATCGAAAATTCTTAATTCTGTGTAAATAAGCGCCGTTAGATCGCAACTGCGCTAAGTTTGGAAGTCGGCTATGCATACTGCGAAAAGTGAAGAAGAAAAAGAACGGCAATACATAGACGCAGCTACGGAAGTTTCTGGACCTTTCTGGACGTTTTCTTCGCTTTCTTTCGCTTTTTTGGGCACAACGGAATCACAGCTGCAGCTAGACTACCGGCCGGCGGCTCTGCGAATCACGGGACAGGAGAACTGCGATACATAGGCGCAAGACGACAGTTTTTTGAACTTTGGAGACGGTCGTTGATCTTCGCTTCGTCTTGGGGTGGATTCTGGTATACATAACTGAGTAAGTAGACAAGTTGTGTGCGAATTAAAATTTACTGAGTTTTTTTTCTATTAAATTATTATATGGGGTGGTGAGTTGCGCGCGAAGTTCGGTTTCACAACATTGGTCAACATGAATCGGGATCGGATACTCCTACTTTGGAGCAGCTGGTTAACTTGCAGGCGAATCGATTTCAGTCCGCGAAATCCCTGTTGCAAAATTTTAAAAAGGATTCGCAATCGAGGAAAACGAGGATTTACCTGAAGAAACGGCTGGAACAAGTTGAGGAGTTACGAAACGCATTTAGGGAGACGGATTCCGTTATCGTGAGTCTGGAAGGATTTTCTGTGTCGGCCTATGCCACGAAGGATTTCCAGCCGGAGTTCGAGGAGCGGTACATGGATGCCTATTGCGCTTTCGCGGAGGAGTTGGACAAACATGGACCAGAGGCTTGTGCGCCTCCGTCGCCAGTGACTGGGGGCGCCGATGTGGAAGTGCGGCTGAACATGACCCAGATGTCGGTTCCGATTCGTGTGTTTGATTGGCCAGGCTATTATGATTCCTTCATGAGCCTAATCCACAACAACGCCAATCTGAGTAGTGTGCAGAAGTTGCACTTTCTTAAGGAGTCGCTGCCGAGGGACCGCGATAATGACATCCGTCAGATGCAGCTCACGGAAGGGAACTATGCGGTGGCTTGGGGATTGATGATCAAGAGGTACAACAATCCTCGCCTCGTTTTTGCCCACCACATGAATGCCATCTACGCGTTGCCTAGGCTACAGAAGGACAACACAGAGTTAACGGTCAATGTTTGTCTGGCTGCATTCCGCCGCGTTCAAGCCTTGGACGGGGAATCGCAGCACTGGCTGGCACACTTCGTAGCACCGAGGCTACCAAAGGAGACCCACAATGCTTGGGAGCATCATCAAGGAAGTTGTTCCACAGTTCCATCCTACAGAGAGTTGGAGTCATTTTTAAACGATCGGCTGGTTGTAATGGATGCGATTGAGAACTGAGGCTCGTCGTTCGACTCCGCTGCTAGCCCAGGATCTTCGGACCCTACCAAACGAGTGCGAGTGCACAGTGCACCTGACGCTAGGCGCCCTAGCGGCGGCTGTTATCACTGCGGCGGCGACCATATCCTGCGTCGTTGCTTAACGTTTTTGGCCTTAGACTGCTACCAGAGGAAGGACATAGTAAGCAGGGCTAAATTATGCATCAATTGTCTAAGTAAGGCACATGCCCTTTCGCGCTGCACGAGTAATAAAGGCTGTCAAGTTTGTGGGCAGCATCATCACACATTGTTGCATTTCCCTGTTTTGGCTCATAGCCAGTCGCCGAGCGGGGTGCCGCCGCATCATGTGGCGCCGACTCCTAGTGCACCTGCAGACAGGGATAGCGTATCTCAACAGCGCAGGCAGCCAACGACAGACCAGAACCCCGGCGCATCTTACGGATGCTATTCAGCAACGTCATCGGATCCGTCTTCAAGAAATGTCATTCTCGCCCATGCTCGTATCACCGTGCGCGACCCGGTCAACGGACTGCACGCTGTCATAAATGCCCTGGTCGACCAAGGATCGGAGGCAACCATTGTTTCGGAGCACGTGGTACAGTCCTTACCCGAACATCTATTTTTGGGATGGGTCTTGGGGGCGGTCGGCGGTGCAAGTATACTGTCAATTTTGAAATCAGTAGTAATGTTAACCCTGACTTGTCAGTAGACGTTGATTCCGCGTATGTCCTCAATTCGGTTACTTCCTGTCTTCCGTGTCGCAGCTTCATGCCTCATCGTTGGGACCATATACGTGGGCTCCCGCTGGCGGATCCGAACTTCTCACGATCGAAGCGATTCGATCTCATCTTGGGTGTGGACCTGTTGGCGCAAATCATGTTGCCGGACACCAGAACCGGGCTGCCCGGCGAGCCTATAGCTCAGAATACTCGCCTTGGGTGGATCCTATCTGGTTTGGCGGACGGAGTGCGGGAAGCGACCCAGGTTCGGTGTCATCGGGTGCTCTTGGACACCGAGGCTTTGCTCAAGCGTTTCTGCGAAGTGGAGGCCGTTCCGGACTGTTCTCTCACATCGGAGGGGGACCTCTGGTGCGAAGCCTTCTTTCAGAAGACACATATTCGGCGATCGGATGGCCGATACCACGTGGTACGGTTGCCCTTCAAAACTTACTTGGATCCAACTATGATTCTGGGAAGATCGCATCAGATGGCGCTGAATAGGCTCTTGCAGTTGGAACGACGTCTGTCCAGCAGTCCGGAGCGGTGAAGCAAATATAGCGAGGAGATCGAGGAGTACTTTGCCCTCAAGCAGATAGCGCCGGCGGTGGGCAGTGAAAGCAGTTTGCTGATGCGTACTTTTACGGGTAGGCATGTGGCTTCCTGCGTGCTGCCGCATCATGCGGTCTTTAAGAAGGAGCCGCAGTCCCTTAAGCAAAGAATCGTATTCGACGCCTCCGCAAGGACTAACAACGGAAGATCTCTAAACGACGTGGCCAGCCCTTCAGAACGACATGTCGCACGTCATACTGAATTGGCGGAAGTATCGTTTCGTTTTTGCGGCGGATATCCAGAAGATGTATCGCTGTATAGATGTTCATCCGGAAAACGCCCAATACCAGCGGATTTTATGGCGGGCGGCGGATGGAACCATCAGCGTTTTCGCGTTGTCAACGTTAACCTTTGGTACGGCGTCCGCACCATTCACGGCCATCAGGGTCATCCAGCAGTTGGCGAAGGACGAGCGCCGTTCGTTTCCCAAGGCGGAAGAGGTGTTGATGAGCGAAATATATGTGGATGATATTCTTTCCGGAGGTCACACGTTGGAGGAAGCAAAGGATAAGCGGACACAAGTATTGGGGTCGATAAAATCCGCGTACATGGAGTTGCGAAAATGGTCCAGCAACGAGTCCAGTCTCTTGCTCTCGATTCCTGCGGAGCATCAGTGCAGCCGGACTTCTTTAAGCTGGGACACTACGGATCCTATCAAGGCGTTAGGGATGTATTGGCTCCCGAATAAGGACTGTTCTAATTTTTATGTCAATTTTGAGATTCCAGCTAGGCTTATCAAACGGATGATTCTATCGAGCATAGCTAGGCTGTTTGATCCACTTGGCCTCATGGCACCAGTCATCATCGTGGGAAAGCTGATTTTAAAGGAGGTAACCATGGCAAAGAAAGTGCATGCGGATGGCACTCAGTCGGTGTGGAGTGGGACGACGAGGTTCCGGACGCCCTCGTAGAACGGGGCGAACGTTTCGGGTCGGGTTGACGAGGATCGACGACATAAGCATAGACCGATGGATTCATTATTCCCCAGGATGTATAGTGTCAGATCAGCTTCACACGTTCTGCGACGGTTCATCGACATCTTCTGCGGCCTCGGTCTACCTAAGGCTCGAGTGGGAGGACGGAACATGCTATAGCTCACTGTTGGCCTCGAAGTCAAGGGTGACTCCCACAAGACCCTTGACTATACCTAGAACGGAGCTGAGTGGCGCAGTTTTGGCCGTCAAGTTGGTAAAATGGCTTAATTCGGCTAAATGGCTAAGCGACCTACCCATCGAATCGTTCTACTGGACGGATGCCACAATCCTTTTACACTGGCTGTTCGGGACATCACTAGGTGGAAGACGTTCGTGGCCAACAGGGTCGCGTTCATTCTGGATCATTCTTCGCCCTCGCAATGGAGGCATGTGGAGCGGGAATCGTTCCCAATAGATTTGGCTGCAGTAAGAGAGAGTAAACGGCTACCTGCGCGAAGTAAGCTCTTGAGCTTGTCGCCGATCTTGTCAGAAGGCATCCTGCGAGTGAGGGGGCGACTATGGTATTCTAGCTTGCCATATGAGCGCCGGCATCCGATAATACTCCCAAGTTCCCATCATTTCACTGAGCTGGTAATTCGGCACTCGCATGTTTTGACTCTGCACGGAGGTGCGCAGCTGACGTTAGCGCACACCCGCCAGCGGTTCTGGATAGTGACAGGAAGGCAGGCAGTTCGAAGAGTTGTGCGGAAATGTGTCCAGTGTTTCCGGGCGCAGCCCTCCGCTTCGGCTCAGCTCATGGGAGACTTGCCGCTTCATCGAGTGAACCCCCCTAGTCGTCCATTCATTGCAACGGAAGTTGACTACACAGGCGCTATTGAGCTTAAGGCAACACGGTTGCGAGGCATCAGCTTCTACAAGGGGTACATCGCCCTTTTCATTTGCCTTGCAACAAAGGCAGTGCATTTGGAAACGGTGACAGGTCACGACCAGCTGTCCAGGTATGATGAAAGATGAATGCAAATATAAAAAAGAATTTATGAGGCTTAGGGCTAAAATGTGTTCGATAAAAATCTATAATATAAAAAATGCTGAAGCAACACAACAACAACGGAAATAAAAACAAGAGGAAACCCTATAGTCGAGTGCCGCGAGTATAAGAGACCCATTACTGTTTTACACAATTTTTGGTCGCTGGACAGGTTCACCGGGAGGAGAGGGATTGTTCAGCACCTCTACAGTGACAATGGAATTATTTTTGTGGGTGCGGACAACGTAATGAAGAATTTCTACTGTAAGCTTCATGAAGATTACGATCACCTTATAGCCGCCAAACTTGCGTCACAACGGACAACGTGGCACTTCAATCCTCCGCAGTCGCCAAAATTCGGCGGGCTGTGGGAGGCTAACGTGAAGTCGGTGAAACATCACCTGAAGAGGGTCATTGCGGATCGACGGCTCACCTATGAGGAGTTGACTACGGTGCTAATAAGCATAGAAGCATGTCTTAACTCGCGGCCGCTTTGTCCTCTCACAGTGGACGCAGACGACCTAGAGGTGCTCACGCCGGCTCATTTCTTGATTGGTGACTCGCTGCATGCTCCTCTTGAGTTGCGCCCACAATCTAGGTCCTTCGCGGAGCAGTTCCTGATCCAGCAGGCTATGGTACGTCATTTCTGGAAGGCTTGGAGTCTGGACTGGCTAGCACATCTACAGCAGAGGCCCAAGTGGTGCCACGAGGGTGAAGGACTTCAGCTGGGCGACCTCGTCATCATCAAGGACGACCGTTTTCCGCCGTCGCAATGGCTACTGGGGCGCGTCGTCGAGCTGCACCCGGTGACGGATGCGTTGGTTCGAGTTGTCACGCTTGAAACCAAGCAAGGACGGAACTGAACACAATTACACAAGAGTTTATAATCATTACAAGTAAAAGTCTTAAAAAACTCAAAAAAAACTTACATTGCATCAATATTTTAGGATTATCCGTGTCTTCATATACCTATAAACTTATTACCGTTTTTAGCAGATGCACATAAGAATACAGATCATAAGTCAATTGCACTGTAAATAGTAGGTAGATTACCTGACACGGAAAATCCTAAAATATTTGTCCTTTTTTAAGGGACCATTGTTGGGATTTCCTTCCTTTCATGTAAAATTATTCGGTCAACCCTCAATGACCTGTTCATGCAATACAGCGGAAGATACCCGAAACACTCGAATCATTTGAAGACACCCGAAACACTCGGATCAGTTGAAGACACCCGAATCACTCATACCAAAAACATGGGTGTTTCAGACACTCCCTTCATTTGATACGAGTGTTTTGGGCTTTTGTGCATTAGAATCATGTGCATAGAATTGAGTAGGTGACAAAAACGCAAACACTCAAAACACACAAAGTGATCTGTGCACTCGGGTGTGTGCTCTTTTCTTGCTGTTCATGAGTGCGACAAACACTCGAAATGTGTAAGTGTGATTCGTGTGCCGAAAAAAGACACCCTTGACGTTCACTGGAAGAGATCATCGTCATCTGTCATATTATTCTCATACTTTTCATTTTTGTATAATTCACGTTTAACCTTGGCTCCTACATTTGTTTTTAAAATATCTGCTTTTTATTTTCGTTAACAAGTTTAGTTTTCCTCCAACTCTATAGCACTTTGATTCTTTACAAGTTTTAGGTCATCAAACTTTCTCTTCATGGCAGATCTCGCTTTTTTAACTGAGCTAACACATTCATTATTGAAACCTGCATAAATTTAGATAAAGTATATTTCAAAAATATATAATCTTCACGTAATCACTCTTCGATCTATACTGTTTACTGAAAACTATAACTTCTAATATTTATATCCGCCCCATCCATCCCATGAAATTAAAAAATGTATTGTTTATATAGATTTTAAAATTGTATTTATTCAACGTAATATAAAATATTGTCTTTTATTATTTATTTATTATTTTTTTATATTTTATTTACTTTTTTCTTAATATAAATTATCATTCCTTTTATGAATATGAAATTTACCTCAATAATTTCCTCCCGAAGATGTGTATACCTTTCCGGGGTGTATAGAAAGTAATCCTCCAACTCCAGAAAAAGGGATTTTCCAATTTTCGTCCTTTTATACTCCGCTTTTTGTTGTTTTTCGTGGTTTAGTAGTTGTTTTTTGTTGTTTGGCAGTTGTTTTTAATTTGATTATTATTTGTTTTGCAGTTCTTTTTTGTTGTTTAGCAGTTGGTTTTTGTTCACTTGTACAACCTCTGTTGAATGTAAAGTCGAAACTTGGACTGTGAATTTTGAAGTAGGCAGCCCCGATTTTCATACCATCCAGAAGTCACACATACATACGTATATACGACACATTTGTTTCACCCTCCCTCACAGTCCTAAGTGTAAGCCAATCAAAACGATGGGTTATTGACTCACTCCATTGACAAAGTAACGTAGAAATGTAAGACATAAATGACCACAGTTGTATGTATCAAAATGTTGAACTCTCTCGTAGTCGTATTGTATTTGTTTTCCCAAATACTTGACTTCTATAGGTGGTTGTAGATATCCGAAACTATCAAAATAATGTATATCATTTTTATTTTTGTTATATGCGACCCAATATGTACCACTTGATTGTGAATCATCTAGGTTTACTATACCACATTCTCGAATTCTTGGAGAGCGTGGAAGTAAAACCTTCATATATACACCTTAGTTTTTTCGCTTCTTAATACCATATCCCTTACTATATGGTTTTAGGTAGAATTCATAACCTGTTCTATACGCTTTGAGATATAATCCTTCTCCTACAGCAACACTCTCAATTTTTATATTATATCGTTTCTTTACCTCCATATCCACTTTCGCCATTCTAGCGTTGTTTATTGTTTTTGCAATTGCTGCACTTTCACTAGCTAAACTACCGAGGGCACTTAGGGAAGTCAAAATAGGTACGATTGGTAAAAAACCCCCAGTTTTGGGTATAATAATTATTCTTGGTACTTTCACGTTTTTCTTTGAGCCCATTGTCGATTGAACTGGTTTTCCTGCAATTTTAATGGCACTCATAATGTCCAATGGCTTTTGTTTTTTTAATGTCCTAGTAGCAGCGTTAATAACAGTCGACAGATTCGTCATCTTTACTTTTTTCCTCGTCGTCTTCCCTTTACATTTCTTTTTTGTTTTTGATATTCCCATTCCAATTTTTTTCTTTGCTTTCATAATGTTGATCACCAAATATGCTGCTGGTGCTTTTACACGTGACAAAGCTTTGTCAATTAATATAGAGTCTGCAATGTGACGTTCATGTAAATCCTTTTTATCATCCAGTTTATTTATTCCTTGATCACCTCGTTTAAACGTTTTTCTAGCTGTGTACCCGGCTTACAAAATTTATATCCTGGTATTTCGGCTACAAACAGATATGTTGTTAATTAAGTTGTTGACAAGACCACCTCCTCGTTTACAATTAAAAACACTAATGAATCGATTATAAAAACGTTTCCTCATTATATTGATGTTTAAGAATGCGTTTAATAATTCAAATACAAAGAAATTATCGTTAGAAATATCAACGATAAAAACGAGAAAAAACAAACCCCACGACATAGTTCTCTCTTACTAATACAATAAGAGCTCCTATTGTCGGACCTTCAAATTGTAGTAAAACCAACATTATGCTCAGTTTGATAGAGAGTCCAAACGGATTGAAATTCGAAAATATTTACGTGTTTTCTAAGAGTCTATATCAACCTAAGTATGAGTACTTGGAAAAATTAATAAAACCTATTAAAGGAATGGGATATCACACTTTCTCTCATAACGATGATGTATTATACCCCAGTGAAGCAAAAAATAATTCTATTACGATATTTGATGTAGCTTGTGAAAACAAGACAACATAAGATCTTATTTTTGTATGGGTCGTAATAAGAATATTGATTCCTTTTATTTATGTCAAACATATACACTTATACCTTAACACTTGATTGCTGATAATGCAAGCTTTATTATAATGTTTAAACAACACGATTTAAATATGCGACATATATATAAATATCATATTAATAGAGATATAGGGTACGACACATTCGTGGAAATTTGCAAAAAATGTTGGACGGATAAATTTGGATTCTTGCTTATAAGTAAAGATAACGATATGGATAATGGAAGATATAGAAAAGGTTTTTATTAATTTATTTTGATTTAAAAAAGTTATTGGATTTGGTATACAAATATATTATAAATAAATATTTCCACAGTTTAACAACAGATTTCATTATGTCTAGATCAGTGACCTTGTCCTTGAATGGAAATAGTTCTGTTATAAATACAAACTATTTTCCACCAATCGAATTGGATGGACGTTTTGAGTGTGCATTAATTGATTTTAATATGTACAATTCAATCCCAAATATAGACGAAAAAAAAATCTCTTCCATATTGGAACTAATGTGATCACCATTCCTACCGGATCCTATGAACTAAATGATATAACTGATTATATTTATAAAAAACTATGGTATTGAAAAATCTTTTAAAATTGAAAGCAATAAAAATACTTTTCAACTCGAAATAACCAGCACTCGGGAGCCGGTTTACTTTAAGAAGGAAAGATCAATTGGCCAACTTTTTGGTTTTGATAAAAGAGTTTTAGAGCCTCACCCAACAAAAACATATCTATCGGATCAGACTGTCAATATTTTAAAAATTAATACTATTCGTTTGGAATGTAACATAATTAGTGGTTCATATGTAGATAATACACCTAATCATACGTTACATGATTTCGGTATTAATGTTCCTCCTGGCTATAAAATGAATGTGACACCACATAATCTTATTTACTTGCCAATCAACTGTTATGAAATAAGCACACTCTCCATACGCATCGTTGATCAAAACGGAGATTTGGAAAATTTAGGTGATGAAAACGTTTCGATTCGGTTGCTTATTCGCATGATAGAATGATTATTTATAATAAAAGACCTGGTTCATACACTCAACCAAGCATTACTAATTGTTAAGCTATAGAAAGAGGATCTACTCAAAAAAGAAGTTCACTTACTTTAAAAAATAAATTATTTTTAAAGTCTCTAGGCTTCAAAGTTAAAAATTAATAAAAATATACTGGAAGAAAACAATGAACGAAATTTTAAATGTTCGAGAAAAAATTTACTTGGATGAGAGTATTTCGAAAACAGAGTTTCATACCTATTCGTCGTATAATCAAACATTTAAGCCAAACGATGAAATTCGAATTACTATCCAAAATCAAGACTTGTATGTGCTCCCTCATGAAAGTTACCTCAACTTTCAAGGAATTATTAGAAAAGATACAGCAGGCGGCCCTTCAACTGGATTCAAATTAGAAATGACCAATATAAATTGGAAAATTCCTCATGCCAAAATTAATATGTATGGTGTTATTAAAAGTGGTGTAAACCTACCTATTGCCTTTCGTAGTTGGGACTCCTATGTTAACCCAAAATTAGAATAAGGAACCCATCACTGTTGGAATGTTAAAAAATCAGCAAATCGGGATAGACCTAGGTTTGCAATAATTGGATTTACACAGAACGGAAAACTTGTCACAAATAATTTATCAAGCTTGAAGGTCCATTTAAATTCTGACTCATACCCATATGATAATTTAAATGTTGTTTTCTATAAGAATCAGTTGCTCACCTATATTCAAGATTTCAATCTAGTTACTACAATCGTGAGTCACAACCATTTTTAACACCATCGGAATTTAAAATGAAAGCTCTAATTATTGTAATTGATCTATAATATCAAAATGAAACAGTAAAATCTGGTCCTATTGACGTGAGAATTTCAACTTAACTGAAGACACCAAGTGACGAAAATACCCAAGCTTATTGCCTACTCATACACGATCTATTAGTCGAATATAATCCATTAAACGGATTAGTACAACGAGTTGTTTGATATTGTTTAAAAATGATTAAAGATATTATATCAATTGATATTAAAGGTTTCTTTGACAATAACAATAAATTTATTCTTAAAGAAATTGGAATAGTAGTTGAAAAGGAACCAAACTTGAATAGTAGTTTTATTATAGAACCACCATATGATTTCACTTTATTAAATACAAAATCTCGAACCACTGCAAACAAACAAAAAAGCATCATCAAATTTGTGTGAACGATGGGGGCGAAAGTTTTCCACAAATGTTACGATATCTTAAAGCAATAACTATTGGAAAACAAATTATCTGTAAGGGAATGGAAAATAAATGTTTTCTACAATCATTTTTTGGAAACCACCATTTGATTAATGTCGAGGACATACATTGTCCGTCATTAAACCGGTTTAGAGGAAACAGATTTCCCTATGGTAAAAATCATGTAAGAGGTGGTGTGTGTGCTTTAAACAATGCATACAACATTCTAAATTTTTTTAAAAGTGAGTCAAAACAAATTAATCATATCTATTTGCATTCACTTTATTTTCAAGTTGAGACCACTTGTGACAAGACCTGTTTCACAAAAAAAATATTTCGATTAATAATGAAATTTCTTGAAGAAATTGATAATCTTTTTCTACAATTCAATGGGAAGATATTTGAAAATCATTTCCAATACCTTCTTAAAACCAAAATTATGTTCATGAATCAAGGTGCACAAGATCTAAAAACAATGAAATATGGTGAACACTTTACATTCTGTAACACCGATTCGAGGTTGGAAACATGCGCATGCCTCTTTTACGTAAATCGAAGGAATGGAGCTAGAAAAATAATTTCATTGTATCAATAATTAATATATAAACGTATTATGTGAAATTAAAAAAAAATTGTTTTCTTACTTTTTATAAATAACGGAAGGGAAATACATATAATATAATGCTTGAACATTCGTAAGTTTAAAAAAATAAAATTTTATTTTTATTAAACCGAACAAGATTACAAGATTCTTTGATGAAGAACACCGACTCGAACAATTTCGTGTCTTGAACTGAACTTCACTGGGTGTTGAGTTTTACAGTAGTGCACTTAGATTTATAAACTTCACTTAATTGTGTACCGATTATAATTATGCTTGAACGCGTTCCGAGGATAACTCGCGTTAACTGTCTTAAACTGATTTTATCTTAAGTCTTAATTTATTATGAAGCCTTGGTTTTGGGCTTTTCCAATTATTATGTTCTCTGTGAGAACTTTCTTATATCTAAGCTTTATTCTCTTGTATTCAAGTTCGATACTCTTGAATACAAGATTCCTCTTTTCAATTGTCCGTACTTTAACCTTGATCGTCTATGGAAAATTTCGGTAAGAATGTTTAGTCTAAGAGTCAGAGTAATAAGACTCTCTTGTTTTTCAGTCGCAGTGTGGGAAAAGAATTTAGGCCTGCGATCTGTCTGTGTTTATAAAGGTCTGGGATGTTTAGATAAAGGTCTGGGAAAGTTTATCTTTTCATTTTCCATGGTCGATTAAGTTTACATAAAAGGTATCTATATCTTGCTTATGACTAAAGTGGAGGTGACGAGGTTATTATGGATATGTCACTCCCCCATACTTTGAATAAAGTCTGTCCTCAGACGTTAATATTTGGGTATAGTGTTTTGTTTTCCTCTGTGCTTATTTGTGAAATTATTTCCTCACAGGTTTTGTTTTCTTCATTTTTCTTAACATTCTTTACAATAAGTTGTTTTGGAACATTGTTAAATTTGATGCTTATTATTACGATTACAAATGCCGTGATAGATATAATCTGGAATGTGCTGTAATATTTAACTTGAGAATTTATTATCTCTTTTGTCTGTATGTGTTAACTAGGTTAAATTTTTGTTATGTTGTCGGCTATGGAATTAGATATTATAAATTCATCCAGTTGGATGGTACAATTTTTGATTTTAATCATATTGTTTCCATAGATAGAAATTTGATTATTTATAAAATTTTGATTTATAAAAGTTTTTGGTAAATTCCATGTTAATAATTAATTAATTTAATAATTAATTAATGTTCTACATAATTTATTTGTTGGTTTTTGTGAGTTTTAGTGTATTTACATTTTGTTTCTTCCTGTTTTATTATTCCAATTATACATTTATCAAATGTTTCCATTCCTCTTTCTTTCACAAAAACTTTTCCATCGTGAATATAAAATTCTTTAGATATGTCATCTGTTAATATATTTCCTAGTCTATCGGGGTATGGAATTATTTTAAAAATCGGTGTTTATTGGGAATTTGAGAAATAATCAGAATTTCATTTGTATCTGATTTTAACCTGTTGAAGTTTTTACTTCAAGTATTTTCTCTGAATTCACGTGATCTAAATATTCATGTTTTAATAGTTTGGGATTAAATATACCTAGACGAGTTAATTGCATTCCTAGTTCTATATCTTCAACGTATTCTGTGAATTGCTGGAGATTGAAAATTAATACGGCTACTTGGTTATCTTTTTCTTTTTGTTCCTTGAAGTTATTTATGTTCATACCGCTATTAATGACATCAATTACCATATTTAAATCACTACTTTGGATAGAATTTTGTCTTCTGATTCTGCTCTGTCTTCCTGATCTAGTGTTCCAAATAAATATTTGTAAGCTGAGCCTACTGCGTTAATTAAACCTCTTCTTCTTCGTCTTACTATTTTTATTCCATTTATTTCTCTATTTAATTTTTCAACTAAGTACTTAATTTGAAGAATATTTTCAAAGGGTTTAGCTTCTTTTAATAAGCTTTCATAAGTTCTTTGTGTTTTTGTTAGGTTTATGCTTAGGTAGTGATATTCGAAATCCATTGGGATTGTTAATATTCCTGTTTGAATATAAAATATCCATTTTTCGCTTCGATCGGGTTTATCTCCATACTTTCTCCGTTAGTTTTTGTTGCTAACTGGATTTCTAAAATTAGTACGTGTAGTAGATTGGTCTTCTTCTTCTTCAGTTCTTCTGGAATAATCATATTTGCTTTTATTAAACTTCTTTTTCTTTTTATATTTTGACTTAAAATGTATGATTTTCCTGCCTCTGTTAGTTTCTTCATAATGTTTATCATCTATTTGTTTAGTTTCACCAGTTTTCCTAAATGGGTTACTGATTTTGGCTTTTAAAAGAGTGGATTGTCTATACTTAGTATCAATTTCATAATCACTTCTTTGTTCATTTAATTTGTTAATCTTTCGGATTTTGTTTTGTTGTGTGTTAAAATCAGGTGTACCTGCGTATATGAATATATCTGCTGGTGTCCTCTTAGTGGTATTATGTTTTGTTTTATGATTGTATGTATATAAGATTGTTTCAAATTTTGGTGTACTTGTTTTCAATGTTTTCCTCATTACCTATAATTCGTAATTTCTCGTTTATCGTTTTGTGTAATCTTTCCACGTCTGATATTCCATTCTTACTTGTCGTAATGGAGATTTCTACTCCTTCTGATTTTAACCAGTTTTGTAGGGCCACGCACATAAATGCTGAATCCTTGTCTGCCTTTATCTCTTGGGGTTTTCCCATATCATTGAATATCCTCATGATGGCTCTCTTCGCTTCCAGCCAGTCTCGTCCTTTTACCTCAATTAATCTGGCAAATTTAGAATATATATCAATGCATGACAGAAACTGTTGATTACTGACAATGTAAAAATCCAGAACGAAACGTTCTCTTGCGTTATTGATTTCGGGCGTTGCTTCGAATGACATTTTTGTATTCTTGTGTTCCGTCTTTGCTACGTTGCAAATTTCGCATTCATTGATTATGTTTTGAATTCGTGGTTTTTTCAATACCCGGGTGTAGGAATTCTTTATGGTATTTCAAGATTAGTTTTTTTAGTTCCGCATATGTCTGTATATCTTCTAGCTTAGACATAAATCTCACTAATTTTGTTATGTGATTCGGATGTATAATTTCTACATATGCTTTTTGAAATGTAAGGAAATCCTCGTCATTATGGAAATAAATTGCACTCTTTTTAGTACATAGGTATTCTTTGATTATATCTTTTGCACTTACTTCGGTCATTTTCTTGTGATTTATTTTTATTTTTAATTTATGAAAGTAGTGTTTGACTTCTGTTGAACTTTCATTTCCCTTTTGTAATTCGATTTGTCTTGAGAAATAATTAAACTGTTTTTCGGTGATTGCAATATAATTTGAATTGTCTTTCATAGCGCTGTGTATAGTTGCATTGTTGGAAATATTATCTATTTCTCCGAACTTGTTTTCTTCGATTATAGTCCGAGATAAAGCGTCTGCTTCATAGTTTTCTTTTCTAAGAAGGTATTTGATTTTGTAATCAAATTCGTTTAATTTTATTATCCAGCGTTGTAATTTCATGTTTGGTTCTTTAATATTATTTAGCCAAACAAGGGGCTTATGATCGCTAAGTATTTCAAAAGGTCTTCCGAATAGATAAGAACTAAAATATTTTGTTGCCCAAACGATTGCTAAAAGTTTCTTTTCTATCGTGGCATAATTAATTTCGTGTTCGTTTAACGTTCTGCTTGCATAACATATTGGTTTATGATTTTGTGATAATACAGCTCCAATTGCTATATTACTTGCATCAGTTGTTAGAGAGAATGTTTTACTAAAGTCAGGGTAAACGAGTATTGGGTCGGAAGTAATGAGTACCTTTAGTTTTTCGAACGACTCTATATACTTTTTACACTTTTTATCTATTACTACTCCTTTTTTTAATTTAAGTGTCATTGGCTTTACTACATTCGCAAAATAAGGAATGAATTTCCGATAGAAACCACATAATCCCAAAAATGACTTTATTTGTTTTGAAGTCTTGGGTAATGGAAAGTAAGTTATGGCACTAGTTTTATTACGATAAGGTTTTATACAACATGTCCTAAAATTTCTGTTTCCTTCTTTAGGAATTAACATTTATCCAATTGTAGCTTTTAAATTTGCATTCCTTAGTTTGTCAAATACTTTCTTTAGAGACAAGATGTGTTTTTCCAATAAAGTGGAAAAAATTATTATGTCGGCTAAATATACTAAACAATCTTTATAGATTAAATCTTCAAAAAGATTATTCATACACCTCTGAAATGTCGCGGGTGCATTTTTAAGACCAAATGGCATACGAGTATATTC